>NC_136754.1:110000-710000 GCF_936440315.1 Barbus barbus | reverse complement strand
CGACGCCGAGCAGGATGAGTATCCAGTGCTGCTTCCACCGCTGCTACTGCTTCCGCCTGAGAACGAGCTTCCGGTGCCCGTTTGCAGCCAGGAGAGCGTGCTTAGTGGGTCGCTTTGGGCCCGGCGGGCGAGTGGGTGATCCGGGTCGGGCGAAAGACGTGGGGTCACGGCTCCTCCGCTTGGGCCGCTGCTGTTGCGACGGACCGTCTGCGTCTGTGCCTGTTGCTTCGCGCCATTCGCAAATGGCGCCCAGATATTCGCAGCACTAAATTCAAAACCCAAATCTTCCGATGTCGCCGGTAAATTCGGAGTTGAATCGCCCGCGAAGGAGAAACTCCCGCCGGCGCTGCTTGTGCTAAACGGACTAGTCGGGCTTCCCCCGTTTTCTGTCGCCCGTCGAGACGCCGAGAAAGATTCAGACGACATTTTGCGTGACGAATGGTGCATCTGTGGCGGAGGTGGAGGCGCCGAGTGAGTCGCACGTGACCATAGCGCGCCAGCCAAACCGAGCGACCCGAGACCTTCTAAACTCACATCGGTCCCATTGCTGTGGAAGTCATTATCGCCTTGGAGGTCAACGAATGCGCCGGTGCGCAGAGTGATGTGCGTTTCGATCTCCTCTCGCGCACGATCCACGTTCTCAGGCATGCCGGTGACCTCGAATACAGGGTCTTTCTCGCGGCTGGGCGTCACAATATAAGTGTGCGTCTGCTGCTGGATGCGTTTGATCGTGGCTCCTTTGGGTCCCACCACTAGGCCCACAACACGGTAGGGAACACGCACCTGGATGGTGGTCTGTCCCGGGAGGCTGGGAGGGGCGGGAAGCGAGCCGGTTGATCCGGGGGCATTTGCGCCGGCTTTGCAGCGTGAGGCGCGGATCATGGAGAAGTGCTCGGCCGCCGAGACAATCTCACGTTTGGCCATTTCCACGTCCTCGCGGCGGCCCGTCACAATGAACACGGATTCTTCTCCTCTCACGGGGGTTTTGATGTAGGTGTTTGTTTTTGCACGGAGTGCTTTGATCTTGCAACCTGCAAAAAAAAAAACGAGAAACAAACATTAAAAATGGTGCATTCAAGTGAATCAATGCATCGCGATTCGTGGATCGATTCAGAGATTTTCTGAACCCATTCTCTCTGGAATCGATTCGGAGCTTAGTTTTTATCAGCAGATGGCGCTCTAGGTTAGTTTTTAACCGCAGTCAAATGCTCACAAAGAACAGCCCTTGTGTTCGGTTGAGTCATGTGCGTGGTTAAATGTACTTGCACCTTGGCTTTTATGCTTTTATGACGCGAGATTAATGTAAACAGCCCACTATGAATGAACACTCGTTTAATTCACAAACTTTTTCGAACTGTATGAATGATCATTTTATGTTTAAGTGGTGTGAGTATAAGGAACAGGAAGCAGCAGAGTACGGCTGTTTCTAAAACACGCAGTGCCATCTACTGTTACAAGCTAAGCTCACGATCGATTCAAGAAAGAATTGCAATACATTCCGCTAATCTCAGAATCGATGCAGAACAATTACTTGATTCGCAATGCATCGACTTATTGTCCCAGCCCTAGTTTTTACTAATGCACTCAATTAAAAATGATTTTAATTAACAGAGACAACGTGGTATATTGAACTTTTAAAAATGTATTCATCACACCACAGGAACGTTTAAATGAACTAGCAAGGGCAAAAAGGTTGAATGAAAAAGTAAAGGTAGACATGTAAATTTATACATCATTGATTATCATGTGTTCACTCAAATAAACAAAGCCTTGTTTTGAATATCTGCATGTATATGATTTGAAATTAGTCGATTTACACAAGTTTTTTTTGTTTTTTTTTTACACTTTTTAAATTTGCCTTTAATGGGCAAATTTTACTTGAAAGACAACATGGTATATCTGCATTTTTATTTTTTTTATTTTTTATGTATTTGCATTGTATTTTTAACATTTTGACAGTCAAAATGTTGATAGAAAAAAAAAAAGGTCAAATGCAAATTATGACAGGCATATTTCAAACTTGTATATAATAATTCCAGTATATTATCAAAATTCAATAAGTGACTTTGACTTTCATATAAATGTATACCCAAATAAAAAAGTCTTGTTTCTAATATATTTTAGAATACCATTTTAAAGTAGTCATTTTATTTACTTTTTATTATAAAACTTACAAAATGCATATTTTCAGCAGACACACTGTAGTTTTTAAAACTCATTCAACAATTTAAAGTAGCAAGGATAACAGGTTAGACATGTAAATGTATACATTTTTATTATTGCAATTAAAATTATGTAATACAATTATTGTAATTAAGGCATTATTGTAATTGAGACAATGTGGTATCTCATTGCAAAGACAAAAGGTTGAAAGGTTGACATATGTAAAATTACACATAATATTCACAACATCATACCGAAATCATTATATTTAGTCATTAGTGATTATCATACTTTATTATATATAACCTAAATAAATTATGTTTCTAATATCTGCAAGCATACTATTTTAAATTAGTCAATTTATTATAATGCTGAAATTGTTCCAGTAGTAGCATGCTATAGTTTTTGAATTATGAAGATGAAATGACAGACTACATGCTTTTAAAATTAGTCAAAAGGTTTTAGGCAAATTTGCACGTCACATTTTGACTCAATTCCAGAATATTACTGATCTCTTTAGCCAGTATCAGGTACACCTCTTTGCCTGTAAGAAACCATAAAGTGGATAACCATGTCACATTAGATCGTTTCAGTAATGTTATGCTAGTTTTAGATAAAAATACATTGATGTGCTTATTAAAAAATATATTTAGAATACATTTATAATGATGATGATGACATACAGAAATGCAGTTTAGTAATGAGCTCACATTATGTACTTTTACAAATTAATTTTAAATTTTAAATGAACTAGCAAAGACAAAATGTGCAATACTCGTATATAAAAAAATATTAATTAAATTCAATAATAGTAACACTTTCTTTGACTTATGCGTGTTCCTGCAGCACAAAAGCAGTCATCAGTAACACAGGTATATTTGTAGCAATAGCCAACAATACATTGTATGGGTCAAAATTATACATTTCTCTTTTATGACAAAAAACATTAGGATATTAAGATCATGTTCCATGAAGATATTTTGAAAATGTCCTACCGTAAATATATCACAATAATAATATTTTCTGATTAGTAATATGCATTGCTAAGAACTTCATTTGAACAACTTTAAAGGAGATTTTCTCAATATTTAGATTTTTTTGCACCCTCAGATTCCAGATTTTCAAATAGTTGTATCTCAGACAAATATTGTCCTATCCTAACAAACCATACAGCAATGGAAAGATTATTTATTCAGCTTTCAGATGATGTCAATAAAAAAAAAACGGACCCTTATGACTGGTTTTGTGGTCCAGGGTCACATATAAGCATATACCAGGTCACAAAGCCTACAAGTACAGCGTTTTAAATGCATTTATCTTTAGTCATTTAACAGATGCTTTTATCCAAAGTGACTTACAAATGAGGACAATAGAAATAATTAAATATCAACAAAAGAGCAATGATATGCAAGTGCTACGACAAGTCTTAGAAAGCTTAACGCCGTACACATAGCAAGATTTATTGTATTTTATTATATAATGAATAAAAGGAAAAGAATAGAAACAGAATAGAGCATGCTAGTATTAGAAGACTTTTTGCTTTTGTTAATAATATAATAAATAAAAAGAAAACATATAGAATACAAAAAGATTAGAAAAGCTAGTTTTTTTTAACGAAAACAAGCAGTAAATGAATGGAGTGCAGTAAAGTCTAAAAGGGGAAAGTTTTTTTTAAAAGAATAGAATTAGAATAGAGTGCTAGAGTTAGAGGTTCAAATAAAGAAATGGAAGAGATGAAGAAGAAATGCTTCATAATTTACTCAAACTGACCCGTACATTGATAATAAAGTGCAAAAAAATAAAGATTGCAGTCATTGGCGTGGATTGTTTTCTTCATTCATGAGCGGCCGGACAGAGGCGTACTGTTCCTTTAAATCCACACGGCTTCACTCAGCCAATGGCGCGGCCGCTCTGTGACGTCATCGCGTGAAGCTGAACGCATGGCATTTCAAACAAAGAGAACAATGCCGCGCCGAAATCACGCTTGTTTTACGTAAACTAAATCGTTTAAGATTATTTCTCATGTGTGTTTAACAAACAAGAGCATCTGAGCTGAAATGCGCCGCGCAGAGCCG
This sequence comes from Barbus barbus, assembly GCF_936440315.1. Classification (NCBI taxonomy): domain Eukaryota; kingdom Metazoa; phylum Chordata; class Actinopteri; order Cypriniformes; family Cyprinidae; genus Barbus; species Barbus barbus. The sequence continues at coordinate 705,762 of NC_136754.1, read as the reverse complement.
TCGTGCGCGTCCCCGGCCATCTATACTTGCATAACTCATATCCTCGCATGACCCCTGCCTGCGTTCATATATATAATATAACGCTCCGGATCCTGAACGAAACGCAATCAGAGATCGATAATCAGCAGACAGAGAGATGGGCGGGAGAACCGTGAAGCCGCAGCGGTCGATACGAGTCTCTATTGTCTGGTTTAGACATGAGCAGACCCCTCCTCCACCGCCACAACACCCATCCACCCCACGACACACTACTGCTGTATATGAAGGACACAAATCCGCCAAACGACTAAAAGCACCAACACACCCGTGCATGCGTGCCAAAACAACAACAGAAGCATAACGCAACTGCAACCGGCCGCTCACTTCTGCTCATAACACCAACTTATTGTTCTGATGCACTGCAATGCTTTGTTTATGATATCCAGGAACACAGAAGGGGAGTGAATATTCAAATCACAGCTTTTGCATGCAATCTCAGACGAATAAAGCTATGATTTTCCTATTGTTCAAATGCAATTTACTATTCCATAAAGAATTTAGATAAACAATCATATTTTCAATGCAACTAACCAGTAAACAACCTCAGGTCACATGACTGATCCTAGGAAGGTTATACTGTTTTATTGTTAGATGGCATTTTTTTTTATAGCATATTTTGGAATACAAGTCATATTTTAACTACTTGCAATGATTTCCTATTGTGCAAATGTATTGCATTTATTGTTTGTGTGTCTTGAAACAAAGAATATTACTGAATATTACTATTTTGCATGCAAATAACTAACTTTAATGCTTTAATATTGTTCAAATGCATTGCATTTGTTTATCTTTTGGAACTATTTCATACGTTGCACGCAAATAACTACTTGCAATGCTTTCCTATTGTTCAAGTGCATTGCATTTATTGTTTACCATCTCTCAGAACATACATGAGATTAAAATATTCATATTTTGCAGACGAATAACTACTTATTCTACTGCATTGCTCTTATTGTTTATATCTCTTGCATTATAAGGAATGGTTGGTTTATGATGGTTTTAGAGAATATTACCTTGTCTGCCGACGATCTCGGCCACATGCTCTGACGTGGGCACCGGCACGCACTCGGTCATGTTGACGCTTCTCTTGCGGAGCACCGAGCTTTGTTCCCCGAGGATGGAGGAGTGCGGGCCGGCCATGTGGTATCCACTGCCGCCTCCCGAGCCGTAGTACTCTGGAGAAGGCGAGCAGGAGCTGGGTGATTCCCGGGAGCCGTTGCTGTGCTCGATCATCTGCAGATCGACGTATCCGCCTCCCCCGTTACAGTTCTCACCGGACGAGGTCCCATCCAGACAGTCGACCTTCTCCAGCGCCATGAGTGACAGCTGATCCAGAGCGAAGCGCAGCACCTCCTGATGGTCCTCGTCCCTGGGCTCCTGCTCGATGACCCCGCCGGACTGTCCGGTGCTGCTCACTACCATCTCGTGATCCATGATGTCAGGGTGAAACAACGGGCTAGGCATAGTCGCCCCTGCGTGTGCATCAGACAACGAACCAAGCACGCTTTCTAGAAGGAAAAACACACTTGTGACCCTGGAGCACTGGCCATTTGTAGCAACAGCCAACAATACATTGTATGGATCAAAATTATAAATTTTTCTTTTATGCCAAAAATCATTAGGATATTCAGATCATGTTCCATGAAGATATTTAGTAAATTTCCTACCATAAATATATCAAAACTTATTTTTTCATTAAGACATGTTTAAAGGCGGTTTTCTCAATTTTTTTGCACCCTCAGATTCCAGATTTTAAAATAGTTGTATCTCAGGAAATATGATTTATTCAGCTTTCAGATCATGCATAAATCTCAATTTTTAAAAAACGACCCTTATGTCTTGTTTTGTGGTTTAGGGTCATATTTAAACCGATCAAACACCTTGAGAAGTGACACAAATCATCAAGAAACACTGAAAGCAGTCCGCGTGCACGTTATAAAGCGCCGCGCGTGTTGTTTCCTCGCGCTCCACGCCGCGCGTCTCTATTGTCTTTATTGTTTCTGCTGCTCTTTAGCTCCGCGTTAAAGTCTCACAACGCGGTTCAGTATAATTCATGACAAGCGGTCGTTATTAAACCAAGCTCGCGGCAGGAGCGTGACGCGTGCGTCCGCGACTCCAAACCGGCAGAATCGTGAGTTTAAACGGAGATATTGTAGTTTAAAGTGAAGTGTTGTTAGCCGCGCCGCTAACTGGAGACGATCAGTCACATTGTCGCCTTTGTTTGTGGATCTCAGCCGCGCGCCACGCGGGCGATACGGAGACCGGCGAACAAGAAACTAACCCGGACAGGCGTTAAATAAAGCGGCAAAACCTCACCTTATGTGCTCCCGTCCCGCTCGCCGCTCGTATCGGGTGTTTTGTGGAGGATGAGGGAGATGGTGATGATGGCTAACCGCTAGCGGAGCTGCTAACGTTAATCGTTGGGGGGCGTTGGAGAAAAAATAGTTTTAAAAGCATTCGCGGTCAAAATCGACCCCCAGCGCGCGTTCAGATCACGCGTCCCGCCTCGGCACCGCTCACTCGCGCGGTCTGCTCATTGTTTTCACGCGTGGACCGCTAGAGAGGTTTATAGCGCGTCCTCCGTTCGTTCCGCAGTCTTTGTCTGTCTGTGTGCAGACGCACGCGCCTCTCTCTCTCTCTCACGGCGCTGACGTCACCGGCGCGCAACAATGGGTTCAAAGGCCACTGGCAAATATATATTTAATTTCATTGATATGAATTATTGCTTTACTTTGAAGGATGTTATCTTGTATTATGAAAACAAAAGCAATAAAGATCTAGAATTTATTGTTAACCTTTTTATTTTATTAGCAAAATTTGACATAAACAAACATATCTTAATTGGTCTGTTGTTTTGTTCTTATATATATGTGTGTGTGACTCAATCCCGATACTTTGTAATATCTTTATTTATGCTTTTTTTGTTTCTTATTTGTATTATTATTATTTGTGTGTTCCTTTTTATTTTGCAATAATAAAAAGCCACTGGCAAATAAATAAATATTACAATACATGCCCATTATTTATAGCCTATATACACACAATCTATTTGTTCTAGTGATTCAGTTTCATAAATATATTGTATGAATACATAACATGCTATTATATAATTCCATAAATCTTATCTTATGAATTATTGTCTATTCAATTATTTTTTACATATTAATAGGGAAATATACAATTAAACATTTAATTGGTGACAAGGTGCGTTTGTTTTCTGTGACATATATATGACCCTGGACCACAAACCCAAATGCAATCCACACCAATGATTTCAATCTTTATTCTTTTGCACTTTATTATCAATGCATGGGTCAGTTTGAGTAAATACTGAAGCATTTAAAAAACCACAAAACCAGTTTAAAAAAAAAATTGAGATGTATGCATCATCTGAAAGCTGAATAAATAATCTCTCCATTGATGTATGGTTTGTTATGATCGGACAATATTTGTCTGAGATACAGCTATTAGAAAATCTGGAATCTGAGGGTGCAAAAAATCTAAATATTGAGAAAATTGCCTTTAAAGTTGTTCAAATTAAGTTCTTAGCAATGCATATTACTAATCAAAAATTAAGTTATATATTTACGGTAAGAAATTTACACAATATCTTCATGGAACATGATCTTTACTTAATATCCTAATGATTTTTGGCATAAAAGAAAAAGCTACATGTAACTAAATTATGTAACTACAAAAATGTAACTGTAATCAGCTACAGTTACTGAGAAAAACTGTTTAATTAAATTATAGTTACTTATAAAAATGTTAACGATTACAAAGGGGATTACATCAGATTTTTTCACACGCCCATACAGATTTAATTGATTTCTTTCATAAATTTCAGGAGTTTAGGACACAGACCAGGACACCTGCTTATTCAGTAACGGTTTTATTTCCCAATTAGGTATATCCTTTTTTTTTTAAGATTGTTTTTTTTTTCCCATGCCGTTGTTAGATGCCAGTGTTTCCTGTAGATATGATTACAATTTCCTAAATATAATACATTTATATTTCAAAATTCCATAAATATATTGTCTACTATAAACACATTTAATAATAAGTGTTAAGTACATTTTAAATATTAGTACAGAAAAACATACAGGTTTGTGACTCTACATTTGCCTTCTTTGAAATATGAGATATTTGCATTAAAAGAAAAAATGAATGTGCTGACGTGTTGAAAGACTTTTATTTCCCAAGTTTACAAAATCATGCGTCCTTCACCTACAAGGTTTGGATTTTCAAAAAGTGATCCAAGTCTTCTTGCAAATAAAGGGCAACATATAAAAACACCTCTCCTGCAAATTTAAAATATGACTGTACGATGCAATCATTTGTGAAGAACAAAGCATCAGGGTATGAGTCAATCATCTATTAAATTCAATCATGGGTGTGTGAAGAATTAGTGTAAGTGAAAAACAAGCCATCTACGGAGCAAACACTGATGCATCATGCAGATTTCTGTTCTGTAACCATTCAGTCCATAATAATAAACCACACTGCATCAGTGAATGATGACAAATATACCAGCTTCACACAGCAACACAAACAGCTTGATCCAGTCTGATGTAACTAAAAAAAAAAAAAAAAAATTCTAAATATTCAAATGATATCAGCTATGCATTGACAAATTCATGAATACAAAAACCTAAGCACCAACGTAAGAGCTCATGTCATGTCTGCACTCAAACAGCGCTGTAACAGAAGCTCAAATAGAGGAACCAGGATGAACTGAGCACCGTATTTGTACCAGCCATCACAAACTAGTATGTACATTATTCCCATAATCGGTCATAAAAACATGCCATTTTGTTTGTATAAAAAAAAAAAAACTAATGTGTAAAACTTTCATGATTTGAAATTAGCTTACGATGTCTGAATTAAACCTGGGCATCCGTCATACTGCCAGCACTGAAACTTACTCAAACCGACTGCGTTATGCTGCAAAAACCCAAACCTGATGGAGCACAACCCCAAACTTTTAGCTCATACGTTACAAAAATAGAGCAAATCCACTTCAAACAAGTTAAAAAGGTAGAAAAGTGAATTTGGTTTTATAAAACTGCTTGAAATGTTATGGTAAAACAAATGTTCACAGTTGAATAGGAGAAGAAAGGCAGGAGAGCGGCTGGTTTCTGCATAGGATCAGCTCAAGTCTGAGTGCGTCTTTGGGTTTGGGGAGGAAAAATACTGTCGTCCAGGTCGTCCCCATCTCCACCGCTTTCCTGCAGACACAGAGATTACAAACTTAAACCAGATCTTCTTCAAAGTGCTGAATCTTTCAATACATGTCCTCGAATACAGATCTGATCCTGGCCTTGAGATTGTGGTTTAATGCAGCTGCACTGGTTCACAATGTGAAAGCAACAACAGCAGCATTAGGGATATTTAAAAACAAAATATATAAATAAAAAAGTTAACTTAATACAAATGAAATAAACTTTTAAAAATGTAAAATAAAAGAATCTGTATACATAAATAGCAAATTAACTAAAAATAGGCTCGTTTCACATTGCAGATAATTTACATTTAACAATATGCTTAACATTTCATATTGCACAACACATTTCTACAAAACCAGGAAAAATTGAGCAACTTATTTGCACCAGTTATCACAAACCAATTATTATTATTATAATAATAAGATATCAGTTTTAAATCATGTATTTTAACATTACAATACAACTGATCTGTGTAAACGATGTTAGAGACTATCATGATCTGGCAAATAATTAAAAAATGAAGTTTAAAATAATTTTACTGTTCACATGAATTAAAAATAGGCTTATTTTGTTATAAACTTAGATTTTATTTTATGCAGTTAAAAGGAACACTCCACTTAAAAAAAAAAAAAAAAAAGGCTAATTTTACAATTCCCCAAGAGTTAAACCGTTCAGTTTTATCGTTTTTGAATCCATTCAGCCGATCTCCGGGTCTGGGAGGAGCACTTGTAGCTTAGCTTAGATCATTGAATCGGATTAAACCATTAGCATTTGGTCATCAAAAGTGACAAAAGTAATTGAAAAAAAACTTGACTTTTCTGTAGTTACATCGTGTACAAAGACCGACGGAAAATGAAAACTTCCAATTTTCTAGGTTGATATGGCTAGGAACTATACTCTCGTTCTGGCGTAATAATCAAGGAGCATTGCTGTCGTACCATGAGTGCAGCAGGCGCAGTGATATTACACAGCACCTGAAAGTAGTCCCCAGCTATATCATAACTACTTGCCTAGCTGGGGACTACTTTCAGACGCTGCGTCATATCACTTACGTAATATCACTTATTACGCCGTTCCTTTAAAGCCTTGTTCAGACTGTCAGCCCAAATCCGATTTTTGTGCAAATCCGACTGAAATCCGATCAGATTTAGATAGTCTGAATGGCAACAAACTACATAATCCGATTTGTGAAAATCCATTTCGAGCTACATTCGTACATCGGATTTAGCGTAGCTTTTTCACATCCTCACACCACGTAAAACGTAAACACATCAGAAGTTTTTGCAGAAAACATGCTGAACATCTTTGCAGAAACAAGCTTGTGTCTTTGCAAATTCAAAAGTCAAGTGGAAAAAAACTATATACTGTTAGTATACTATGACCTCTGTGTTTTGAAAGTAGCGGAGACGACAAAAAATAAAGCAAAGAAGCGGAGACGGCAGCACAGAATAAAGCTTCCTGTGTAAAACTGTACTATTTCTGAATGGTTGTAGAAATGTAAAGAAAGAAAGTAGTAAAAAAAAAGAGATGTTCATATAATAAAAAGGATTAAATACTGAATGGAATTGATTTGATTGAAAAAGCATCCTCCTCTCTAATTACAGCTTCATCTGTTAGTCTGATTTGTTGTTTCTCTTACAGCTATACAGACTCCATTTCCTCGTCGTTGGACTCTTCCTTCAGAGCTTTGGCCTCGATGGTGGCTTCCTCTATGTGTGCGAGCATGTCTGCCATGAGCGCTTCCTCCAGCCTCTTCCTCACGCTATACACCAGATCTTCCTGCTTCCTGTGGACGAAGCAGTGCATTTCAATCAAGCATTCGAACATCGGTCATCTTCACGGCATCGGAGATAAACGTTCATTATTCTACTGTAACATACTGGAGCTTTCAGACGCCAAACATCCTTCCCAGTCCAACGAGAGCATTAGATTTATTTGCCGTTTTCACTTTCATTTCAGTTAAAATATTTTTATTTTTGTTGTTTACATAGTTTTTTTTTTATTTATTTTTGTTTATTTCAGGACTTCAAATTATACTGAACTTTTTTGGCTATATAGTTTATTAATTTTTATTTTGTTGCAATTTAGATAACCAGAAGACAATCAGAAATGTTGCTAAACAAAATAGCTGAAATAAGATAACTTAAACTTATGAGAAAACAACCTTTTATTTTAGACTAGTTAAAATAAAACAAGGGTAACACTTCACAATAAGGTGTCATTTGTTAACACGAGTTAATGTATTAACTAACATGAACAAACAATGAACAGTGCATTTTTTACACGATTCATTCATCTTTGTTAATGTTAATGAAATAGTCATTCATCGTTCATGTTAGTTCACAGTGCATTAATGGTAACAAACACAACCTGTGATTTTAATGATGTATTAGTAAACTCTGAAACTAAGTATTGGTCATTATTAGTTCATGTTAACATATGTAGTTAACTAATGTTAAATAATGAACCTTATTGTAAAGTGTTATCAAAATAAGAAAGAACCTTTCTAAAATTTTAAATTCAATTAATGCTTTAATATTAATGTTAATAATTCTTTATTATGGATTTAGTTTTCATACACGATAATAATCCTAGGTTAGACAAAAATAAATAAATAAATAATAATCTAAGTTGATCTAAATGAGTTTACCCCAAACAGCAGAAGAATTAAAATGTGTGTTTTTTTTAATCAGAGCCTCTAAGAGAATTCTTTACTGTAAGGATCAGACAATCATGTTCAACTAAATCATGTGAATCTAAGGAAGAAAAAAAACAGTAGTAGTAGTGCTGGGCAGTAGGACCAAAAATCATAGTATTTTTCAAAATTACACCGGTTTCACAGTATGAGATGGGTTTTTTTTTTTGTTTTTTTTTCCCCCATGCATGACCAGGTGTTAACCACATTTTCTACTGATTGAGAGAGGAAAAACTGCAGCAGATCGAATTAGAATGCCCTACTTTACTGTCATGAGTGAATATTGTAGAAAAATTCCACCCTAAATAGTGACTAAACACGACCCATTAATACATGTTAACCAGGAGTCACTCATTTATAATTGCAACATCGTCTACACTAAAGAGCGACTGTATGTGGTGGTTTTGGCCAAGTTGTATTACTTTTTTGTCTCATGGAGCACACTCCCTGTGTTTGAGTAATGAACTTAAAAAAAAAAAAAAAAAAGTGCATAATATTAACACATGAACTACGCTCATATTTATAATTTCAAACACTCAGTAAGTGATGGGTGCTGTTTTGTACTCATTTATTGAACACTCAAAAGTGAACAGTGGCATTCTGTATGAATCGGTATACCACCCAGCACTACAGAGAAGGCCTCAAAAACACCTGTTTGGGAGTTTCTAGTGATCCTGCAGACCGTAATTAGGTTTAGAGCTAAACTCTGCTGGACTGGATGGCTCTGCATCACTACAAACACTGTGGAGTGTCAGCTTGTACCTGATGTCTTCGTCCGTCACCATGAAGGCTTTGCACAGAGGCTGTGTGGTGTTGAGCCAGACTCCGGGGTTCTTCTCCACCGCGGCGGACAGCTGACCCGTGATAGGAGCCGAGCTGGTGTGCAGGGCGCTCGCTAAAGCCGAGAGCAGCGTCTTATCCGTGTAACCCGGACCCACACCTGCCATTTCAAACAATACATTAACTCAATACTGCAGTGATGACCAGTTATGTAGCTCTGCTGCAGTTGAAAAAATGGCGGGCCCTGGACTGTCGAACTAACAAACAGTCCTCTCGAACAGTTGTCTTACGGGGTCTGCCTGACCTGGGCCTGTCATGAACTTCACCAGTTTCTTCAAATCTTTTTCTTATCCTCTCCACTTGACGTTTAGATACATTAAAGATGTCTGCCACCTCAGCAGGAGACTTGGTCTTCAGGCTCTTGATGATCAGCACGTTGGTCTGTGGTAGAATCTTTGGCATGCTGTCAGAGGTCAGGATGCATTTCAAATGAAGGCTGGGTGTGCTGGGGTTCTTCTACACACCTGGGAATGTGTTCATTACAGTATTTGTCACAGGTGACGCTCTAATCTGTGATTGGTTGAATCCTATAAAGATGTGACAAGACTTTTGTCTAAGCAAAGTCTGACCTTTCTGTCCTAATTAAATGATTAAACATCAAGGCATGATAAGATTTTATTTTGGTAAAATAAGCGTAATCTAGAGGCCTTTGCCTTTCATATAAGCCACTTCTGATTCCAAATGATCAACTAGAAGTCCAGTTATTATTTGTTGTTCCTACAACTTGGATAGGCGACAAGACTTTTGTCAGGGGGTGTATGCTGCAGTCAGTCATCGCCGGTGTGGAAATCAGGGCTCCTACACATTTTCCTATTCAAAATTCCATACTTTTCCAGACTCAAATTTCCAAACCTCTCGGGGGATTTTCAGACCACATTTAACTTAAATGGTTCATTATTTGCAGCCTTATATTTGGTATAATACAGTCATCTGTAAAAAATTCTCATTGATTTTCTCGAAGTGACAATATACGAGTCGCTAAAATAAAAAAAGAAATAAATGCACCCTTTTACACGCAAGAAACCTTTTTGTGGCCTAAAGAAACCATTCACATGTGCATGGGAATGTTTTGCATGCTTACGCATTACAATCTCTACTTTTATATAACCTATTTCCTTTCTGCATCACTGCTATCTTACTACAAATAAAACGATAGTATGGAAGCACATGAATTAACAGATCTACCTGCTCAATTTTGCTTTTCATACAGTACTACCTCTATTATCAAGGCCTAATGTCCAATTTAACACATCCTTTGTGGTAGTGAAGAACCCGTGACACGAAATGGGCTGATGGCATAAAATTTGCCAAGTCCAAGGGCAAGTCCAAGTCCAAAAAACTGGCACTGTAAAAAAGTGTTTAAGATTTGGCTTTCATTCAAGATTCAAGATTCAAGAGTTTTATTCGTCACATACACAATTATACAGAGTATAACCAGCAGTGAAATGTAGGTCAGGTCCGCTCCAAGGACAGTGCAATTATAAAGTATACAAATATTAAGAGAAGAAAAGTAGAAAAAAATAAAATAAAATAAAAAGATAGATAAAAAATATAAATATAAATGTGCAGGTCAGTATGTTGTTGACTTAAATAGTACTAAGAGGAATGTGCAAAATAATGTGCAAAAAAGTTGTACAGGGTATATAATAGCAGCAATATGAGGTAGAGAAAAATTATGAATAGCTTATTGATATGGTGATATTTACATGGAGTCAAGGGATGTTATGACACAGAGTTAGAGTTTAGGAGCCTGATGGCCTGGGGGAAGAAGCTCCTCCTAAGTCTCTCAGTTTTTGCCATCAGGCTACGGAAGCGCTTACCAGATGGAAGCAAAGTGAATAGCTGGTTACCAGGGTGATTTGAGTCCTTGATTATTTTGACAGCTCTATTTTTGCAGCGTTTGAGGTAGATGTCCTGCAGAGAGGGGAGAGCAGACCCTGAGATGCGCTCAGCTAAGCGCACAACTCTCTGTAGTGCTTTGCAGTCCTGATTGGAGCTGTTTCCATACCACACTGAGATGCACTGAGTCAATACACTTTCTATGGTCCCTGAATAGAAAGTTTTCAGGATTGCTGGTGAGACCCTGAATTTCCTCAGCTGTCGCAGATGGTACAGTCTTTGCCTGGCTTTCTTTACCTGAGTTTGGATGTGTGTAGTCCAAGTCAGGTTCTCGGAGATGTTTACACCGAGGTACTTGAAGCTACTCACCCTCTCCACAGGGGACCCACTGATCATAAGAGGTGTGTAGGGCTGCTGCTGTCTCTTCCTGAAGTCCATGATCAGCTCTTTAGTTTTGCTCACATTCAGAGAGAGACAGTTGTCCTGGCACCATGATGTGAGTCTCTCTACCTCGTCCAAGTATGCGGTCTCATCGTTGTTGGAGATGAGGCCCAGAACCACAGTATCATCAGCGAATTTGACAATAGATGTGGAGCTGTGAGAGGACACGCAGTCATGCGTGTAGAGAGAGTAGAGCAGGGGACTCAGGACACAGCCCTGTGGGGCTCCTATGTTCAGAGTGATGGAGTTTGAGGTGAACTGGCCAACTTTCACCACTTGAGGTCTGCCGGTGAGGAAGTCTTGAATCCAGTCACAGAGTGAGGAGTTTAGGCCGAGGTCTGTGAGTTTAGATGCCAGTTTGATGGGGACTATAGTGTTGAAAGCTGAGCTATAGTCAATGAATAGCAGCCTTACATAATTTCCATTGTTGCTATCCAAGTGTGTGAGGGAAGAGTGGAGAACGTGAGAAATGGCATCGTCCGTGGATCTGTTTGGGCGGTAAGCAAACTGAAGAGGGTCCAGAGTATCAGGGATGGAGGAGCAAATGTGGCTCTTTACAAGTCTCTCAAAAACCTTCATGACTATAGATGTGAGGGCAACTGGGCGATAGTCATTCAGGCAAGAGGGTTTATTGTTCTTTGGCACAGGGATAATGATGGATTTTTTGAACGAGGTGGGAACCACGGCGGTAGCAAGGGACTCATTAAAGATAGAAGTGAACAAACCAGCGAGCTGATCGGCGCAGGACCTCAGAACACATTGGGGCAGTATGCCATATTTCAAGGCCTTTAATGCATAGTCAGTGGCGGCCAAGAAACCACACCGCAAAATGGGCTGATGGCACAAAAGGTGGCACATTGTGCATGGTCCTATATGCTAAAAGTAATGGTTTCCCGTGCACACAAGTTTATTTTTTATTTTTGCAAAGGTCCTTGAGGTTATGTTATACGGTGCTAAGAATATAGTGTGAACAACCCCAAAATGCTTATAACTTGAATTTTGCATAATGAAAATGTGTACCTTAAATTCATCCAGTCAAGTTTGGCGATCACAAAAAAAAAAAAAAAAAAAAAAAATCGGGGCAAAGTCTAGAAACATTTTTCCTTACTTTGCTTTCCTTTTTCCATACTTTTCCAAACCCCGTGGGAACCCTGGAAAATGCTATGACGTTTCGAGAAACAATGAAAAATTTGCTTTATGTCGTGTATTTTGTATTCTGTATTACGATGAAAGGATGGTTCATTTTTAACAGCAGATTCAGTGACGTTAGATCCGATCTGCGCATCACTGCACGTGTCTGCAGTGCGTTACGGCTCCACAGGCACCGGAGCTGATCGTGGCCGCTCTATAAACATTCATTTATAAAACAGGCTTTCCTGTAGCTCAAATAGTAGAGCATGGCGCTAGCAACGCCAAGGTCATGGGTTCGATTCCCAGGGAAACCAAGAGCTGATAAAATGTAAAAACTGTAACTTGAATGCAATGTAAGTCGCTTTGGATAAAAGCGTCTGCTAAATGCATAAATGTTATAAAACAATATCTCCTTTGGCCATATTAGCCTCCTCAATAGCATTAACAGAGGCTTTACTCCTTTTAAACTTTATCTGGAATGTCACGTTTCAATCTGCCTGATGAAAGGATTTGAAAAAAAAAAAAAAGGTACTTAATATTGCATCATTTGTGATTTATTTTATCCACCCGCAAATAATCAGAATGCATTTTTTTATTACCCGACCCGTGGATTATCCGCAGCGTCTGTGGAGAACCGTGAAACTACTCCGTTTTGTTCTTTCAGTAGTTTAAATTTCTTTTTTTCCTCTTCAGTCTTATGTTGGACTGCATTAAACCTCATGTACATCAGACTTCTCCATGTTGGACTTTAAATGTTTATTTATTTTGTCCTCTCTCTAACATTGGATGATCAAAACGTTCTCATCTTGAGCAGAAAAGATAGAGATCAGTTTCAAAGTTTAAATTCCAACCTAGACATCTAAAAACAAACAAACACACGTGTGTGTGTGTGTGTGTGTGTGTTCTTAGCCTACAGATTAATAATGCTAAATGTAGATCAGAAACGTCTTGTTACATCTTGTTTGAATCGTAGGTTATAGATAGATAAATAGATAACTATATTTGCAGCATTGTTTTTTTCCAGCTGTAGTTTAGTGAAAATAATTATCATTTTGCCTCTTGCTGCGTTTCTGTTGTTGTTAAAATAACCACGGCAGCTCCACGAGGATACTGTGAGTAATCTGAGAATATTTGTTTTCTATTTGAATTGGTTCATTTGAAAGTAGATATTTCGTTCTCTCTAGAGATGTATTCATATCTGTAAGGCAAGTATACACAGAGTTTCACACCGAGAGTGCATCCTGTTTGCTTTCATTATTTTACAAAAGCGCAATGTTTTGTTGTTATTGTGAGTGCACACAAATAAACGTAGAGTCTTTACAGATTTGAAAGATGTATTACTCTTTTAAGAGTGTTTTAAGAGCGAGTGTGTCCTGCAGTGATCTACTGTTCAGCTTCCACACAGACACCGAATAGCGCTCATTTCTCTAGGTTAACATTAGATTAAGCGGCCATGTAAAGTTGCTAATACTTACATATTTGAGAAAAGTCATATTTGAGGTCGATGAATGACGAGGCAAGTGTTTGAATGTCCTGCTCGATGTACTGTATTACCACAAAGACCAGCCGTTAACGATCTGTCCGTCACGGACTGCGTGACTTCGCCTGTGGATTTAATTTTTTTTCTGCGACTAAGCAGCTAATAAAATTTGTCAAACAAGCCTCTTCTGGGTTGACTAACGGTTAGTCAACTATTAGAGGGCAGCCTTAGATTAGAGCACATTTCATTCAGTTTTATGAGAACTGCTCTTCCATTTTCACCTTGCAATCCTTTAGGAAGATCCATGGTCTTCACCAACTCCTCTGCGATATCATAAGTGTCGAGTCCGCTCAGCTTTTTCTCCCAGAACAGCTGTGAAATAAACAGACCAAAAATGAATGAATGATGCACTTATATTTCTCCCTCGGGCCGTTTTCCTGGCAGCAGGAACTCGGAAGCGGCTGATAGTGACGTTTGGATTACGAGTCCGACTCTCTAACCATTAGGCCACGACTTCCCCGAATCGTGGTCGACCTGTATTGTTCAAGTTTGGGGTCAGTAAGATACAATAAGTTTGAAATATTTTTATTTAGCAAGTACACATTAAATTTATGAAATGTGACAAAGAATGGAAGCCTGCTTACACCACAGGATAATTAATTTTTTTAAAAAGGTAACTGCAACTTTATATATCACAACTGTCCTTTTTTTTTTTTTTTTGCAAGATAAAGAATCTCAATTACCCTTTTTTTTTTTTTTTCTTTAAATACGGTGACAGAAACAGGCTTCAGAGCTCGCAAAATTTCTAAATCCCTGGTAGCCCTTCGGGCAGGTTCTCTTCAGATTTTGGTAGCCCAAAAATTAATTTAACTAGCCCAAATAAAATAAAGACCATGTCAATCAAAACATTTTCAATACACTATGACAGACTAAATTCAGAAGAACTGTGGAGAACAACGTCTCCAAGATGCTTCAAATATCAACGAATATCAAGGAAAGAGTTTTATTTTACTATTTACAAGGTATTTGCAGAATTCTTAAAAATCTATTTAAGGCAATTTGAAAAATTATTTCTTATACCATTTAACGTATTTAAAAACTCTTCAGTTTAGTTGTATCAAATTTAAGGACCCGTGGGAGCAATGTTCCCTCTAATTTTTTTCTTGCTGAGCAAAACTTCTCTCTATTGGGCAGCCACCTGAGCAAAAGCATTCTTTACACCAGACCTGTACAGCACGCACACAAAAAAGTGTGTAACTTTTAACTTTAATGTGCTATTTATATTTGATTTGACCCTTGATGTAACTAAATGATCATTTTAGGTTAAAGAGAATTGTTTTTTACTGTACAATACACTGCAGTTCAAAAGAATGGATCAATGAAGTTTTTTAAAGAAGTTTCTTATGCTCATCAAGGCTGCATCTATTTGATAAAAAAACTGAATATTTCACAAAATAATATTGTGAAATATTGCAATTTAAAATAAATGTTTTCTATTTTAATATACTTTAAAATGTAATTAATTCCTGTGAAGCAAAGCAGTATTTTCAGTCACATGATCCTTTAGAAGTCATTCTAATATGCTGATTTTTAATCAAAGTTGGAAACAGTTGTACTGCTTATTTTATATACTGTATTTTTTTGGGACCTGTGATATAAAAAAAAAAAAAAATTAAAAAGAACAGTGTTTAGTCAAAATAGAGATTGTTACAATATAAACTATTCAAAATGTTGGGGTCAGAATTTTTTCTTTCTTTTTTAAAGATACTTTTAAAAAAAAAGTTTAAAGAAAGTTCAATCAACTTTATTCAGCAAGGATGTGTTAAATGGATAAAATTGATAGCAAAGACTTCTATTGTTAGAAATATCCCTATTTTGAATAAATGCTGTTCTTTTAAACTTTTTATTAATCAAAGAATCAAAGCAAAAAGTAACAGGTTCCAAATAAATATGAAGCAGCACAACAGTTTCAACACTGATAATAAATTAGCATATTAGAGTGATTTCTGAAGGATCATGGGACTCTGAAGACTGGAGTAATGATGCTGAAAATACAGCTTTGATCTCAGGAATACTCCGACCCTGGAGTTTTAAATATATCCCTTGTAAACAGCTGCACCACATGTGATATTTACCTGTCTGGGTTGGTCAACAGCTTTCTGAGGATCCGTCTTGACCTTGTTGCTGGGGTGATTTGTGACCTTGGTGACAGGCTGTTTGAAGATGGACGCCGTCTGTCGGACCGGCAGTGACGTGTTCAGATCAGGTTTACCCTGAAAACAGGCATCGGGACATCACAAACAGCACAACACAGAAAGCAAAAACTGCAGTGCACATAAGTCGGTCAGTCTTTACCTTGCTCTGACTTTGATCGCAGCGAAACCGCTGCCTGTTCTTATTCAGTTTGCTCATCAGCATCTTCCCTGTACGGAAATCAAAGGAGCTGAGATCCATGGAGTTTCCCAGATATCGGACCAGCTGTGGTTTACTCCGAAACTTCTTCCCTGTTGGACTAAGAGAGAAAGGAAAGATCAAAAAACATTCCTTACTATCCAGACCGACAACAGCACTTCCACTGCATAACCTGTCAACCCAACATATGCATGTTTTACAAACAACTCTAGTGTTAAACAAGAAAGGAATATGCATTTACACAATTTTTACCAGCTAAAATATGGTTTCAAGTCAGTTATTTCTATCTTTTGCTGTAGTGTGTCAGCAGGAAATATCAGTTTACATTCCCAAACATTCATTTTGCCTTTAATTCTAATAATGCAGTGAGATTTTTGTCTGACAACAGCCAGTGCTCCACACAAAGATCTGATCTGATCATCATCCAGTCTGTCTAGAATGACATGAATTAACAACAAACTATGACAGACTAAATTCAGAAGAACTGTGGAGAACAACGTCTCCAAGATGCTTCAAGAAACCTACCTGAAAAACTATGTGCTAGTGCACCGAGGGCAAAAGCTGCTTTAAACGCAAAAGATGCTCACACCAAATGTTGATTTAATTTAGTTAATTAAAGCTCCTCAAACTTTGAAGGTTGGATTCTTGAAGCGTCTTGGAGACATTGTTCGCCACAGTTCTTCTGCTCAGTTTGTTCCGTTTCTTCATGTCATTCCAGACAGAACTGGCTGGATGATGATATATAGGTATAGGAAGGAGATATACACACACACACACACACACATATAGGGAGTATTTTTGAGTAAATAATTACAATTATTACAGACCCCTAAAAATAGCCCTAAAAACTGCTGTGTTCCTACCAGAGTAAAGTGACAGTATCAGACTGTGCATGGTGCAAATGATAATTGCCATTTATATTTTACATTATATTGAATAAACTGAATAGTTCAGCTCATCCAGGGATTCTCATGAAAAAAAAGCGATTATTAATAAGAAAAACGTCATTAATTGAACTTTTGCAGCCGCTGCATCACTTACCACAGACTACAAGGAAATATGTAGTCAAGTGAAACTAGAACAAAAGAATAAACTAAATCAACAGAAAGGAACAAAACAAAAACAACGAGTTAGCATGGATGCTAGCGCAGATTAGCGCTCAGTGCTAACACGCAGGAGACGCTAAACACGATTAGTTTAATGTACGACCAACAAACGGTAATAATCTGGAATAATGACGTACTAGAGTGGTCAATTAGCCAATTGAGGTCGAATTAGAGCTTGTTAATTAATATATAAAGGCAGTTTTTGTGTCGGCTCGCTGGTCTCCGGCTAATCCCGCTGCAGTACCTAAAATAATAGACATCACTTTTCCCCGCGGACAAGCCCGACTTTCTGGTCACTTCTTCCCTTTTCCAACCATTTGGGAGAGCCGAGCACTCCCACCTTTTCCTCTCCATGTTTCTCCCGGAGTCTCTCTGGAGGAAAAGCTGTGAATGTTTCGCGTTAAAGGCGGCCGCTGCTCTCTATCCCGCTCACCTCACGACCTCCTGACTCATGACTCGCTCTCTGTGAACCGAGAGTCGACTCGCAGTTCACTCATCTGCGGAGTAGTACAAATATCAAATATTACGATTTAATAAATAAAATAAGAGCTGAAAACATATTTGCTGTAAATCTCAGAAAGTCTGTAGCGATTACAGAGTCGATAGTTGTTTAACAAAGGATAGTGATGAATGGAGAATCGGATCTTACTGTTCAGTCAGAATCGACTCACTGAATCAAAAAAGTTATATCATGTAAAAGCGACAAAATCTTTTAAAGTATATTTTTTAAAGACAAGTAATCTAACTTTATGAAATATCGGACATGTATAGTAAACAATACAAATAAAAAAAAATACACGCACAAACAAAACACTTTTATTACTTGAAATAAAATGATCAAATGTAATAAAATAAATAAAAAAAAAACACTTAAATGGACTATTTCGGCTATAGCCAAGGCGATATTTCTTATTTTCGTTTAGTTTATGTACTAAAACTAAATAAACATTATATAAATAGAAATAAAAAATAATAAAGGAAACACAAAACGACTAAAACTTAAAAAAAAAAAAAAAAAAACAATGACAATCTCATGCAAAATATTAACAAAAATCATAATTGCATTCCAATGATCCTAAATTAACACTGGTGTATTAGAAGATTTGAAGCCTGATTCAAAAACTTATGCACAGTAATCCAAGAATTAACCTGAAAACAAAAGTCAATTAATTATAAGAATCAGATGATCATAAAAACACATGTTAATATTGGTAAACGTGCACATGTATAACTGGTGATCAAAGCATAACAGACACCTCAAATTCATTTTCTTTGATTTATTAACAAGCACAGCCAGTAACCCGCGGATGACACTGAGATCACAACACAATTTAAAAACCGAGTTCAGGTCCACGATGGCGTTCTCAAGAACAGAATTACAGCGCATTTATTCCATGAGGATTCAGTGGAACGAAATGATGAAGCTCTTTAATGAAACATTACATATACATCTTTATAATCATTAGATTCTGATCGTGAGACTTTTCATGAGGGGAAAAATGGATTGAACACGCCAAAAAATAAATATCACATTGTTCGTTAGTAGTGATGAACAAAAGGAGGTGATTCACTAGTTCAATTCACACGCTGGATTGATGTCTTCATCTCCAACGGTCACAAACGTCTCCATCTTCAATCCATCTAAAGCCAGACTGACCAACAGGGACATAGAAAACAACAGAAGATATAGCAAATAAAGACGTCAGCACTCAAATCAAAAGTGACTGTCTGTTCAGAGAGATAGTACAAATCCAGTTTTTTTGGAGCAAAAATTACTCAAATATATTTAGTTTTTGTTGTTTGAAGAGTTTAAAAACAAAACCAAAAATTAAATCTGATTCAGAAAAAAAGATTTTCATATCATACACTACCAGTCAAACGTTTTTGAACAGTAAGATTTTTACTGTTTTTTCAAAGTCTCTTCTGCTCACTAAAAACAGTAACATTTTGAAATATTTTTAGCATTTAAATTAGCTGTTTTCTATTTGAAGATATTGTAAAATGCTATTTATTCCTGTGATTTCAAAGCAGTATTTTCAGCATCATTACTCCAGTCACACGATCCTTCAGAAATCTTTCTAATATTCTGATTTGCTGCTCAAAAAAATCATTTATTATGATGATGATGATGATGAAAACAGCCAAGTAGAATTTTTTTCAGGATTCTTTGATGAATAGAAAGTTCAAAAGAACAGCAGAATTTATCTGAAATAAAACTCTTTTGTAACATTAAATGTCTTTATCAACACTTTTGATCAGTTTAAAGCATCCTTGCTGAATAAAAGTACTCATTTCTATAACCCCCTCATATGAATGGTACAGTGTATAATGTTACAAACAGTGTTGGGGGAGACGCATTACAAGTAACGCAAGTTACATAATCAGAATTTCAAGTAACTAGTAAAGTAACGCATTACTTTTTAATTTACAAGAAAATATCTGAGTTACTTTGTTTTCCCATTTCTTGACTGACAAGTCTCCTGTCCCCATGTTGGGAGAAATCGGAAGTACAGAGGCATTGTGTGTGCTGTGAACATGATGTTACTGTTATATACTAAATGTCTTTGCTGCTGACCTTTGATGATCCAGTTCAATCATACTAATAAGCAAAAATGACTTTAGATAAACTAACAGTTGTGCTTCATTGTTTTTATATTGCTGAAGAGTGTTGAACCTTCTCCTGCGTTCTACTGTACAGACCTGAATATACTCTTCCTTCAGCCTGAGGTTTATTCATTACACTTTTTAGTGTGAAAGGGCTTTTACATTTGACTTCTTATATTAAAAACAAACAATCAAGCCCTGCTTATATTTAAAAAGTAACGCAAAAGTAACGTAATGCATTACTTTCCATAAAAAGTAGCTAAGTAACGTAATTAGTTACTTTAGGGAGTAACGCAACATTATAATGAATTACTTTTACTTACTTTTGTCATTTTAGCAGACGCTTTTGTCCAAAGCGACTTACAAATAAAAGTAACTAAAACAAAAAAGTTACAACTCTATAAATACTATAGCCTACCCACATATTTAAGAAAATAAAGAAATTAAATAAAATTTAAACTTTTAAAAGTAACTTTCCCCGACACTGCTTACAAAAGCTTTTTATTTCAGATAAATGCTGATCTTTAGATCTTTCCATTCAACTATTTTGAATATTGATAATAATAATTTAACAATAAATGTTTGTTGAGCAGTAAATCAGTATATTATAATGATTTCTGAAGATCATGTGACACTGAAGACTGGAGTAATGATGCTGAAAATACAGCTGCAGATCACAGAAATAAATTACATTTTAACACATATTCACATAGAAAACATATTTTAAAGAGTAAAAATATTTCACAATATCACTGCTTTTGCTGTATTTTGGATCAAATAAATGCAGGCTTGGTGAGCAGAAGAGGTTCTTTAAAACATTTAAAATCCCAATCTTTTGGCTGGTAGTGTACAGTAGTGTCTATAAAAATAAGTCCTTGCTCCTGAAGTCCAGACAGATTAATGAGAGATAAACATGACAAACCTTCATCTAATCTTCCTTCCTGAACTTTCCTCCGATGTAAGGAACATAGTCCAAGATGAGCCTCCAGTCTGTGAAGTGAACGAGAGCAACACCTCCAACTCCTCCCCAGACCGCGAGCGTGGGAACCCTGGAGAACATCACGTTCATCAGCAAACGATGAAGCTGCTGGATCATAGCTAACATGCAAACGCCTCTAAATGATCAACATCATCAAGCTTTGCTGTTGAACCTGTTTCACACTCAATCTCCTGCATGTCTTCTGGCTCTGATTGATAGTTTAGAGTGTTTTATCCAGTAAAAGCTCTTTTAGTGTAATAGTACAAGCGTCCAGCTTCAGCTGCTGCTTCTCGTGTCAAATCTTGCCTGATTTCTATCAAGTAAAGGTCAGAATAACTGCAGTCATATCTCCAGAAGAACTCTTACTGGACTGAAGCAGCTCAGCTTTACTTGATTCTCCGTCAATCATTTTCTAGAAAAATCACTGCGTCTCAAATCTGATCATCAGGATCTTTTGAGGAACAAAATCATTGCATTATATGTTTGGATCATTTCAATCTCATTTTACTGAGACAGATTACTGCAGATATAGAGTGATGACTGATATTTAGATCATTTTATGTCAGTATCTGTTATAAAGATCTCATTGATTTACATCACAAGCAGAATTTCATCAAATAAATATCAGCATCTGCAGCAAATTACACAGTTTGAGTCTCTAACTTTACAGAGTTAAAGACATGTTTATTTTAAACCTATTAAGATATCAACAAGATGATCAAAATAGAATCAAACAGCAATTAATGCAGTTAGAGGTTACGGTTCTCTTCTTAATGTTACTGTAATAAACCAGAACATGAAGGTTTTTCAAGACAAAGGAAATAAATAGCGGTCACATAAACACATACTACACTATCAAATAAATAACATATGCAGTATAAAGCCAAAGAAACCGTGGAAAGAGCACGACAGTCCAGTTTAGAGTGTTTTGTCGTGACCTGAGCTCGTTAGCTTTAGCATGCTAGTCAGGTCGCCACAAGGACAACACTATTAATACAAGCCAACACATTATATTAATAAAACAGCACGGTCCTCCTGCTGTACGGAGCTTTACCATGTTCTTACCACGATTTCGCGATAGACATGTATTTCTGTCCGATTATTTTGCCCAACATGATCAGACGTGTGTGAAGAGCAGAAGGGCCAGAGCAAACTACGGAAGACGCGTCATCAACTGAGCGACATGCGCGGACGTTCCTTATCGAGGGGCTGTTACAAATTAAAAGTCTTTAACTTAAAAGTACGCTAAAATAATTTGCATAAAAGGGAAATTGAGGTTTAAAGTTTTCTTTTTGTCTTAAAAGTTTAATTTAACACGTCATAAAAAAGATGCGTATGAATAATAAATATCATTTAAAAAAACGAACAATTTGTAAAACGGAGATAAGTAGCTTGATGTCCAGCAGGAGGCGATGCGAGACCGAACACGTGTGAACTACTACATTTCTTTTTTCAATTCTACATGCATATTCTCCAGTATTGGGGAAATGCACTACAATATTGCGTTACTCCCTAATAAATAACTAATTGCTTTACTTAGTTACTTTTTATGAAAGGTAATGCATTACTTTCGTGTGAATTGCATTAGTTTTTTACGATCACTATAACATTTTTTTCAATACTTTTGACAATTTTCCTAAACTTTTAACACAACATCCGTTTGTGTAGGCTATACAATTAACACATTCCCTGTTGCTTTGACACAAAATGCATGCAGTTAACACAACTTCTTTTACACGCAAGCTCAACCAAGACCAAAACAATGTCATTTTACTGCCAAATGTTCAAATGCTTTCACACTGTATGTCAGAACAGATAACATCATGTTCTAAATCTAACTTAGAGGATCTTTCAGTCGAATGACCATAGGATATACAGTAAAAGAGGAGCTCTTTGGGCTGATCTTGTGTGGAAAAGTGCACTCCTGCATAAATGTGAGATTTTAGAAGATCTGCACCAAAGACTGGTGCCAGAGAAAGGGGTCAGGTGGGACAGCACTTGCCAATATATGTGATCACATGGAACAATGTGGCATGCCACCATTCCCAGTGCAGTCAGAGCCTGGTCTGACACCATGTCTCTTTTACTTGACCCTTACTCCCCTTTCCTCAACCCCATCAAGGACTTTTCTGAGCCTGGAGGTGGAAGGGTTTTGACCAAAAGTAATCAATTACACAACTTACCCCCAACACTTCAAGATTTTTATTCGTCACATACACAATTATACAGAGTATAACCAGCAGTGAAATGTAGGTCAGGTCCGCTCCAAGGACAGTGCAATTATATACAATACAAAAAGTAGAGACAAAATAAAATAAAAGATAAAAAATATAAATGTGCAGGTCAGTATGTTGTTGATTAAATAGTAATAAAGAGGAACACTGGTGTATTCTCCAATAATACATGTGCAGCAAGATTCTGAACTTGTCATATTATCTCTTTCTGATTTCTTGCATCTATTGTAATGAATATTGTGTAACCTGTACATAATATATCAGTCAATCTCTGAACAGCATTAACCCTGAAAAGCCTGAAATCATTTTCAGAAAAAAAAAATGCATTGGAACTTTTTTAAGGTAGCCTCTCATATTTCATACAGCAGTCTTTTATTGCTCATATAGCATGGTATAGGGAGAATATGAGCCGTAGTTTTATTAAAAGCCCAAACTGAGCACAAATATGCAATTTGGTCCAGATGCTGATATTTATGATGAAATTCTGCTGCTTGTAATATAAATCCAACATACAACCCCAATTCCAGAGAAGTTTTGTAAAATGCAATAAGAATCTGTGACATTAATTCTATTCAACCTTTATTTAATTGACTAAAGTACAAAGGAAAGATTTCCAAAGTTTTCACTGACCAACATAAACGTGCTTTTGATGGATGCAACACACTCCAAAAAGTTGAACAGTGAAGGTAAAGCTTCTGGAAATAAACGCTCCTCCAAAGATCCTGATGATCAGATTTGAGATGCTCGGATTTTTCTAGAAAATGATTGACGGAGAATCAAGTAAAGCTGAGCTGCTTCAGTCCAGTAAGAGTTCATCTGGAGATATGACTCTGATATGAGCTGAAGGTGGACGAACAGAATTGACAAACAGATCCATGTTTACAAAGAAAGTACTTTATTTGCTCAAAGGAACAAGAATTCACTTAACATACATCTGGAATTCTCACATCCCTCTTCATGTGAATTTATAAAATATTCTCAAGTCGAAGCCACAAGACGTGACGTCTGAATAAAAACCTGACTGACTCCAGGATAAAACTGAACAAAACGATGCAGGCACTAGTACAGAATCACTCCCCGACCCCGGAGAATGAGGAAGGCCACTCTCTCGCTCCTTTAAGAGTTTACATGTTTGCAGTACATAAACAAGAATAATTCATATAATCATCTTTTAGTTGGAAAAGACGATGTTAGTACTAACGAAGACAAGAAAATGATCTCTAGAGATAAACTCAGAACTGTGTTTCCTTTCAATTCGGATGGAAAACATCAATGAAACCACCAATGTGGGTTTTGCAAAATTTGGGCACCGATTATTCACCTTATAAACTATAAGGAATATTTCTGTGTGTTAAACGCAAAATTGGCATCTCTAAATGACAAATGATTTCCAAGATCTCCCATAATAAAACTGCAACAGAAATACGAAACACAATTTGTTCCTGGCGCACTAGTTTTCGCCATTTCTCTAACATTTAAAATCAACACAGATAATAACAAAAACAAACATTTAACAGAACTTTATAAAAGAAGTAAAAACAACAACTCGGGGTCGTCTTGTTAAGACCCTTGCGATCTATTTTTCTCTACTTTGTGTAGAAATATTGACAAGAAGTGGCAGCAAATTCATGAATCAACACATTGAGTTGATCAAATGCACAACTTTAGCAACGATTCTCTCATAAATCTGAGTATCTGTTAACTACACACTAGTCAGATTTTGTATCGTGTGAGCAGAAACTGCTCTAAAGAATCCAAATTAAAGTCCAGCTTACGTCAAATCCAAAGCAAACGGATAGACGGCCTCAGAAACGTGTGGTAATACATGGCTGAAATGCTCAGACTCGGTCACACATGTGCATAAAGAAACGCTTCCGAGAGCTTTTCTCTGTGGTTCGGTTCACGACGATATAAAACGAGTTGCTCGTAAATGAGACACACACAAATAGAAAAAGAAAATCTTATCCAGCGTTTTCCAATACTTCAGAAATCCACGATGAAAAACACAAGGTCTGGTGCTTTGGTGAATGATGGCAGATATTAGCACGAATCCCACAAAAACACAATCAGATATTTCACCCCAAAAATAACAATTAAATTAAAAAATAAGCAAATAAATTAAAATATATTTTACCTGAAAAAAATAAAATAAGCCTACTTTTAGGATCATTATGACTTTTGCATTTTACCTTAATGTGTCCAAGTGTTTTATTTCTGAGTGTTTATTCTTATATCCATATATATTTTAAAACAATACAGTAAAAATACTGTAATACAATGATTTACATTTAAATCAGCATAAAGGACACCAAAAATAAACTTGAATAATTTACATTTTATTTGTACTTTTTTTGCATTATAATAATGAAATTGAGGCAAATGTGTTGGTCACAAAAAGTCAGAATAATAAAATCCTAATGTCCTGTAAAACGGGTTTCATTGTCCTTAAAAAAATAAAATAAGATCTCACCTCCCTCAAAATAAAATAAATTAAGAAATATATTGGCCTGAAGAAAACAAAGCCTGTTTTTTTAACCATTATCTTAATGTGTCAGTTTTATTTTAGAGTTTTTATTTTTGTATTCTTATATCTTTACATATGTACTGTAATACAGTATACAAAAAACAAAGGACAGACAATAAACACTCATTTATGTATAATTTACTTTTTTTTTTGCATTATAATGAGAATTTGAAGCAAATGTGTTGGTCATAAAAACAAAAAAATTGAATGTTCCATTAAAACAGGCTTCATTTTCTTTAAAATATTAACTTCATATAGTTTCTTTTGTTTGAGGTGAAATATGGCCGGTTTTGTGGGATTCCCGCATTAGTGGCGATCCCCAAACAGAACCACAAACATCGCGTATCAAAACTGAACATTTCTTTCTACATCATAAACACAAATCGGTACAAAAGAAAGTCAAACTCGAATACATGAACTACAAAAAAAGAGAAAAGGAATCTGTTCCCGCAGTGGAGCTTGACCTTGCGTTGAATACAAAGGCTCATGGGTGTGTGTGCTATATAACAGCACACTGTTAATGGAACGTCTCAGCATCAAACAGCAGGACGGTCCGGGCCCGCAGACGCTGATTTCCACCGATGGTCCATGATTGTGAGCCGAACGAGCGGCTCGGGAAGTTACTGTGTGTATGTGAGTCTTCAACACATCTGTTTATCATATATAAATCACAAATGTGTGTGTGTGTGTGTGTGTGTGTGACTCTGGAACAAGAACGGGAAGATAAGGCCACGTCGACGGAGAGCTTCCTTATGTCAGGATCTGTTGGGAAAAGCACAGAAACAACATTAGAAGCTCATCTAAATGCGCTTGCAAAGACGTTCAAGATGTAAAGCTGGTTTTCATTCATTCAGAGTGAAAGCAGAGTCGCAGTGGAACGCTTGTTCACTTCACCAGCACTAAACTATCATCAGATACACACAAACTCACGACAACCCGTCAAAATAAGAGTTTGGTTGAACTCAGAGAAATGATAAGAAATGTATTACTACTCTACAGTAGAACGTACATCTTAAGAATATCTACTAGAATATTAATTTAACAGCTGTTGTGTAGCACTGTTTGCCAAAACATGAAAAAGATAGTTAACATTATTACATTTTAAAAGAGTAAAAAAAATAATTAAAAACAGGTAACACTTTATTTTAGGGTCTCTTAACTAGTTGGTTTCATGATTTTAATTAAACATGCTTTTTGATTAATAAAATTTAACAAAGATTGAATCCAGAATTATAAAAAATTAATAAATAAAATGGATTTAATAGGGCAAAAATACATTTGTTAAACTTTTATAAACTATTATTTAATCAGAATCCAGACAAAAAAAAAAAAAAAAAAAAGAATCAATATATTTGAAGCAGAAAAAAAAAAGAAGTGGAAAATAGTAAAATGGAGAGAAAATAAATAAAAATTTTATAGGCCCCTAAAATTTACAGAATTTCGTAATTTCATGCAAATACAATTAATGTAGTTAAAATTAAAATGAATTTAACCATTAAAATGGAATCCAGAAATATTAAAACTGAAAAACAGAATGCAGACCAATCAAAACAGAAAAAAGGAAATTTGGAAGTTAATTAAAACTAAATTTGGGGAATAAAATCAAACTGATTTCATAAGACTTTGCCTTAAACACGGTAAAAACCTCTGGGTTTGATTCCCAGGGAATACATGAACTAATCAAATTTAGACATTTAATGCAATGCAACTCGTTTTGGATAAAAGCAACCACCAAGTGCATAAACACAACAGGAATATTTAATTGCTTCATCATAACCAGAGATGTGAAGCTCACCTGAGCGTTACATATGGCCGTGTCCGTCTCCACCCAGACCGGACAGCATCTGCGGATCTCCTGTGACCTTCTCCTCCTCTCTCCTCTTCAGACACGCGGCCTTCGGGTTCAGATTACGCTCTGAGGAAAACAGCCATTCAGATCAGATATTAATGTGTGTTTAACATCAGACTGCAGAGTGATGAAGAAGCTCCAGTCAAACATGTATAATGAAGGAAGAGCAGGTGGCAGGGAGGAAGAAAGCACAACATGATTTACTTCAGTTACAGTGAACAACATGTCTGGCTCATAACTCATCCCAGAAACAGAATTACTAACACACACATATTCTTATTACTGCAATGTGATACAAGACATACTTGCACTGTATTTTTTACTTTTGTATTTTTATATACATTGTATTTTTATATAATATATCAAGCAATTAAAAAATATTATATTATAGAATTGTTATTTTTTACACTTCTGTTATACGCTATAATATACAATATAATAAACAATAGTTATACTATACATTTTATTCTATATTCTATACACTATTTTTATATAATACATTATAAAATTAAGGTAAATTTTTTATAACTATGTAAAATGTAAATATGCTATAATAACATGTTATTCTCTGCTCTATTTTTATGTTATATAATGTAAATTTAATATTAATATTTTTTTTACATCATATATATATATAATATTTATAGAAAATGATAATTTCAGGTATTAATAAATCAGGGTAGTTATCGTTTTAACACCATTTTATTATTTATATTTATAAATATTTTATAGATCTATAATATTATATCATTTAAATTTAATAAATGATATAATAAATTAATATTATAAAACTACTATAATATTATGCAATATTTATAACAAAAAGTTTGATTATTTTTTAAAATCTATTTCATTATTTGATGTATTTATATCTCATGTAACACTATTTATTCATAATTAACAGTAAAGGGAATCTTATTAAAATGACCTTTAACAATAATGAGAACTGGAAAAAAAATTAAGAATTATTTTTACACATTTATTATAAAGTAATTAGAATTCACCAGGAAAGCACCTTTAGTTTTCATGAAATGCCACAAATTGTAATGTTAATTAACAAAACCAATAATATCACAGCCTGATTGCTTCACCATGGTAATACCATAGTTTTTGGACATATACTGTGGTAATACCATGCTTTATTTTGGGTGAAATATGTTTTTGTGAGATTAACCCAAACATATTTAGTTGCCCCAATCACAACTTTAAAATGAAGGATTGATAGGAAAGGCTGTTAATGTGGCAGAAAGCATCACACAAACACACAGGCAGTCGAAGCGAGGAAAGAGACGCAGCTCTCAGCAGCAGAAGCAGAAGCGGTGTGTGTGTGTGTGTGTGTGTGTCTGCTGACTCTCGGCAGGACGGTGGCGGCTCAGAGGGCTTGGTCCTACCTCGCACCTGTCTCTCCAGGCCCAGAATGACCTGCACGGCCTGCTGGAGGATGATGAGTTTAGTCTGAGCCTTGTCGCTCTTCAGATGCAGCTGCACCATGCGGCCGAGCTCCCTGAAGGCTTCGTTAATGTCACGCACTCGCACCCGCTCCCGAGTGTTATTGGCCATGCGCCGCTCGCGCTCACGCTGCTCCTTCTCCTCCACCGTCAGACACTCCTCCGACACGCTGCTGCCAGGGGCGACCGCCGCTCGTTAGTCATTTAGCCTCTCATTAAGTCCATTCTTCAACTAAATCAACTGTCTCAGCTTCATTAGGTTTAAAAGAACCATACTACTCAACTACTAAGGACTACAGAAGAACCGGTTTACTATAGTAAATTTGTTCAAAATGGTTCTTTAGTAAAAATATATATATACATACATATACACACATATATATAAAAATGTATATTTAAAATTATGATTTATATAGTAAAAATAAATGATATATAATTTCTTTAAATCACAATTTGATTTTGATATATATATATATATATATATATATATATATATATATATATATATATATATATATATATATATATATATACACATACATATATATATATATACACACACACACACACACAATTTATGTAATTGATGTTATGTAAATTATGTATTTAATTTATGTTATTATAATTCATTGTATATTTTATTATAATTTAATATAAATCATAATTTTAGTTATACACACACAGACACACAATATATATAAATTATTTTGTAAATAATAAATATATTAAACTTTTTAATAATATATTACTAAGAATCATAATATTTTTCATTTAATTATATAAATTATAATTTTACTAAAATTGTATGACATACTTTTTACATTGTAAATACCATTTTATTAAATGCATATATATATATATATATATATATATATATATATATATATATATATATATATATATATATATATATATATATATATATATATATATATATATATATATATACACACACACACACTTTTTTAAAATGCCCAAAAAGTTCCCTGCAAAACCCTAGTGTTATTAATCCTGTTTTACATGTTAAACAACACACAGATATTTAAGATGATTTCAAAAGCAGAAACAAATGCTGCATTTTAAATTCCATACCAACTTGAAGTGGTCTGAACAGATTAAACCAATTAAAACTGCACTGATTCCAGTTAAACGAGGATTGCAGAGAGGGATCCAGTGGCGGTGCAGAGAGGAGAGCGGGACGTGACCGATCCGGAGCATCTTACTTTCATTGTGACCGGACGCGCAATTTCAAAGCAGACACAGCCGCTCGCTACGCATTAGAGTGTCAGTGGCTTTCAGGAGGCCTGTGGGATCTGCCGCGGAGCGAAAGAGCGCAAGACGAGAGGACAGCAAGATGAGAGAGATGCACCGTCTGCCAAGAACCGAACAGAAACACACACTGCCACTGAGAGAGCCAGACAGAAGACAGGATGAGGTGAATGCGACTGTCTCATTGTAAACGCATCCCGCTGCTGAGATGCATTTATGCAGCATGAGACTAAAAAACCACTGCCGCCATCTGCAAAGAAAAGGGCTGAAGAACAGATGGAGAAATGGGTAAAAAGAAAAACAACCTGGCAAACAGAGGGTTAAACATGGCATGCAAGCATTAATCAGACCATTACAATCTGAAGCGAGTAAAATGTTAAGGAAGAAACACAAAAGAACGAGTCCATCTGCGGGGTTAATGCCTGCGGAAAAAGCGTTTCACAACGGATCGGAGGGGTTACGGACATGCAACAGTCAAAAGAAAACCATAAGGTGTATGAACACAGATTTAAAAAGGATTGAACAACTAGAATGAAAAACAGAAGCATAGATGATGTCCACTGTGGAAATCAGGATGGTTGCATGCATTATGCCTAAAGGACTGCATTCATACTAGTCTTGAAGGAATAATAAAAATGCCATCATTTACTCAACCCTCATGTGTGAGGTTCTTTTGTGGAAATTAATTGGGAACAGATGGTGTCAAACTGCAAAAATTACAAAAAAGCACCATAAAGTAGTCCATACCAATAAGTGCACTACATTTCAAGTCTTTTGAAGTCAAATGAACATGTTTTATGGAGGAAATCGACAGAAATGCAGCCATTCATTAAATGAAAATCTCTTTTATGCAAGTGCTTATTTATACTTGTCACGCCAAGATGCGTTTGCACACGGGTTATTATTGTTAACTAAAATTAAAACTACTAAAAACATTTCTGAAATTAATGAAATTGTATTTAAGTTGAATTTAACTGAAATTAAGTTGAAAAAATTTAAGTGAAATAAAATAGATGAAAAACAAACTAAATGAAAATCAGAAATGTTGTTTTTATATATATATCTATTATAATCATAATTGGGATATTAAAGCGCCCAATTATGGATTTTTGAAAATTACCTTTCATGCAGTGTCTAACACGGCTCTAAGTGAATGAAAACTGTGTATAAAGTTATTGTCTCTCAAAAGAAAGTGTCGACTGTGAATAATTGAAACGAGTGGTTTTTAAAACAAATCCCAAGCCATTTCATGTTGACGTCAACATGAAACATTAGCATATTGCCCGCTCACTTGTTGGTCTTTATGCACTGAATGAAAATGCAAATTCATTCTTTGCCACTAGGTGCTGTAAAAACAGCGGTTTCCCCGGTAACGCTGAACACGAAGCAGCACTGCCCTCACAAATGCTGCTTTATCAAGCATTACAGGCGAGAGGACCAATTACCGCAGATTAGCATCACGCAAAGGAGGGGTTTGGAAAAATGAATCATTGAGGGAATCATTTGAGAGTCGTTGAGCAAGGAAGGTAAAAATAAATGCATATTAAAAGACAATGAAAGAGTTTTTTGACCTTTTGTTGGGGACTCCCAAAACCAAAATATGAACCTTTCATTAGCCATAATAGGGGAACTTTAAAGATCATGTTCCATGAAGATATTTTGTAAATTTCTTACCGTAAATATCAAAATTTAATTTTTGATTAGTAATATGCATTGCTAAGAACTTCATTTGAACAACTTTAAAGGAGATTTTCTCAATATTTAGATTTTTTTTGCACCCTCAGATTCCAGATTTTCTAATAGTTGTATCTCAGCCAAATATTGTCCAATCCTAACAAACCATACATCAATGGAAAGATTATTTATGCAGCTTTCAGATCATGAAAAATGACCCTTATGACTGGTTTTGTGGTCAAGGGTCACAATTGGCATCAGGGCCGTCGGCGCAAGTGAAAACTCTGATTGGATGCTCAGTTTAGGGAAAGGGTCCGTGCAGGAGAATTAAAGCAAAAGCGATGAAAACGAGTAAGTGAAGGCAGCACAGACAAGAAGGCTGTTCTAATTTTACGTGATCTTTCCCAAGCATTCCAATATGCAAATATTTTCATAACAACATGAGCCATTTCAAATTAAGAAAGTTATCAACATAACTGATATTCAAAATGATAAGCCAGCGCTGCTTTGTTTACATTTCCTTTACATTTTACATCCTTGTTTCAGTTACTCCTTTTAAATGACGAATACATACTATTGATAGCTGCTAATATAGACAGCTAATTCCTCTCATGCAGGCGCAGAACACACGTGTTAGTTTGCAGTCACCGTTGGCTTTTGTCGCCTTGGTGTGTCCCAGCCTTTAAAGTCATGTCTGTCTCCCAAACAAAACACAAGACTTGAGAAGAAGGTGCACAAGACATTTAGGATACTCTTATGATGCTTTTTTTGGGTTGACAGTCATTGAACATTCACTCTAACATTCTTCAAAACTTTCCTAGAGTGAGTAAATGACAATTTACATTTATACCTGTAACTATTCTAACTAGCTTTAATCTGAGTCTGTTAGTTGCATGAATCTTGCAAGCAGGTGAGATGAACAGAAAACAGGAAGGGACGAGTGCTAAACATGAGATGACAGACAGAAACACATGCACAGTTACAGAAAGGGCAGACAGTCCCACAATCACCCTAAACAGACACCTGTGTGGGCCACGGGGAGGCAGGAGGCTTACGTAACATACTACATAATGCATCTCGAAAGAATTACCACCAAGATAAATTACTAACTTACATATTTTAACAATATATATTTACATTTTAATAACTTAAGATACTATTAAAAGGAAATATTCTTGAGTTAAATGCAACTCGGCTGGTTGTCAGGGTGTTGCTAGGCTGTTTCTAGGGCTTATTTTAAGGCAAGACACCACATGTGAATAGTGTAAAACAACTTCACCATACTTCCCCAGTTGATTAATTACATCAAGTTTTCTGAAATGTTATGTTTAAATACGCAAATGAGGCATTATCTAATTAAAGATGCACTAATTTGCATACATTTTTCTGAACATTGGATAAAGTCAGGTTCAAAATTATTGTTTGATTCTGTCGACATATTAGGTTTATACAGAGAGGATTTTGGATTTCTCTTTTTAATCACTCCATAAATCAGTAAAATGCTGTCAACAGACAGAAAACTATTAAATTTTCACCATGTTTTTAGGAATAAAATGTTCTATAAATCCGTGTGAATGATATATGAACAAACCCCTTGGTAAAAGCCTTCAGAATATAGATAGGAATAAAACCCTAAGTTTTGGTGTATGCAAGTGCTGCTGAAGTGGAGAAAAAACCCATCAAAGCCTTTAAAGATAAGCATTTTCGCCATGTTTTAGGAATAAAATGTTCTATAAATCAGAGTGAATGATATGAACAAACCCCTCGGTAAAAGCCTTTAGAATATAGATAGGAATAAAACCCTAAGTTTTGGTGTATGCAAGTGCTGCTGAAGTGGAGAAAAAACCCCATCAAAGCCTTTAAAGATAAGCATTTTCGCCATGTTTTAGGAATAAAATGTTCTATAAATCAGAGTGAATGATATATGAACAAACCCCTCGGTAAAAGCCTTTAGAATATAGATAGGAATAAAACCCTAAGTTTTGGTGTATGCAAGTGCTGCTGAAGTGGAGAAAAAACCCATCAAAGCCTTTAAAGATAAGCATTTTCGCCATGTTTTAGGAATAATATTTTATATAAATCAATGTGAATGATATATGAACAAACGCTTCAGTAAAATCCTTCAGAATATAGATAGGAATAAAACCCTAAGTTTTGGTGTATGCAAGTGCTGCTGAAGTGGAGAAAAACCCCATCAAAGCCTTTAAAGATAAGCATTTTCGCCATGTTTTAGGAATAAAATGTTCTATAAATCAATGTGAATGATATATGAACAAACGCCTCAGTAAAAGCCTTCAGAATATAGATAGGAATAAAACCCTAAGTTTTGGTGTATGCAAGTGCTGCTGAAGTGGAGAAAAAACCCATCAAAGCCTTTAAAGATAAGCATTTTCGCCATGTTTTAGGAATAATATTTTATATAAATCAATGTGAATGATATATGAACAAACGCTTCAGTAAAATCCTTCAGAATATAGATAGGAATAAAACCCTAAGTTTTGGTGTATGCAAGTGCTGCTGAAGTGGAGAAAAAACCCATCAAAGCCTTTAAAGATAAGCATTTTCGCCATGTTTTAGGAATAATATTTTATATAAATCAATGTGAATGATATATGAACAAACGCCTCAGTAAAAGCCTTCAGAATATAGAGAGGAATAAAACCCTAAGTTTTGGTGCATGTAAGTGCTGCTAAAGTGGAGAAAAAAACTTTTAAAAGATATGTTTTGTAATTAAAATCTACATAGATTTTTGTAATAGACAAAAGTTTGATAAAATAAACACTCAAATGTGCATTTCACGTGTTTTCCTTCCACTAGGCTGAAACGCGTTACGAAAAGCCAAATGGCCCAAAATCTAAACTAGCAAGTGAATTTTTGCTTGTAGTGTCTTGCCTTAAAATAATTTAACTTGTATTGAACCTAGATGCATATGCATTTATCAATCACGCATTTAATATCTCCAACCAACAAATCCGTCCTCCTCCCCTTGCACCCATTCAGGTGTCTCAACCACAGACGAATCTCTGCGGTGTCTGAGCACTGATCGGAGGTCAGCCGCACACACTGACCTCGCACTTGCTGCTCCAGGTTGAGAATA
Source organism: Barbus barbus (assembly GCF_936440315.1). NCBI lineage: Eukaryota > Metazoa > Chordata > Actinopteri > Cypriniformes > Cyprinidae > Barbus > Barbus barbus. The sequence continues at coordinate 670,876 of NC_136754.1, read as the reverse complement.
ACGTTTACGGCCTGGTGAAGGACGAGCAGTTTGGTCTGAGGTTTCTCATTGTTCATGTGCAGCTGGCACATGCGGCCCAGCTCTTTGAAGGCCTCGTTGATGTCGCGAACACGCAAACGCTCACGGGCGTTATTGGCCACGCGCCGCTCTTTCTCCCGCTCCGCCTTCACCTCAATCGGCAAGTCCTCGTCATCTTCTTCCTCGTCTTGACTTCATGGGTCAGAGGAACAAAGGGAGGGGTTACAGGCAAAACAATCAGGGCACACTGACAGGGAACGACGCATACCTCACGTCAAGGTTTTAAAATAGACCAATCAGAAGCTGCTGGAGGTGGGAATGTCGAGTATATTGAGTGTTTACTGATGCAACTTAACTAGCAGTCAAACGTTTGGAATAATTATGACTTTTTAAAAGAAGTAGTTTCTTCTGCTCACCAAGGCTGCATTTATTTGATCAAAAATATAGTAAAATCAGTAATATTGTGAAATATTATTGCAAATTAAAATAAGTGTTTTCTATGTGAATATATTGTAACATGTAATTTATTGCTGTGATCAAAGCTGAATTTTCAGCACCATTCAGCGTCACACGATCCTTCAGAAATCATTCTAATTTGCTGATTTGCTGCTCAAGAAACACGTTGAAAGTTCATGTTGCTTGTTTTTGTAGAAATCATGATACATTAATCAGTCAAAAGTTTGGGGAAAATATATTAAAACTTTTATTCACTTGAGCAAGTGAAATTGAAGACAATTATAATGTTACAAAAGATTTCCATCTCAAATAAATGCTGTTCTTTTGAACTTTCTATTCATCTGTGAATCCTGAATATATCACGGTTTCCACAGAAATATTGAGCAGCACAACTGTGTTCAACATTGATAATAGTCAGAAATGTTTGTTGAGCAGTAAATCAGTATATTAGAATGATTTCTGAAGATCATGTGACACTGAAAACTGGAGTAATGATGCTGAAAATACAAATAAATTACATTTTAACATATAATCATATAGAAAAGTTATTTTAAAATACAATAATTCACAACATTACTGTTTTTTGGTCAAATAACTGCAGCCTTGGTGAGTATAAGAGACTTCTTAAAAACATTTAAAAAAAATCTTAATTATTCCAAACTTTTGACCAGTACTGTATATGTATTTGTCCTGGGATTAAATGAAGGTTTGCGGAGCGGCAAGTACCTCGTTCGCGTGTGGCTTTTTCCGTCTTTCTTCTCATCTTCTGATTTATCTGCAATAGACAGGTTCTCATCGTCATCCTTATCTTCCCGCTTTACTTCGGAGCCAGATGAGTGAGAGGAGTGAGGCAGAGAAAGACCTGACAGACAAAAACAAGATGAGATTAGCAGCAGAAAACGCTGATCACACTGTGCGACAACAGCACTGTGAAATCATCCTGTAATTCTTTAAAAGGTGATGTGTTTGATTTCTGGTTGTTATGCATTTGGCAGATGCTTTCATCCAAAGCGACTTGCATTGGTATGAAAAGTTCTTATCATGATTATAGTGACCAAAATGATCACGGTTATCAGTATTATCACGGTGTTGCTAAAATGTGCTGGGGTTGTAAAAGTACCGACACATAAATCACCAAGTTTTATATTTAAAAATCAACAAACAACAAATAAAATTATTTTTGTTTGCATAATCACTAAAACAATAACTTTATATATAATATAATAATATTACTAATATATTACTTCACAGGCATTACCGGCTTGTACTTTTACATCCATAATATTATAAATCGACAGTTTATTGCTGGTCTGTGGTTTTACAGTGCTGTAATTTTTAAAGATTTCATATTATTTTAAGGGGAGCTTAAAGGGTGCACTACTATGAAAATCACACAGCTTCAGCGTGACAACAATAAGAAGTATAATTTCATAGATATTGTTAATAATAGTTGTTCATATTAAAATATGAACTTAATGCATGACCTAGACTATTTATTTAGCACAAATCCTGTAATTTTAATAAATATTACATTAAATTTATTAAAAATTGTTGCTGCTCCAATTAAGCTCAGTGTTATCTCTTTAAGCTCTTCCACATTGAACGTCTATGTAAATACTTCATAAACAGACTTTAAATATTAACTGATGGTTGTCACTTTATGTGGATTCTGTCGACTCAAATCTGCAGACTGGCTCTGATCTTTGGTAACTAGCAACTTCTAAAGGCTGGAAATCTGTGGAAAATCGGGGCAAAAATCGTGTATAAAAATCGTGATAAATAGACATCCATTTAATAAGAGGTTTCATAATGAGGATAGTTTCTGTGTTCATCCCCATGAATGAAATGCTTATTGGTTTGTGATTTTTGAATGTGTTACTTAGCTGAACGTGTACTAGTATAGATGTTTCACTGTGGCACTACATTATGAATATATTACTGATCGACTTGAATGCCTTGTTGCTTGATTTTAGTGTTCTGTTTTTTTGTGATTGACTTGTACTTTCAAAAAAATATATTTTTACATTTACTCTTTAAAATTTATTATTCTTAAAATAAACATTTTTAATAAAACATGATGTGAGCTTAATGGGAACAGGGGTGTGCTTAAAGGGTACAAAAATGTATCCATTAAGCACAGCCAGACTTTTTGAATTTAATGATGTATATCTTAATTGAAATGCTTTTGTCATTTAAAATAAAATTAAATATTTGTGTGAGAGATTAATATTTTATTTTAACAACTTTTTGTAATGAAACCAATATCTTGTTGCACTAAAAATGTCTCAATGTAGATTTTGGTGAGCTTAAGTACGTTTACCCTATTTATTTACCGTGAGTTGTTCAAATCACAGTAATCGAATAGTTATAATAATATATTTTAATGATAGTTAAAATATGAAACTGTAAAACTAACCGTGGGAAATTTTCTCATGATTTATCGTCAAATCGGTAATCCTTACATCCCTAATTCAAGGTATGCATTTTATGGGTTCATGCACTCCGTGAGAACAGAAGCTATGAACTTAGTGTTTCTAGCACCATGTTTGAGCCACAGAAATACTATATAAGTCTGAAAAGCATGCATGATACAAATACATTTTGCATGCTTGTCTGCTAAAATACCTGCACAAAGCACATCAGTTATGAATCTCAATCAATCAAATGTCATGAAATGAGCATTAAAACTCAAAAAGCAGCACTGACTGGTAAAGGCGTCGGACTGGGAAGTGGGCGGGGCCTGATGGGGGGCGTGGTGTCCCTGCAGCAGAGCACTGGACTGTGGTAAACCTGCGGCATCATCACTGTGATTTGACATCTAGAGGAAAGAGCAGAGATGGTTAATATATGCTGATAGTGTACACTCATCTGCCTTCTCACTCCATATGAGCTGCTCTGAGAGTCACTTTACCAGCATTTCACCATTTCACTTAAGAATATGTTCATCAGATACACAGAGAAACTCACAGGCCTTTACTACAACCCGCCAAAATAAGTACAGTTTAATAACTATTGTACAGTGAAATGGACTACTCAACGTAATAAAAAAATTATAATAATACCCTTTATTTAAACATTAAGAAGTGTCACAGTTTGTTTGACCATGTTTTGATTTAAACAATAAATGTATGTTGTTTGCCCAAGAAAATAAATTATTCAAATTTCATTTTCTTACATTTTTAAAGACTGTTGAAGTTTTATGCATTCATTTGTTTACCAATATTTTTGATAATAAATTTGTATTAAATCACAAACAGAATTTCTGGGGGCATTCAAAAGCATTATTATTGTCACAATTTTAATAAAAAAATTTAATTGCTAAAGTTCTATTATTTCAATTTATTAGACATCCTTTATGATTTTTAAAATGTTATCAAACAATTAAAAAACAGAAAATACTGGAATTCACAATGCAATCAGAGATAATTTACAGTTAAACACCCAAAACGCGTCAACACTATATATATATATATATATATATATATATATATATATATATATATATATATATATATATATATATATATATATATATATATATATATATATATATATATATATATATATATATATATATATATATATACACACACATTATAAACAATACATTCAAATTGTCAATATAAATTGTCATTACATTGTCTTGCTGAATAGCAAAATGAAATTTAATTTTGATGGCAGTTAATTGTTGACAGTTCTCAACTAAATTTAGTGAAATGTGTCTAATGTCTATTTCATAGGGCACTTTTATTGTTACAAATGTAACACATTATTAACTGTTAAATGCATTCATTTGATTACCACCCGTTTTGATAATAAATTTGTATTAAATCATAAAACACATAATCCAGAAAAATTTAAACGTGACAACACTGAAAAAATAATGCACAAATTATTAGGGCACTATTATCATTACATTTTTAATAATCAATAAGGAAGTCTAATGATCTGAATTCATAACACTTTAAAAAAAAATTAACAATCTGTGAAAAAATAAAACAATTTGGGAGCAAAAAAAACAAACTTAAAAACAGGTCATTTTAGACAGAGGTTGAAAATAATTTTTCCACATTTATTTTTATGTGCAAAAAACTATTAACACTGTAAGTAAACCTCAAGGAACATATTAAAATAATAAAAAACCTTTTAAAACAAGATTCAGGAAAAAATCAAGGCGATTTCACAGGGCCCTAAGCAGGCTGGGGTTGGAAACACTCACCAGGCCTGGCAGACGGCTGGCGAGCCCGAAGGCCTGACTGATGGAGCCCAGGGCCGCTGCACCAGCCGGATGTCCAGAGACAGCTGCGCTCAGTAAACTGTGCATGTCTGCACCCACCGCATGACGACTCAACACATGCAGCGCTTCACCCAGACGGTCATCCATCTTAGTCTGCAAAAACCACAAATCACTCAAGCTGACAAAGTTCATCAAATGCACAACAAGAGAGAGTTTGCAACAGAGATTTGGCAATCAACGTTATTTCTGTGAGACTAAAAAAAGTTAATTATGACTATTTGTTCTCTCAAATGTAGAACACATTGTTTATCAACTGATTAGACATTTCTATAAATGCAGTTTAAAACCATTATAATACAAAACAACATTTTAATTTTGCTGTTCAGGAGTGTTATTTTAATATCATTGAGATTGTACCATATTTTTGAATCAGTTTTTATATACTTTATATTTTCTGTTTTCATTTGAAATGTCAAGTTTCATTCATTTTTGTATGTTTTTATCTTTAGTATGTTTTTATACGTCTATATAGTTTATTCATTTATTTCAGTTTTAGTTATTTTCGTAGGTAAACTAAATTAAAATGAGAAATGTTGCCATGGAAACTAGCTGAAATAAAAAGTTTCGATACAGTTAACGATTATTTTATTTCAAATAACAAAAATTCTCTTTTTTTTTTTAAACTATAAAACCATGGTTCAGCAGAACAAAACGGTTCAACACGGTTTATAAAAAGAAACACTGACAAAATTTGAAGAATTGTTTATATAATATATTATTCTGAAACCATAAAGTGAAAGTTAATACATACAGTTAAATACAATGAAATACACAAGTAAAAGTATTTCTATATTTATAACGTTTCTATGTGGATACTGGACATTGATCATAAATATCAGATGAAATTATGGAAATTATCTATGTTATGTGAAGACATTATTATTATTATATATCTTAATTATATTTATTATAAGTTGTACATATATTGATTGGAGAGTTATGCATGTTTAAGTGTAAAATAACTGTTCTTACATCTGGAACCTTAAAGTGAAACTAACTTACTAAATAAAAGCACGATCCTATGTGAGGACTTCAAATATCATTTTAGAATATCATTTGATGTTTCTATGAATACAATACATGCATATTTCATGTGCAATATCACAGTAAAATCTCCAGTTTAAAAGTGTATTTAATCTCTAGTTTTTCTGCTCTATGGTGATGCAAAGGAACGTACCAGCGCCTGCAGTCCGGGCTCAAAACCAGGTGACGGCGCGGGCTGAGAGGAGCCTTTGGGCCACTGAGATGCAGAAGCTGAAAACACAAACACAGGAGTCAATAACGCCTCGTGTGTGGAGGCATCAGAGCAATCACACAGCAGATGGCACTACAGAGCTGTTTGCAAGACAAGAACCTTCAGGAAACCCACCAGCAACATTTGAAGGAGAGCCCACAGGAGTGGAAGGACTCGGGGAGTAGCTGTTGCTGTTATTGTCAGAGGGATATATCTATAAATCACAAGAGACAATATTAAGTCAGAGGGTTGAGCTGAAAGAGATATGTAATTGTTGTGTTTATCAGTAAATTGTATTTTTAATACATTTTTCAGTATGAATCACCCATCCACATTCCATCATAGCACATGGAGTAATTCCAGAAATAATCACATATTTATGATCAATATCCATATAGAGAAACTTGCATTGAATTACAGATGCTACACAGCAAGATGCAAACCTCTGACCAGCACCAAACATAGAAAGGCAAGATTAGAGTTTGCAAAAAAGCACAAAGGTTAGCCAGAAGAGTAATCTTTAATATCTGTCTTATATTCAACTGTCCCAATACTTATGCTCACATCAGATAGAGGGATGAACTCTAAAAGTGCTGCTCTTTTTATTTGGTAAAACATCTATGTGTTGAAACGGCTAATAATAAAATGTGACATTCTGTAGTTTTGTCTCATATTCATCTTTTAATCATATTTGCAAATGTCTTGACTCCACAGCCAACAGACCAATTTTGTCTTTACTCTTCCAATACTTATGGAGGGCACTGTGTATATATATATATATATATATATATATATATATATGTCATCAGTTGAAAAAATTAGTAAAAATAAATTTTAATTTGTGTAAAAAAAGTATTTAATAACAATTACTTTTAACCAAAAAAAAAAAAAAAAAAAAAAAAAAATTCAGTTAGTTTCCAAGGCAACATTTATCATTTTTAAATTTAAGTTGAATTAATAACATTTTCTAAAACTGAAATAATTTATAAAAACAAAATAAACATTTAAAAACAAATAATGTAAAAGTATGGAAAATCTAAAAATAAAAACTTTCATAACATTTAAATAAAAATCACCACACTAGTTTATTACTGAAGAAATATGCATGATCAAATAACTTCTGATTAATGAATCCAATTATATGTTTAGTCACAGAATTGCACCAGGAAATTCCTCTTCCTATTATTCCAATTCAACATCCTGTGTGGCATTGTGCGTAATAATTCACAATTATTAATAAAACATGAGCCAATTATTAAATTCTGAATTTTCCACAACCTTTATAAGCAAAATTGATTTACCAGTAGATAATTAGCCAATTTGATATCGGTGTTTGACAAATTTTCCCCAAGCCTCCATGCAGTTCCAAAGATGTTTAGAATAAACAAAAAATACAATAAATTCGTAATTAAGTCATATCTCAAAATGATCAGCCATATCAGCCACTGGTTACTCGACTAGTGATATCTAGCCTCTGAAAAATGGTCTACCAGGGCGTTTATCACCACATTAAATTGTAAATGACTCACTCACCGAAGCGAGCGCTTTCCCGATCTCTGCGCCAGAGCTGCCTGCGTTTCCAGCTCTGCTGACTGTGAACAGAGAATGAAGCTGTGTTTACAGGTGAATGTGTTACTCAGACGCACTGAAACGAGAGCAGGTCGCAGCAGTGAAGCTCTGGTTTGTGGTCGCGTCAGGGTGGAGAGTCTTACCCATGATGCTGTCTGAGCTGCTGATGGGCGGCGTGTGGTTGGGAACACCATATCCAGCCGAGGCTGGGTGGAAGCTGGTGGGTAAGTTGACCTCGCTCCCGTGCAGAGGGTAGTTCTGCGGCGACAGGGGCAAAGGCTGCCGCTTCTGCAGGCGACACACACACACACACCATTACTCACGAGCACGTGGCAAACATGTTATGGTATCTATCATGCAGCTCTGGTACAGCCGAAAAGTAATTGAGACACTGAAAAAGAGCAGGTTCAACATCAGGAATGTTTAATTGCTTTTCCACATGAAGGTCTGCGGTAATATAATGCATTTCTTCTATGGTCTCTGGCTCATCAGAAAGGAAAAAAAATATCCAGATGAGGTCATCAGAAGCTATTTTTTAATCAAATGAATCTGAGATCATAACTGATCAGACAACTAAGCCGTTTGAAATTATTAAACGTCTGATCTCCAACCATCTATGTGCATGCATGTATGTATGTGTGTGTGTGTGTATATATGCACATACACACTCAAACATAAAACCTTTGACACGTCTGGCAAGGGACCATAAATACTGTATAAATACTATAGTGTTACCATAAATACTGTAAATTTAGCCATACATACATATACACATTCATATACACACACACATACAGTCATGTGAAAATGTTAGGACACCCTATTGAATTCCATAGTTTTCTGTATCAGGAGATAATAAAAAATTATCTGGTCCTTGGAAAGTGTTTACATTTGGAATTAAAGCCTCGGATGAACAATATCACATGACATATCACACCGTGTCATTATTTGATTAAAGGGGTCCTATTATGCTCTTTTACAAAGTATTGATTTTGTTTTGGGGGTGTACTAGAACATGCTCTCATGCTCGGTGGTTCGAGAATCGCACTATTTTTCACAAATTTACATTATTACAATACCTTTCTCTCCAGCCTGACACAAACGACTATCAGTTTTGGGTTTGATGAAGGCTACAAAACAAGCCCAAAATCATCAGCCCTCCACCAGCATGTGTGACTTTTAGTTTGAGGTGTTTGTGCTGATATGCTCTTTAGGTTTTCACCAAACGTGCCACTGTGCATTATGGCCAAACATCTCCACTTTGGTCTCATCTGTTCAAAGGACATTGTTCTAGAAGTCTTACGGTTTGGTTTGTTCAGATGCAACTTTGCAAACCTAAACTGTGCTGCCGTGCTTTTTTATAGAAGAGGCTTTTTTTTTTCTCTGGCAAGCCTTCCAAACATGCCATACTTGTCCCATATTTTTCTAACCATACTGTCATGAATTTTATAATTTAACAAGTTAACTGAGGCCTGTGGAGCCTGCGATGAAGTTCTTGGTTGTCCGCCATTTCTCTGAGCATTACACGGCCTGATGTTGGGGTGAAATTCCTAGGATGTCCACTCCTGGGAGGATTGGTGTCTGTTTTGAGTGTCTTCCACTTGTGAATTAACTTCCTCACTGTTGAATGATGGACTTCAGATTGTTTGGAAATGGCTGTATTACTCTTGCCAGATTGTAGGCAGCAACAATTGCTTCTCTAAGATCATTGCTGACGTCTTACCTTGGCATTGTGTTAACACACACCTGAAGGCTCCAGACCAGCAAACTGCCAAAACATCTGCTTTTATAGAGATGCTCACTCTTGCTGATGATCAGTTACTCAAAGGCCTGACTGCAATATACCCTCTTAATTCATATGTTAACAGTAAGGGTGTCCTAACTTAGAACCTAGAAAAGAACCAGTTTTTTTTTTTTTTTATTATGTCCTGATAAGAAAAAAACATGAAATTCAATAGGGTGTCACATGATTGTATTTATACCACACACACACACACACAAGCGCTGGGCTCACCTGTGTGCTCATGGAGGGGAACGGGGCCGGGTGACCGATGTGAGGAGAGTTACTCATGACAGGAGAATAACCAGACGGTCCCCAATGATCCGGAAGCCCATCTGAGAAACCAAAACAACACAAAAAAAAACTCATCAAAACATGTAATCCAAAGAAATCGGTCGTAAGATTTACTGTAAAATTACTGCTACATTACTCCGCTTATTACACGGCCACTTATCATGAAATAATCAAATAAATAGACATGAAATACTGAGTTTAAACTATTTTATATAAGAGCACAGTGATACGAAAGATATAAAACTAGAATATTTTATCACATTGCACAACTATTTGACCACAAAATGAATGTTTTTTTTATAATTACAGCTTTTTTAATAAATAATGATTGAGTTTTTTTTCTCTCTTGAATATTGGTATGTTTTGTACAACGAGGAAAGCTCTAGCCACTCCCATTGATTAACCATCTGTATTGCTTACTAATGATTTAAGAACACTTGTTTGAACAATTGATTTGTGTCCTGAAGAAGACTATGAAGCCTGCACTTTTAATGATTTAGCCCAGCTAATTAAAGGCTTTTTATTTTTACTACACGAGTGCCTTGAGTATTTCATCCTCTCGGTTTGACATTTACCTCCAAATATCCAAAGAGCACCGGTGATTACGTGAAGTGACCAATGCAGCATTCTTAGCTCCAGCTGTTTTGCACAGCTTTTTTATATTGGATATATATCTAAATATTTATGTATTTGCTCTAACATGAATCGAAACACACAATATGTACCAAATATGCTTGATTGCAAAGTCTATTTTAAATGTCTACTTCTAAAATAGGGTGAATGTAGGGTTAAAAATTAATAAATTAAAAAATCCATTAAATTAAAAGAAAATTTGAAAATATGAACTTTTTACACAAAATATGTGTTGCAATGCAGTTTAAAAAAAAGGCAGAAAAATACTTTTAAATGCAAAATGTCACAATTATTTTAGGTGATGCAATGTGCAATTTATAATATATTTTACTAATATCACCAACAAATTACTGCAAAAGAATACATGAGATAAAACTTGTTTATATATAATAAGTTATTATATTTTATATCTAATTTAATATTTAAGTTTTTGCTCTAATATGAATTGAAAGATGCAATCTGGACCAAATATGCTTGATTGCAAAGTCCATTCTGAATGTCTACTGCTAACATAGGGTGAAAATATGGTAAAAAAAAAAAAAAAAAAAAGATTTCCACTAACTTAATACAAGAAACATAATAAATATGAAATGTTTACGCAAAATACATGGTGCAATACAAATAAAAAAGGCAGAAAACACTCTAAAAATATTTTAGGTGATGCAATGGCAAGTTTACAATATTACTAATATAACCAACAAATCAGAAACCAGCCATCATTATCTGTGCACATACCTGGCCAGAAAGAGCCTGGATAAAGGTTTCCAGCTTTGGATCCGGGGTATCCGTTGCCATCCGGGTTATAGTCCTCACCGGTAGAACCGGGATAAACCTGCCAGACAGAAGAAACCAAAGCTGGGATTCAGGTCATGGGAATGTGATGCAGAGCCCACCAACGTCATCTGATCGTCCAGAAGACGCGGTTCTGCTTTAGCCGCAGTATGTGTGCATGTGTAATAAATTAGGAAACATTCATCAGAAAACGAACCCTGACTCAAGGGAAAGTCCAAAATAACCCACCGAAAACCACAACATATAGCAGACAAGAGGAACCGCAAGCAGTCCCCAAAATAACTTTGACATTTCAATGGCGAGTTTCCATCAATTTTGCCATTTACACATTTTAATATATGCTAATACTATATACTTAATTTATAATAAAAAAAAAAACAAATAATACATATTTATATATTTAAATATTTTCCAGTCAAGAAGCTGTACTTCACAATTTTATAAAATAAATCTATGATATTTACAGCTACCGTTTTATTAAAATATTAATTTCTATATAGCTAGAGTCACCTGTGTTGTTTAGTCACCATTTCTGTTGTCATATATACAAAATACATGTAGCAAAAAATTTTTTTTAATAAAATGGTAAAAACGTAACCATTTCTTTTTTTTTTTGAAAAATGTATGTATATGTATACACAAACACACACATATATAATTGTTTATTTAATATACTTTTTAATAAAATAGCAACTTAAATGTTACAATTTTATTTAAGATATGTATTTTTATTTTATTTAGTCATTTTAGTAAATAAAATGGAAACTTGTTAGAATTTTTAAACATGTTAGTTCATTTTATTATTATTTTTTATTTATTAAATAAAATTTCATTTTATTTAAATATTATTGTTTACTTAAATGTATACTATATATATATATATATATGTGTATATGTATATGTGTGTGTGTATATATATATATATATATATATATATATATATATATATATATATATATATATATATATATATATATACACACACACATATACATATACACATATATATATATATATATATATATATATATATATATATATATATATATATATATATATATATATATATATATATATATATACACATATACACATATATATACATATACATACATACATATATATATATACACACACACATATACATATACACATATATATATATATATATATATATATATATATATATATATATATATACACATATATATATATATATATATATATATATATAAAAAATACACACCATTTTAAAATGTTGAATTGTTGCACAATTACATTACCAACTAGCATTTTGTTGCATTCTCCATCAACCTTTTTTTTTTTTTTTTTTTATAATAATGTGTTTGATGTGAAGCACATTTGATTAAACAGGGTTTTCTTAATATGACTAGTTGTTCAGGCGATCCACCATTGAGATTTTTTCTGAACATCTTTAGTTTTCACACAAAGGCAAGACGTGAAAACACAGTATACTTTGCTATTCGCTAAAACAAAAGAAACAACAATGCACGCCTGTCTAGCCGTGAAAGGGTGTTAATATAAATGAACATGCGACCAAATTACAAGCCAATTAAACACAACAAAGGGGTCAAAAACAAGCGATGCACCAGCGATCTGATGTCAATGATGGAGAAATTAAAAGAAAAGAACCACATAAAATGTTCGTAAATAAACAAAATGAAATAGAAGACGAGAGAACGAAGGAGATGCATGAACACAAGAAAGAAATAAAGAGAGAAACGGAGAGAGAGAGAGATGCATTCCCAATTACAGAGCCATCTGCCCATTCCTGGAGAGCAGCCAACACCACAGACAGCTGGAGACACGTGGAGAGAATGAGCAGGAAAAAATGAAGGGAAAGAGAAATAGATGAGGACAGGGAGAGTAAAAATAGAGGCACTATTACAGAGCCATAGAGACAATAAGAGCAATGTTAAGAACAGAGAACTGCTGTACAGTTTAAACAGGTAAACACTGACCCATCTCATATAACCTCATGAGTTTAATCAAAGACGTTTGCATCAAATTCTATTCACTAAAGTGTTTTTATATACATAGCATGCATATTAAATGCAAGAGTCTACGTTAATGCTTCAAATAACTTGTGATTTTTTTTTTTTTTTTTAAATATGGGTGAAATAATGTTTCATCGTCATTCAGCGTAACATGTGCAAAAATTAAACAACATACTTATGTGACCATACTAAATTTAATTATATTTTAAATTAAAACATTTTGCAGGCAAATGAGTAAAACCTAGTGGTTTGAAGGATAGTGGCAAAGAATGATATTAACACATTTATGATTTAACATCATATATGCACAAATGGCTATATTCACGGCAAAATAAACTATTATTACGATTACAATATTTTAATATATTGGTTACAATAGTTTAACAAAAACAATCAAAATTTACCTATATACTTACAATAACAATAATGAAAATAGTAATAATTATGTAGAATTTCTCAATTTAATGCATGAATTTTTTTTTTTTTTTAAATGTCCATTAATATATTCTGCCTGACAAGATTTTTTGGATTATGATCTATTGTTAAAGTGAATGACATTTTAGTTGGTGTCATCTGTAAATCACGGTAAAAATGTAAGACATTATTTTTTGCTCCGAAAAATAAAATAAAATAGAAACTTAAAGCTGTATTAAGTTAAGGACTTTTGTTTTGATGCTTGAACCTTGAAAATGCTTGTGTGTGTTATGTATGTATTATAAGCATAATTTGGGTATTTGAGATGATCATCTGTGTCCAACTGACTGATTAAAGCGATAGTTCTCTCATCATTTATTCATCATCACGTCGTACCAAACCCAAATTACTTTTTTTCTTCCATGGAACATAAACGAAGATATTCTGCATAATTTCCAAGTTTCTCTTGGCTCAACACACGCAAACTATTAGTCTGTGAAAACATAAATGTCTTGACAGCTTCTGGTCACCGGGATGATTTTAGTGTAATGAACAGAGCAGACCAGAAGCTACGTTTCCACAGAAAGAAAACATAGGGAGTGGAACAACATACGGGTGAACACCAGGGTTATTACAGCTAACGTAAATCCATAAAAAAATATTTTAGTTACTTAAAATAAAATAGACGTTAACTGAAATAAAATAAAATATTAAATAATGTCAAATAAAATATATTAGCTTGATGCACTAAAATACCTAGAACTTAAGTAATAAATTTCACACACACACACATTATATGAAATCGCATCCAAAATAAACATTGTATACTAAAAACAACTACTAATTACTAAAATTACTAAATATGCAACTAAAACGATTTTAAATATTAAGTAAACTATAATATCTCAATGATACTAAAATAAGTACATGACAATTTTGCTTTAAAATGTCTACATTTCAGTGCGGTTTTCAAATATTTCATGAATAAATGAAGTAATATTGTGTCAAACATTCACATAATATCTATTGTGTGCGCATCTCATATACTGTATTTTACAGAAAATAACTTGCACCGGGTTAAAAAACAAACAAATCCCCAGATAAGTCACATTTTATAATAACAAAAATTAAAAATACCAGCAAATAAAATGGCATTATAAACACTATAAACATGTATTTTACTCTCTCTCAACAAATACTTTAAATAAATCATTATTAAGAACTGGATGAAAAACAAATATAGAAAAACTAATTATGGTGCTATTTATAATAATAATAATAATATACCAGTATGTGGATCAAATCAAAAGGTGTGCATTTTGTGCATGTTTTACGTACTTGATATTAACTGCATTATAGAATTCACTTCAGAAATAAGTCGCAGCAGGTTTAAGATAAGTGTGACATTGTAATGATAAAATGTGACTTATCTGTGTTTTTTCCTCAATGCAGTTTTGACCCAGCAATATTTATGAATATTTGGACAATATTTACTCACTCAAATTATTCGAAAACAACAAACACACACTGTGAAATTCAGACATTTAAAGCTAAACCGCTATGTACTAACCATGTACTTTCTCTGTATATTTACATTATATTTAAAATCATATTGCATTGATCAAAAACAGTGGGAATGTGGTCTATGAAGACTCAAGTATTATAAACTCACTTTATGGTTACTGGAAGTGGTTTGAGTTGGTTCTCATAAAGAGTAATGCAATGCTCTGCATTGAAATGAGGAGGAATGAATGGGTTCGAATTCAGCAGCCTTGCTTCAAACAGGAAAAGACACAGGAAGTAGAACATGCACCATTGCTTACGGCAACCCTCCAAGGCCTCGTGGGTATTAGTAGATGAGCACTTTGTCCATGCAGAGATTTGCAAGGGAGGGTGTTTTGACTGCATGTGAGCATGAATGCATGGCTGCATACACAGCAAACGCACCCATAAAAAGCAAAGAGGATATATGCACACTATAGGCAGTTCACAGTATGCATGTAGTATGTGACATGAGCCCTACAGGAAGCAAGTTTGTGTGTGTGTGTGTGTGTTTTGGGTCAGACTGACGGCACGTGACATGATAATCTGGGCTCAGACACTAATGAGGGCACGTCAACACTCACCGAAGACACAGATGACGGCAGGCCAGAAGGAACCTTCCGGATCTTCTTGGGCAGTGGATCTGAAACGAGAGCATTATTAGCGAGCCACAAAGCTGCTTTACACTTAAGGTGATCGGTCAACGTGATTGACGTGCTGATGCAAACGAAGACACCTTTTCAAAAACCACTCATTTTCATGAGCGACTCCGTATCGTCACTGCATGAGCCCACAAAACCAATATGCATGAGGGGAAATGGCACAAAATAAACCCTTGAGACGATACAACACACGATGCTGATCACTAGAGCTGCACGCTGCATTGAGATATAATCGATATTGCGATAAGGCTTAGTGCACAGCCTGCCATTTAATAATTAAATATATGTGCTAGTGAGAGAAACGTGGCATTTAGACGATTTAGCTCATTATACATTCATTTTCTCTGAACCAAATCATTCGAAACAGCGCATAATATTAACAACATGTTGAAATAAAAGCTCAATCGTATACCATTAGAAAATAAATTAAGATTTAAATATTAGTGTTGTAATTTTATTTAGAATTTTTCTATTTTACAGTACAAATTTTAACATTTAAAATATACACTCGTTAAACAAAATGTAACATGTAAAAAATATAATTTACATAAAATTTTTTTTTATATATAACTATATATATATAGTTTTTATGTCTTTAATGTCATTGTTATGAAAAACGTTATTTACATAATATATCTGTGTGTACCGTGTATATTTATTATTACATAGTATTTACATGTATATATTGTATTATATATATATATTTAAAATAAACAATTTTTCTTAAATATATAGATGCATGTGTGTGTATTTACATATACATAATAAATATACACAGTACACAAACTTGTTTTACTTCAGCAACATTTTTCATTTTAATTTAGTTTAAGTACCTAAACAGATGCTTCAAAAATTAGTGAAAACAGACAACAATTATTAAAATATTAAAATAATAAAAAAAAAAAAGTACTTATATAGTTAAACTTATTTTAGCAATATTTTTAATTTTCGTTTAAAGTACTAAAAAAACCCTAAAATTAAACTAATAAATAAAACAAAACTAAAAACACAAAAGCAAACAAAAATGACAAACACAACAGAAAAAAATAACTAAAATTAAATGGAAAACAGAAAATAGAAAAATAGAAATCAATTCAAAACAGAATTTTCATACTGAATTGGTAAAAAAAAAAAAATTCCCAAAGTCGATCAGTCCTAAAATTATTTCACTATCAAAAGTCTTTATTTCTGCCTTTTTAAAAATGCATTTTTTATTTCTATGCAGATGCATTTAAGGACAAAATTCACTCATTCCAGAATAATTTAATCAATACACAAATAGCTATTCAACTCATCCAGTGAAAAATATCCTGTATTTTTTTATACCTCAATATATAAAAAAAAACCCGTTTTAAAAAAAAAACAGAAGCCTGTACATCATTGCACTTCACATCAATGGATGTCTCTTCCTTTCTAAGTAGGCTGTTCTTGGCCCACTTAATTTTATACAATTATACAGTTTGGTGGTCATTATACAAATATTGCTACCAATCTGACAAATCACAAGCAGGTATATCAGTCAAGCCCAAAGCCCTGAGGTAGACAAGCTCATCTCACCTATGCTGGAGTCGGCGACCCTCCGGCGGTGAGGACTGTAGAACTGAGAAGGGACTTTCATTCCCGGAGGAGACAGGCCATCGTTAATATCAGCGGGCAAGAGCTGCGGCTAAACACAAAACAACAGAGTTAAGAGAAAGACAGACTGAAACCTAAAACTGCCCAACTACTTAACAACAGTTCATTACCTGAGTAACGGGGTATCCTCTTTCAGATTTCCCTGCAAAAGACACAAGAAACTCTTATATTCAGCCAAACTGTTTGAGTATTACACTAGGATTACCAACGACTAGGCCTGCAGGGAATCTGAAGTGAATTTCTGTTGTTGTTTACATTTTTGTGCTGCTGAGAAATCTGGAAATGCACTGAACGTCAACATGAACTTTTGCATTTACAACCTGTTTAACTTCTGTGACGTGGCAAAACATGAATTTTGATGAGAAAAGGCAATAATAGATTTTATTAGATCTGGAATTGATTGAATAAAGTTAGTCTAGTTTGCCTTTAAATACAGTAAGAGAGCAATAAAACAACTAGGTGCCAGTAAACTAACATTACAACAAATTAATGCAATACATATACACTAATATCCATAAATTCATGAATAAACAAACAACACACATCAGGGATATTACAATTAAATAAAACTAAAACCATAAAAAAAAGTGTTACAAAATATATAAAAATGTATTTCAGCTAGGTGGCATTCTCATACTTGGTTTATTTTACTAATATAATTAAAACCAAAATTATTTGAGATACTTGTTAATATGTTTTTGTTTAATATATACATATAGCTATATATTTATATAGCAGTGTAACTGAGGCACTAGTAAACTATCCCTACATGAAATATGAATGAGCGTGGGTTGGAGGGGGAGTGTGGTTTGTGATTTATTCATTGACTGATAAAGATGGGCTGAGGGTTGCTGGACTCCATCTGTCTGCGTGTGACCTCCACTGGCTGAGGTGCAGCGTTTATGGCTTTAAGACTGGGCACAAACAACAAATCGCCCCATTATAAATGCCTAAGTGGTAATTAGTTCAAAAGCAACCCCCACCCGGCTGTAAAGCCCAGAACGGGCCGGTTAGGCACGTGGATTAACCCCCCTCCAAATCCCAGCGTGACCTAAACCTGCTCAGGACAGCAGGCAATGCACGGGTTTGTGTGCTCATGTGTGGTTAAACTTCAGACGCTGATCTGCAGCGGAAATCAGGTCAGATCTGATGTATAGTGTATCACTAACAAACAACAAAGAAACCACACCTCATCCATGAAAATATGATCTATGATGATAAAAACCCACCTCCTAATAGCCTACATTTTGCTGTTAAATGAACTCCAAGTTCTGCATTAACTTACCGTCAATATCTAAACTGTACATGCTGTCGTGTTCAGGGTAGTGAGGACCGTCTCCATACAGCTAACACACAAAACACACAATAATACATTATACATTCATGATCAGCAGCACTGAGAACGCACATTTTAAGCAATTACATCATGAAATATCAACATTACAGAAACTTAACATTCTTACATAACTTAAATTCCTCGTCAGTCCACTCACATTTACTGGATGTAAAATTATTTTAATTCAATTTATAATAGAATTTTATGTACATAAAAAAATAAATAAATAATAAATATTATAAAATATAAACAAATTAAAAAGGATATGTTTTTATTATTTATATATTTAAATTTTATTGTAAATTATATTTAAATGTAAAAAATGTTTAAAATATACTTAATATAATTTTTATATATCAAGTAGGTTATAAATAAATAAATATAAAATATTTAAAAATATATATAGTATATTAAAACTTAAAATTCTATATTTTTTAAATGCGTTTAATGTTATATATAAATATATTGTGTACATACACAGTATTTTTTTTTTTTCTCCTGCAAAAATTTCTTTTTCCATATCAATGAAAAAGACTCATGCAGCAGGGGAAAAAAAACCTGTTTAATATTAAAGTTGAAAGAGAAATGGTCATGAAAATTGTTGGCACCTTGACTAAAATTACAGCCTGCGTGATATAGCAAAATAGGTCACGGAGAGAATAGGATGCATCATTCACACACGTGATGCGTCTAACATTCATGAAGTCTGACAGGTGAGAGATCAGCGCTAAACAGGGCAGGTAAACATGAGCATCCCTAACAATGGCTGGCTAATCTCAGCCACTGACCGACTGGCCTACAAACATGTGTCTGCTGACCTACCCATCTACAGATACATGCAGCTCTGCTTTAAAAAAAACAAGTGTCACAACACGAGACATCCTGAAGTGGACTAGATATCAGGTTTGTTTCCTTTAGGGATTAAGGTCTGATGAGAAAAGCAAAGCAAAGCATCACCAGACAGCAGAGGTACTCTGTCCTCACTCACAGGCCCAGCATCACTAATTTCTGCATTTCATCAGAGTCTGCGCACGATCATGACAGAGTAAATGCACATGTGTGTGTTTTCGTACCCGTGTGCTGAATGCGGGACCGTTTGCTTCACCTGAAGCCCAAGAGCCGGAGCCACTTCTTTCATCTAAACCTGAAAAATAAACAAACATTATCAATACTTAGAACTACATATGCACTGATATAGAAATGTTGGCTGATAATCAATAATTATGAATTTTATATTATGAATGTATACTGTTTTATCTACACTAATGATCAGAAACAGGAATTTTAATGTTTGAGTCTCTTCTGCTCCCCAAGGCTGCATTTTCTATGTGAATATATTGTAAATGTCATTTATTTCTGTGATGCGCAGCTGTATTTTCAGCATCATTACTCCAGTCTTCAGTGTCACATGATCTTCAGAAATCAGTCTAATATACTGATTTACTGCTCAATAAACATTTCTGATTATTATCAATGTTGAAAATGCATCTACTTGATCTACAAGTATAGCATATACAACAAACAACATCAAAGCACTGAAAAAAAAAAATATATTTTTGAAAACATACCACAGAAAATGAAATGTTTGTGCAAAACTAAAAATTGACTCATCAGTGGTTTGCATGCATGACTTACTAATAAGTCTAAACAAAGCCCTGTACACTTAGGCTGATTTTAGGTTGACGAGACGAGCTTCTTAAGCCTCTTTCACACGAGGTTGATCAGACACAACAGATTTCATGTGTTAAATCGTTCTCATATTCTGTGTGTATCAGCATCATCAGGTCAGGTAATGACCCGACTCGATGGTCGAAACTGCGTTTTGTTTTGCGTCTCCGTATCTGCCATCTTTACCAGCTGATGTGTGATTTGACAAGTCAAGCAAACCTCAAAGGTTTCAAAACCACAAATGTAAGCAACCAAAAGCACAAAGGCTGGAAAAATGCAGAACGGAATTTTTTTTTAAAGATCGACGGTGCAGAAATTTCCCGAAAACCGTCTCCCCCTTAACGCTCTGGAGAGAAGCAGCTTAATTGTGTGCTGATTTGCATAATTGTGCATATTAATGAGGTCTCAGCTTATGAATATTCATAATTTTTGTTTTGTTGTCTAATTAAAAAGGGGGAAGGGGGGCGATCATGACAGCGCCGGCGATGGAGCGGAACAGAAGTACAGCGGTCGAGTGAATTACGACTCGAGAGCCATTGGCATGACAAACGCGAACCACGGACGGGGGCTGGGGGGGGCTGCAGGCTTGTGTCAGCAAATTCAATAAAACGTCAAGGGAGGACACAGCAGCGTGGACTGCCGAGTGCATGCTCCACCGAGGGAGCAGAACCAGCAAAACAGGAAGAATTATTCAAGCACTGCCGAGACGAGCTGCTCACTGCACACAATGAGGACGGAAATTCATTACGAACGGCGTTTTTAACAATGACTGGACTTCCTGTGGCCGGCTAGAGATCGCAGCCGTTCGAAGATTCAGCTGCAAAACCTAGTGAGACTGAGACGCCATCCACAGAATGAGCTTGTGAAAAAAATTTAATCAAAAATACATTCATATATAGCATTCAAAATGAAACGGTTATAAAAACAATCTTTATAAATAGTGCAAAATACTCAGCAAATAAAGTTAATCATAAATCAGTATGAAAGTATATTTGAACAGAATCAAAATACAAAAATAATAATTTAAATATCAATATTAGCTTATAATCCAAAAGTACCGAATATAAGACACCCCTGATAATAAGACGACGCCCCTTTTTCCAGATGTACCTCTTGGAAAAAAATTTTCTTCTTAAATTAAGCATTTCTGCATTTATTTCAAAACTAAAATTAAAATAGGAAAGTATGGTAAATACTGGTAAAATGTACCAACAATCACATTTAAAAACAGACTTGATATACCATAAAAATAACACGTAGCCCATTTGAATTATATAACATTTAGTCTAGTAGAAGTGAAATCTTATTGTAGTTTATCAAAT
The DNA here is from genome assembly GCF_936440315.1 of Barbus barbus. NCBI lineage: Eukaryota > Metazoa > Chordata > Actinopteri > Cypriniformes > Cyprinidae > Barbus > Barbus barbus. The sequence continues at coordinate 649,206 of NC_136754.1, read as the reverse complement.
CTGGGTACGGTCTTACGTTTTAAAATCACTTACAGAGGAAGTTTGGTCCCATCAGGCTAACATGACAGTCATGACCGTCTTTTCTTTTCGCGATCTTTATAACACACATTACATTACGTATTTCATGGCACACTCGTTTTAGGCGTATTTGGCGCCACCTACTGTTGTGGGTGTATTATTGACATCGACCCTGAATATAAGACGACCGCGTTTTTTCAGATATATTTCCAAGAAGAAAAATATCATCTTATATTCGGGTCAATACAGTAACTGATATACTACAAAATAAATAAATTCAATTATGTGCATTATTACATTTTTAGACTTACATTACACTCCACTTGTTTTGGAAATAGGCTCATTTTACGACTCCCCTAGAGTTAAACAGTTGAGTTTTACCGTTTTTGAATCCATTCAGCCGATCTCCGGGTCTGGCGGTAGCACTTTTAGCTTAGCTTAGCATAAATCATTGAATCGGATTAGACCATTAACATCACTCTTAAAAATGACCAAAGAGTTTTGATAATTTTCCTATTTAAAGCTTGACTCTTCTGTAGTTACATCGTGTACTAAGACAGACGGAAAATTAAAAGTTGCGATTTTCTTGACATATACGGTTAGGAACTATACTCTCATTCCGGCGTAATAATCAAGGAACTTTGCTGCCGTACCATGAGTGCAGCAGGTGCAGTGATATTACACAACGCCTCTCACAAATGTCTCCATGGCTGCTCCCTGTGCAAGCAGTGCTGCGTAATATCATTTACCTGTGCCCTTCAGCAGAAATATACAGAAATTGAAGTTATCAAACACGAAATTCTAAATTAAAAATAGATGAATCCTTAAAGTTATAAAAGTTCTTCATTTCCTCTTTTTTTCTTTGATGAACAGACATCACAGCAGCTGGTTATTAGGTTATTTGGCTGCCATTTCTTTACGAGCTGCCGCTGCTGAACGTGATGCGGATCTGTATTTTCTCTCAACTCGCTTTACCTTTCCTGACCCACTTCAGGTCTTAAAGTCTTTATTAGTGAGCTGACGAGTTGAATCAGGTGTTAGATGAGGGAGACAGTCCAGGCTGCTCCTGGACAGTTAGAAAACCATTTCAGAGACATCTTAAATGTGACTCATATACAATATATTACATGCATGCACAGTTTTAAGGCAGCTTTAATCGCCTTTTTGTTAACTCCATGCCTTAACTGAATACAACATTGCATGCACGTAATTTATTTTGCGCTTTGATATGAATTGATACAGGGTACAGCGCGCGCCGGCGCCTTTGTGCGTGCGATTGAAGAACACAGCACCGTTTCCTGGCTCATTTGACTCGCGTCTGACGCTGAAGTTGGAGCACGTGTCTGAAACATCTCTAGTTTGATGTGGTCTTAAAGACATTCTGCAACTGAATAAATGCACTTCTTGTCAAAAGAAGGAGCGACAGAAACAGTTGTGAGTGGGGTGGCCAACCCTAGCTCCGCCCCTCTGTTAATAGCATTAAATATTTTTAACGCGTTAAACTGAAAAAAAAAAAATTGCCTGTGTTAAAGCGCTAATTTTGACACCACAAAAAAAAAATTATATATATATATATATATATATATATATATATATATATATATATATATATATATATATATATATATATATATATATATATATATATATATATATATATATATATATATATATATATATATATACACACACACAATAAAAAAAAAAAAAAGTGCATTATTAAATTATTAGATTAACCTTAAGTGAACGCTTGATTTCGGTTAAAGTAACCAAAATATAAAAATATGCAGTTTAACATCAATATTGGCTAATATTTATCCATAAGGTGTTAAATTATTAACTACATTAACAGCCATCAAGAATTCATTTAAAGTTCATCAAACCGCAAAAACCGACAGTTAAACATCAATATTGGCTAATACAGTATATATCCAATATTAACTGATATACTCCAAAAAATAGGTGACGAAAGACAGCTAATACTGTGAAATATGGCGTGAGAAACAACAGGAGGGTGATGACATATCAGCACAGTATGAAAAAACCCCTTAAAAATAGAGGTGATCCATATTCATAAGCGTACTGAATATTCACTCCAATTAACAGAACTGATTAGTGGGTGGAAAAGTGAGAAATTCATTCAGAAAAAGGCCCTTTTCCTCTCCAGATGGCCATAAAAATCTCTTTACATTAAAAGCGAATGGCTGGAGTTATGAGACATTCCCCTCCGCACCTGAATAAACAAAACTTTGCTCCACGAGCCCAATAAAAAGCATCTGCTGTGTGTTTGGGCGTCTAATGGCTCCAGCTGATCCGCAGAGGCCAGCGACCTCTCCAAACCACAACCACGCGTTATGTACACCGCAAACAGGTAGAGCATGTCGATATGCACGATTTCAGAAAAAATAAATAAAGTCAAAGCTATCAAACAAATCAGATCAAAGTTTAGGAAATATGTCGTGTTATATTTGTCTAAGTTCCAGCTCTGCTTACTCAGTCTATTAAAACACTCCTGAAGGAGGTCAGATGTGTGACATTCACTTGTTAGAGAAGGAAAAGCAGCGTCTGCAAAATAATGCAAAAAAGGTCTTTTAATCAGAGGAATCATTATTTTAAAGGGGTCCTCGGATGACCATTTTACACAAGCTGACATGATTCTTTAGGGTCTTAATGAAAAGTCTATAACATACTTTGGTTAAAAATTCTCAATGGTAGAGTAAAAAACACCACCTGTACCCTGTGAAAATCAGCTCTGTTTTCAGCACGCTGATCTAGTCCATGTCCCTTTAAATGCTAAGCTCTGCTGACTCCGCCCCTCTCTTCTGAGGAGTGACGAGCAGACCACAGATGTGTAGATCTCTATTCGACCCTCCAGATACGTTGACTCAGCAACCATCTCGCATTCACCATAATAATCAATGAATATACAAAGATATACAAGCGTATAACTTGCTGTTGTGGTCAATGTGCTCAAAGATTCGCAGTCCGTTCCAAAAATGGTGGATGGCTTACGTATCACGGCCCATAGAAACAGTCAATAATCTAGCTATATATACCGCGGAACTGGCCAACTAGCACATTATTAGGAAAGGCGATTTGCAAAGATTCATAAAAAGCCTTATACTCACTTCTTCTGTAGATAAAGCTGGATCACGAATGATTCGCGCGAACATAGATGCATTTATGCACATCGGCGCATTCACTTCAAAATTAAAGTAAAGTTAATCCTCTGCGTCTTCAGCGGCTCAGATGTTGGGAGTAAATGATGGCAGGCAAAAACTTCCAAACCCTTTGTATTTTTGAAGCGTGTAAACTTTCACCTGTTTTCAAAATTTGGCATTTTCAGAGCCCCAAATTGCCATTGTTTTGTAAATGAAAAAAAAGCTTTATGTTTGTTTGTTTGATTTGAAAATGGTGTCTTGTAAACTCCTCCTAACTGAATCCCAGTAGAACTTACGATCATTAATGAGGCTTTTACATGACACCATGTGCAACAGAAAACATATGTGTTTTGGCAATGCATTTACACAACATCAGCATTTTTGGGGGTCTTAAAGGAACGTTCACCCAAAAATGAAAGTTATCATTTACTCACCCTCACCAAACCTGTATGAATTTCTTTCTTCTGCTGAACAAAAAAGATGATATTCTGAAGAATGTTTTGTTTTTTTCAAAACTGTTTGTTACAAACATGTAAAACGTTCTTCAAAATAGCTTCCTTTGAGTTCAGCATAAGAAAGAAATTTATACAGGATTGGAACAACTTGAGGGCGAGTAAATGTTTTGAAAAGAAGGTTCAAAGTGCATTTTGTTTTTGTATTAAAAAACAAAACAAAAAATTTATATGGGTGCATTTTGTATTAAAAAAATCTAGACATTTGGTCATTGAGAGCAGGTTGTAGTTCTTGATTTATGAGCAGATGAATCATGGCCGTCCTGTTGTGTCATCCTGAGCTCCACGCTACCTGCCTGCATAGACACGCTAATTACACGACACAACAGAGGCGTTAGCCGCGGCCGCGGAAGACTTTCTGTCCCGAGGGGATCGTGAGCGAGTCTGTGAGCTCAGAGTGACTCAGGACAGATATATTCACACACAAAGACAGCAGGGCTATAATTATGAGGAGAGAAACGCAGAGCCGAACGAGTCACGCTTGAGTCACGACTACAAGGGTCCCAGATACACAAACACATCAAAACATTGCATTCAAGAGATACAGCCTCTGAAACAAACACCATTTATTACTAGATCTCACTCCATCTGACTCATACGCATATCTCAAGTTAGTTTTATTTAGTCTGCATATCGAAAGTCTTAGTAGAATATAAGACATCGGACTTGTTCTTTAGGGATGGGTGCTATATTGAATATTTAAGTGAAATTATTTACATGATATAAAATCAAGAAACACAGTGAATGTTGAAATAAGCTGTTAATTTGACAAGTTAAAAATGTCCTACAGATTTCTCTGCAAAAACTGATTTTTACAATATTGCATTTTGCACTGAAAAAGATTTTTACAATATTGAACATTTTCAATCACTATTGCAATAATGGCCGTCTGGCCTAAATGATGACTCAGAAAAAAACCTTAAACCATTTCAGAGCACATACATTAAAAATAAACTTTAATATTTACATTATTATTTTTTTTTAAGTATATTTCAGGTCAAATTGGACTAGAATGAGTCGCAATATTTACCATAAATATTTTAAAGCATGCAAATATCCAAAAATGTGAAAATTAGACACAAAAAACATGATTTATTGCTAGTTCTTACTCATAAGCATATCTCAGGTCATTTTAATGTAGTATGCATATCAAAAGTCTCAGTAAAGTATATAATATGAGCCTTGTTATTTAGGGATATTGAGTATTTACAATATGTGCAATGAGTTTGGTGATATAAAATCAAGAAAAGCCATTATCGCCAGGCTAAGCTGTTGATTTGACAAGTTAAAATTTCCTATAGATTTCTCTTAGTGTTCATTTAGCAAAGCCGTGATATTTTTTATTTTTTTTAAACCGTATTTTGATTCTTGCATTGAACATTTTCAATCAGTATTGCAATAACAGGTGTGTGGCTCAAACGATGAGTCCAAAAAACCTTGAGCCATTTCAGAGCAAATACATAGACACTTAAAAATATTAAAGTAAATATTTAAAGTAAAAAGGTTCAGCTGACGGCGAAAAAAATAAATAAATAAACACATTTAGGAATCCCTGGACTATAAACAACAACATTTACTATTGTGAAAACATGACAAAAAACATGAAATATTACTAGTTCTCACTCATGAGCATATCTTGTGTTATTTTAATTTAATTTGCACGTATAGTATATAATATCAGTCTTATGTAGTAATGGTAGTATATTGAATATTTACAGTAAGTGATATAAAAACCAGAAGTTGACATGAGCTGTTAAGTTGACAAGTTTAAATTTCCAATAGAATTCTCTTAGTGTTAATTTAGCAAAACCTTTTTGCTTTTTTACAGTATTTTGTTTCTTGCATTGAACATTTTCAATGTTTGGCCTCAATGATGAGTCAAAAGAAAGTCCTCTCAGAGCAAATACATGAAGTGATACGCTGAATGTTGTCGCTGTAGCAGAAAGATGATTCTTCTTTCCTACTAAAGAAAACTCTTTGCATTTGTCTGTATTTTTAACTCAAGTTCTGCTGTTATAAATATCTCACTTATTCTCAGTTTCAGGTACTCAGTAAATGAAACTGTGGCCGGTGACAAACGCAAACGGCCTCAAACTTCAGAGCAAATCCTACTTCTTGCTGCATCTTTGTGTCATAAAACACAATAACTCCCACTCAAATCAACACAGAATGTCAAACAATCGACTAATAAATTACAAAGCGCAAACACTGGGCAGGACGTTTCACTCGCTATTCAAAGTCACAGAAAAAAAGGCTAAAAGAAAGCATGTGGTTTTAGTCTTTGATGAGCAGATACGTCTCGGCTGGATTCAGTCATAACACTCATATTCTCTCAATCAGCGCGATGGGAGTGCCGTGCAGAAACCATACGTTTCTCCACATGGCATCTATTGAGTTATGAAGAACTTTTGTCCTTTGTGTGGAGGATTGTGCCATTTGGACAAAGATCTGACTTCAAACAGAGCCGCTCACACTAGATTAAAAGAGACAGTTAACCCAAAAATCAGACCGAATAAAAGATCGTTCATGTCATTCAAACAACATTGGACACCATTAGGGATGGGTATCGTTTACATTTTATCGATACTGATACCGCTTATCGATACTATTTGGTGCAAAAAAATTTCAAGTTATTTAATTACTGCTGAACTTTAGCAGCTGTATTAAAGTTCTTCAGTCAAGAGCTGGGAGCTATTTTTCTCTTTGCGTTTTATTTTATTAACATTGAAGGAATAGTTCACCCATAAATGAAAATTGTGTAATTTACTCTCTCCAGCTATTTTAAACCTGAATGAGTTTCTTTCTTCTGTTAAACACAAGAGAAGTTATTTTGAAGAATGTGGGAAGCCAAACAATTGCTGGTTCCCAGTGACTTCCATATTTCTTTTTCCTACTATCAAAGTCAGTGGGGACCTGCAACTGTTTGGTTGCCCACATTCTTCAAAATATCTTCTTTTGTGTTCAGCACAAGACAGAAATTAATACAGGTTTGACACAACATGACAGTGAATAAATAATAACAGAATTTTCCATTTTTGGGTGAACTACCCCTCTAATGATAATCGGCAGCATGCTTAGTACTGTCGCTTTAAGAGCTGCACGCATCTGTTTTTCTCTCAACTGTTTACTTTCACTTTAGACATAACTAACTGTGTTTATATGTAAACCTTGTGTGTTTTTGACAGTATTAGCTAAGCAGGATAGCTAAGTAATCAGGTGCTGTCTGATTGGCCTTGTACACAGGCTTCAGGTGTACGCTTTTAAAGCAGAAGTTAAATTTACTAAACTAAAAATGAAAATAATAAAGCACAAACTGAGTAAAAAGGCTATTTTGATAACCCCAATTACACTTTACAGTTAGTGCTATCATACAAATACACTTACTTGTAGGTTTAACATTCTACATGCGTCACATTTATTGTCCAACTACAAATATTTAAGCAAAATTTATATTTTAGTCATAGTTATTGCGCTCCTATTTCATTGCGCTCTGTCTTTTTGGCGCGCACCGGGGCTCGTTCTGAATGAAGTCTGTGAAGTTTAGCGGAGAATCGCAGAGCAAAACCCCATGCACTTCTGACAGCAAAATGGAAATATTTCCATGGCTTTCTAACATTTACAGATGGAGAATATACCTGTGAACACATTAAACAGCATGAGTTGCATCTGTCAGCGGCACACGCAGCCTTTCTGTCAGAGCATCTGACCGGGCGAGCACGAGGCGCTTTAAACTGAAACTATAGACTACAATATCTTACGAGTTTTTGTTTTTAGAGCCCTTCATATAAAGCTTGTCACATGTTAAGAACAAAGTATTATGCACTTTCTTTTGAGTGCGTGTTCTTCCTAGATATTTTTTTTTTCAGATGCGCTAGTATCAAACTACTGTATAATCGATATTAAAGGTATTGCTTCATACCGTATCACTTATAAAAAATATATCGATATATCGTACAAACTCGATATACTGCCCAGCCCTAGCCGGGAGATACAGCAAATACAGCTCATTGCTGTATCGGTAGTCCGGTATTGACCCAATTACGTACCGGTCCAAAAAAAATACCAGTTCTCAGGACCCATCCCTAGACACCACTGACTATCATTGATAAGAACAGGGCATTATGAACTTTTTTCATTGAATGGTTTAATTAAATTTTAGTAATCAAAAAGCATGTCTAATTAATTGAAATCACAAAATGTATACAATTTAAGAACCATTAAAGGTTTAAAAAGAATTTAATTTTTATGGCCCTATGAAGTTTTATTTTACCCAAATTTAGTGTTTTTTACCATTTAAATTTTTCTGGATTCCTTGTTAATGGTTTAATAAATCTTAATAATCAAAAAGCGTGTTTAATCAATTCATAACATTTTAACAATTTAATAATTCATTATTTTTCTCAACAATATTGCCCTATGAAATGGTGTATTTTTCAAAAGAATTTCAGAAAGTGTTGTCTGTTTTTATTTTTTACTGGATTTATGGTTTAATACAAATTTATTATTAAAAACAGTGATGATCAAATGAAGGCATAAAACATTTTAATGGCATGACAATTTAATTTATTATTTTTTTTTTTTTGGTGACAGTTGTGTTGTAGAATAGAGGTTTACTGTTAAAATTAAAACATGGAAGAAAAATTGTGCAATACTCAAAGAGTTTAAAGGAATAGTTCACCCAAAAATGAAAATTAGTCCAAGATTTACCTCACCCTCAGGGCATCCTAGGCATGTCTGACATTCCTCTTTTAGACGAACACATTCGGAGTTATATTTGACATTGTCCTGTCTTTTCCAATCTGTATAATTGCAGGGAATGGTGCCCCTGTTTCTGAATCCTAAAAAAAATATCCATCCATTATAAAACTACTCGAGGGTGAGCAAATCTTGGACTAATTTTCCTTTTTGGGTGAACTATCCCTTTAAATTTTATTTTATATTATTATTTGTACTTTGAAGTGTATATTCTACAGCACAACATTAATATATTTCACAATTCACAGTAACGTGTCACAAATTCTTCAAGTTAAGCTGAACTTTTATTTTGACAGGTTGTCATGAAGACTGAGACTTCACATTAAAAGACTTTTTGCAGTTTAATATTTACATACACAGTGAATGGATCAAGCCCTAATTTTAATTTATCCATTGATAAAAAAAAATAAAGAAAATGGCCAAATTCTGTGTTATACAGTTTACTACTAGCAGGAATATATGACGTCACAGTCTAATGCTTCTGTTTTAGATTAATACAACATTTTTATATAGTAGTCAACATCTGAAGTGGATCATAACCTTTCAAAGTTGTCCTAAAACCAAAACAATAACCGTTCTTGTCTTAGGACAACTTACTTTGATCCACTTCAAATGTTGACTACTGTATATAAATACATACATAAAAAGATCTCGGTGACACTACAAAATAAAACAGCGCGCCTTCTGAATTAAAGTTTGTTTTAGTTAAAGTGTAAATGGTGAAAAGTCACCCATTCAACCGAAAAACCTCTGATTTCAATCTAAAAGAACGCGATTTCTGAATGTCTCTAACGAAGAGAGACTCCATTTGGGTGAGGCGGTGCAGTTGGCGGGGGGCTGTATTGCGTGTTGTTTTAATGTTTGTTGACATTGTTCGCAGGGGTGAGAGGACGACTATCATTTCCCATCATCCCCTCCTCCCCCATGATGGAGGGTCGACAGCTGAGAACATGAAACAGCGAGAGCAGGACGGATCAGAATGACGAGGATTAAACAGGCTTCGCAAACACTCAGACCCTAACGACATCGACACGTGTGCCGCGTAAGAAAGTTCTGCATGTGGGATGTACCATGTTAAAATCCATTTTACAAAAACGTGAAAGCCATCTGCAGATTATATCATTTTCTCTGTATCCTGAATTTCTCTGTATCCGTTTCTATAATCAGAGTAGTAACAAAATCAAAGTGAGCAAATTTAAATTACCAAACTGACTGCTGGGTAAAGTAGGGCCTCGGTTCTTCCCGTTTGACACCGGATGAGGAAACATCTACCGAAGAGAGAAAAAAATTATATTAGCAGAGAAAATACACATTGCTTCAAAAAAAACAACATTATATGCGTATTACAGATCTTATACATCAGTAATTGTTCACAAATAACATTTTTCATTACATTTTATTTTTCAAAATGTATTTGTGTTTTATATTATTTTTTCAGGTTAAAATTAAATGTAAATTAAATGTTTGTTCTTTTAATTAATTACAGAGTTTAAGAGTATAATTTTATTATAATTTATTTATAAGAGTTTATACTAAATCCAAGTAAACCAATTAATAAAAAAATTTAAAAAAGTACTTAAAATAAATGTTAACTTAAAGTAAAATATAAAAAACTGCAAGGCAACATTTCTCATTTTCATTTAGTTGAACATATACTAAAATTAGATAAAACTGGAAAAATAATTAATGACCATATAGAAAAAAAAATCTACTATAAATGATAAAAACGCATCAAAATTATCCAAACTTTAAGTAAAATTCAAATGAAAATATATATAAGAAAAAAAAAAGTATAAAAATCTCTTTAAAAAAAAAAAAGAATAAAAACTGATATGGTATGATACACACACAACATTTCCTATATACATACATTTTCTATAATATATTGTTTTCATTTTGGGTCTATAACACAGAAAAAAGGCAATAATAATAATAATAAAAGGTACAATATAATAAAAACACGTGTGTGGCCTAACAACAGCCTTTAGTTATGACTACCATACAACAGTCACAACACAGCACAGTTTCTTGCACCTTACTGCATATCACACTGCTTGCCATTAGATGTCAACTATCCATAAACATCTGCTTTTAAAACCAGCAGAAGAGTCTCTTTGACTTACAACACTGAAATCCAACAAGTCGTTCAGCTCCATGTCGGTCCCCACCGTCGCCATCCTGATCCTGTGTGTTCTTGATCTGCTTCTCTCGCTCGACGTCTCTCTTTCTCTCTCAGCTCAAACAGGTTTATGATCCTGCAGGGAAGGAGATGCATAATAGACAAGCGTGCTTTCAGATCATCTATGAACTCTGGGCCTAGTAATCAAATCTGACGTGAATGCATACGATCCAAAATAATCCGACTGCCATCTGAAGAACTACTCTACATTACAGACCTGCTGTAATAGTGTGTTTTCCCAGAATGCACCACATCTGAAGTCGGTTAACCACCTAAAGAGACCACCAGCGAGTCTCCAGTCCAGCGCTCGAGAAATAACCACCCAGTTACCCACATCTAGAGTATGGGAACTAGTTAGCTGCACAAACAACTATGATTCCTAGAATTAAACGATGCATGTGTAACATTTCCATAGCATGGAATATCTATACATGGAACATTTTTTATAGATAATAGGGATGCAAGCTCTTATATATAACATTTTGTTTTAATTTCTATGCAATACATGCTTTTCAATCTGAAATAAAAAATATGAAACATTTCGGCAGCTTTCAGAAGACAAATGTCACGTCACGAAGAACTAAAAGCAAACGAAGCGCTGCGATTTTACACTTTTCCTTAATTCATGAAGCAACTCGATCATCAGCACTGCATCACACAGACACAAGAAAAGTGAGAAGCCTTATCCAAAAAATACTTTTGTCATCATGACTGCACCAACAACACCTTCACTGGAATCATAATCAGCACCTCCATTGATGATCAACAGGTAGATGACTGAAACATTAAAGATCACAAATGCTACAATGAAGCCAGCACAATAATGGATTTACTTTCACTTTTGGGATGCACAGTTTACACTGACAAAAGAATATCAAAAAGTGCTTGGGGCATGTAGCATGGAAAGACCATGGAGTATGATTATACTGTGATGTTTTTAAATGCAGCCTCACCAAGGCTCCATTTATTTGTTCAAAACATATACAGTACAATCAGAAAACTGTGAAATATTGTTACAATTTCAAATAATTGTTTTATAAGTGAATGTGTTAAAATGTAATTTATTTCTGTGATCAAAGCTGTATTTTCAGCATCATTACTCCAGTCTTCAGTGTCACATGATCTTCAGAAATCATTCTAATATACTGATTTACTGCTCAACAAACATTTCTGATTATAATCAATGTTGAAAACCATTGTGCTGCCCAATATTTTTGTGGAAACTGTGATGCATTTTATATTTCAGGATTCACAGATGAATAGAAAGTTCAAACGAACAGCATTTATTTGAAGTTTACAATTTTGTAACATTATGAACGTCTTTGCTGTCCCTTTTGATCAATTTTAATGCATCCTTGATGAATAAAAGTATTAATTTGTCTTAAAAAAGCCCCTGATTTTACCTAAATGCTTGCATCTGCAATGGAAATACCATGGTTTTGAGAGCAAACAGCATTGGGAATAAAATCCCAAAAAGTACTACACCATTTTTGAAGATACAGAGTAAATAGAAATACCATGGAATTGTAGGCTATACATTTCAAAACAGTGGGTAAAATAATGTTTTTGGGCAAGTATTTTAGTATGAATAGATGTTTTTGACATTTATGTTACATGGCACCAGTGTATGACCATCATTTGGAGTCATTTTGGACATGTGTCATGACATTTCTATTGATTTGTTTACTTGTAGCATGAAAATACATGCAATATCTTTAAAGAACAATGTAAACACCACATGAACATTCAGCACTGCTATATTATATATGTATATACATATACATACATACACTGTGATATCACTACACCATGGTGTTACCACAGTACTTCTACAGCACGTGCAAATGTAGCATTATAGATCCAACATCCAAAATATGAAAATAACCCATAGGACTCAACGCAAGCTTGATCAGCAACAGGCCGAAACACATGAAGACTTCAGGCCACGTTCACCCTAGATAGTGAACAAGACCCCCCACCCCCACCCTCTCCAACACAAAGAAACACACGGTCCTCGACACAAAGTTTGAAAACTACACAAGAAACACACCATCTGGGAGAATAGAGATAATCAGAGTATGTAAACACCTCCACTAGTTTTCCAAACAAGAAGAGATAGGAAAGCCATTCCAAAAGTGGAAAAAATAAAAGTTATTTCCCAAGAAAAGTCAAATAAACAGACCAGGACATTAGAAGAACTGCGAATAGCAGGAAACTCCTAACACAACAAATGTAAAACGCATCAACCGAACTTCACAGATGACTTTATTCAACCCAAGTGCAAACTTTCATCTGTTATAACCATCAAAAACTTTAAATACCCCAATTGCAGCAAATATACAAGCGAAAGAGGCAGCAGATGTTCTATAAAGTTGTAAACACACAGTTACTGTGGTAAAAACGAGCTATACAGGGGTTTTAAACTTGACATTGTTGCCAGTATTGAACAAAGAAGCCGTTTCCTCCGGACTCGAACCCCGCACACACACCGAAGCTCAGAGACAAAACACTTCACACACATTTACTGTGCAAAAAAAAGTTCATTAATCACAACACACGCGGTAAAGTCAAAAACGTGCACGTTTACTCGTGTAAAATCCGATAAACGCGGTAAATACTCACCGTTCCTCGCGTCACGCGTGCGGCATCCAGCGGGAGAGAATAGCGCTTCAGCCCGAGAGGAAAAACAGAAAAGTTGGGGGACAAAATTTCCCCCCTCCGCGCCTCAGGTCCCGCTAATAAACGGTACAAAACGCGTCCAATTCCCCGGGAAACGCGAACAGTCCGCGTCGAGTGTTGTTACAATGTAACCGCGCACAAATGTAACTCTGACTAAAGTTCTATTCTAATTCTTTTGAGCGCTACAAATGTAACATCTCATCTTCCGAGGAGACATTTTAGCACCGTCCACATTGTCAGCCCCAGCAGTGTATCCCTCCGCGCTGAGAGGAGACGTTATAGCGGTGTCTGATTTCAAACGCCCAGAAAACTAGGACTGGGTTTATGACGCGATTACTTTGATATTTACCATACACTCAACACAAATAAACTGCGAAATAATGCGGGCAACAGTATATCTCACTTTATCGTAATATGAGCAGGATTTTGCTGTAAAATGCGCCGTACTAGACTAACGCGCGGAATGAGACGACGCACGGTTAAAGACAGATGGACTGAGAAACAGTGCGAAATGGAGCGATAGACCCACCGAACTGGCCAATAGGGTTCCAGAACCGTTTGATTGACATATTCGGTGGCCAATGAAAACACGTTTAACACTGAAGCCAAACCTCTCTTCCCTGCACACCCTACCCAGGTTTTAAAAGAATGGCAACAGGAAGCCATGGAATACTGTGTATTTTTTTTGTTTTACGCAAAACGTTTACCGCTTATTCAGCGATAGAATCGTGATCGCAGAAATTCATATTCAATTCAAAATTTCTTCGGATCGAATTAAAATGCGGCAGAATGATAACAGCTAGGCACATGTAAATAAACAAATAATAAATACATAAATAGGCTAAAACACCCTGACAAAAGTACCAAGCTGTTTAGGGATCACAGTACCATGATACTCATTGGAATATCATGTAAATAGGAGTATGAATAAATATGGTAATCAATCAAAATCATGCTATGTTATGTGAAAATATAAATAACACTGGTAGCCCCACACAGCAAAAAACACACCAAATATATATTTGAAATATATGCTAAATATGTGTTGTAAACAGTGAATCTCAATTAAATATATTTTCGAAATTTTAAATATATTTTACGTCAACCTTAACAAACCACAATGTATTTTAGAGGCGAGAAAACACTTAAATTATTGCCGTTTTAAAGCATATTTATATATTTTTAAATATAATTAAAAAAAAATGACCAGAAAACATATTGGTAGAAAGTATATTTAGGTATATATATTTTGAAAAATACTTTATATATATTTATTTAATATTTAAAGATGTACTTCTGTCAAAATATATGGGCCGCCACACTACTATATTGAGAAACTGGAAATGGTTGTTAAGATAAATGATCCAGTAAACTAAAATGAGTTTATGGTTTATAGCTATTTATATACCTATAGATCCCACGGCTCTTATTTGAGATAACATATGACATGTTGATATGCTTTCAAAAGCAATAAACCGGTTTCTTTTTTCACCTTGAGTTTGTTAAAACAGCTCGCTGGTGTAAAGGCAGTGTTAGCACTTCCTAAATCAATCTTAGATTCGGAGAGCTGACGCCTCGGATAATCTAAAACTGAATGAGCCATAATCAGAACTGAAGCGAAGCAAATGGCTTCTGGCTGGAGGTGTGAACAGGACTTTCAGGGACATTAAAGAGGAGGAAGCGCCCACATTTGGTGTTGTGGTGGGAAAACAGAAGCTGCACCTCCGTCCTTTAACTGGTGTTTTTTGAGGTCACTGTGGTGCAGAAACCACACCAGGGGAGAGATTAATATGAACAAACAGCAACATGATGATTCATATGTGTAATATGTCTGTCCTCAGGTGTTGACAGTGAAGCTGTGGCATTTACAAATGAAAATGAGTGCAGGTAAACACTGACATTAAAGTCAACACACAAAATCAAAATTCACCCCGTTTACGTTCTCGTTTCATGGTCTGACTGTGAGCGACTCATCAGAGAGCAAACAAAAATGTTTTTCTTCATAATCTTTCATCAAAATGTAGCATCTGTTTTCATGTATTTTATTGATTTCAAGAAATCGCAATAACAGAAAAACAAGCTACTATCCAGCTGACAGGGAACGTCCGCAGAACGTCCGGGCAAGACTCTCTCAAAGTTATGAACGTTACTTCAAAGTTATCTTAATGTTCTCAAAACGTTATTTATGGGTTTTTCTCAAACGTTTTAGTTGATCTAATGTTTCTTAAATGTTACTTTTGAACGTTCACGAAACATTCTGAAGCAAGTAGTAACATTTAAAAAACATTTCATGATGATGCAATTTTCCTTAATGTGTGCATAACAAAGAAAAACATTTAAAAAACGTGCAGAGAGCATCCAGAAATAAGGTTTTCAGAACTTACTCGGAACGTTAGCGAAATGTTTTTGTTTGCTGGGAATATTTGTGAAAAGGAAAAATAAGTGCTTTTCAGCTGACATCAATCTAGGCCAGAACTGGCAGCCAAATAACTATTTACAGACACATTTCACAATCCAATCAAATGGATAAAATCAAGTTCCCCTTCTCATTGGACATCCTGATCCGCTCAGAAATACGTCACATTACAGAAGCACAATGGGTTGCGAATGCTTCATATTGCCAGCTAAATGGCAGATAATGTTGCAAATTGGTGAATATTATATTAGGCATTCCTCATCCAGCAACATCGAACCTAGTTTTAAACATTCAGGTCATAAATATCTCTCTCCGGCTTTGGTAAATGATTGTGGAGGTTTAGTGCTGTATTTCTGGAAGGAGCAGATGAGACAGCAGCATCATGTCAGCCGAACACTAATCCACAGAAACACAAACACAGATGCTCAAAGAGGCATGTCAATCAGTTTAACCCCACAATGAATAGAGCTGTGTGTGAGAATTTAACCCTGCGTGGGGGGGTTACTAACTTTTTCATCATGTTGTCTTCACCAGTGACCAGACAGTCCACAATACTTTGGTAACATACTCTATATGAATAAAAATCAAATGAAATAGTTACAAAATGAGCACAATAATTGAATGCATATTTGATTATGGGTAAATAATTATACCATGGTAAATAGATTACTGTATTATTTCAAACTAAATTAAGCTTTTTAAACTCAAACTAAATTAAAACAGACCAAGAAAGAGAAAAATGTCAATCTAATACTAAGCAGATCAATTAATTTGTGCATTTGTGCCACATGCATGTCAATTCAGATACCCATATAAAATCACCTTTTCACTCAAAATGTTTTTTAAATTTTATTAAAATATTTTTATTTTAATAATTTAATAATTTAATTTATAGAATTATACCATGCTAAACATATTAATGTATTATTTGAAACTAAATTAAGCCTTTATTTGTATATTCAACACATAGCTACTCATATAAATAAATGATTCATTTATTTTTTATTATTTTATTTTTATGCATTGAATTTATTTATATTTTATTTCTACATTTAAACCATATTAATGTATTATTTTAAAGTAAATTAATCCTTTTAAACAAAAAACATGGTATAATTCTATAATTAAACCATTAATTAATTTATTTAACATTTTATTTGTAGAATTTGACCAAGCTAAACATATTAATGCATTATTTTAAACTACATTTTTTATATTTTCCGAAGAAAATGCTGTTTGCCCATGCAACATTTCCAGAGAGTTGCTATGCAGTTTATCACATTTTATTATCCACTGAAGTTTAATAGTTTATAATAGTTAAGAGATTTTTTTGGGATATATGTTTGACATTTAAAATGATGTGCCGTCCAAAGCACGCACGCTTCCCAAATAACATCCCTGCCTGCACAACTTGATCTTGAGGTCTGTGATGAGTGCTGATGTTTATACTCACAGCCGAGATGAGCAGGCACCTCGGCTCAGACCCGGTCCGCGCTTGACTAGCTGCTCTATTGAGTCGATGGGCCCGTGAATGTGCAGGACTGAATGCAGGGCCAGCTGCGTCTGGCATCAAGTGTATTCATCTCAGGGTTTGGAGAGCATCGAGCAGGATTAGCTAACTGAAAGCATCCGCCAATACCATCGAAACCATGGCAACCAGCACCTCACACAAGCAACGCATACAAGAGAGGAGATACACTGAGCGTTACAACGGATAAGGGTCAAAACACACAAGACACACATGATGAGACGGTCCTGTGATATCTGGAGACGGACCGTGGCAGCTGCGCACGACATGAATGGACTGATGATTGCAAAAATATGACCAATTAAAATGGAATTCCACAATCCTTGAGATACTAAACACACTTGACAGAAAAACGTCATTGAGAAGGACCTTAATAAAGCTGCAGTTCACAAATCAGATTTCTCTCTGAGTGCAAAATCCAAGATTAGGATGAGTTTGTTTCTTCATCAGATTTGGAGAAATGTGTCTCTGCATCAGTGTCTCATCAATGGATGCTCTGCAGTGAATGGGTGCCGTCAGAATGAGAGTCCAAACAACTGATAAAAACATCACAATAATGCACAAGTAATCCACATGATTTATCGAACGCGATGATCATGCACATCTCGTCAGTTCACAGGCAAGTTACACGATCCGCGATATTGCGTAGCTTGTCAGTGATCTACGGCTCGGTGTATTAAATGCCGCTCCATTTGAAAGCAGGTGATGGCTCATGACAATCGCATGCGATATATCGCGCAGCCCTACAATCCAGTCCATCAGTTAACATCTTGAGAAGACAAAAGCTGAAACAAATCCATCAAGGTATTTTTAATATGTGACCCTGGAGCACAAAACCAGTCTTAAGTCGCTGGGGTATATTTGTAGCAATAGCCAAAAATACATTGTATGGGTCAAAATTATTGATTTTTCTTTTATGCCAAAAATCATTAGGATATTAAGTAAAGATCATGTTCCATTAAGATATTTAGTAAATTTCCTACCGTAAATATATCAAAACTTCATTTCTGATTAGTAATATGCATTGCTAAGAACATCATTTGAACAACTTTAAAGATGATTTTCTCAATATTTTGATTTTCAAATAGTTGTATCTCAGCAAAATATAGTCTTATCCTAACAAACCATACATCAATGGAAAGATTATTTATTCAGCTTTCATATACATTCATTATTTATTTGTACAAATCTCAATTTTAAAAAAATTACACTTATGACTGGTTTTGTGGTCCAGGGTCACATAAGAGTCTATGATCCATAATAACGCTTCCTCCAGTGAAAAGTGTTCTGGTCTGAATCAGGAGAGAAATCTGCACAGATCAAGCAGTGTTTACAAGACAAAATAGCTCTAAACTAATATGTGGCTGGATTTTGATGTGAGAGACAACAGGAGATGGACTTTTTCACTGGAGGAAGAGTTATTATGGATTATGGATTTAAAATATGGAGTTAAAAACGTCTTGATGGATTTGTTTGAGCTTTTGTGTTCTCCAGATGTTAACTGATGGACTGGAGTGGTGTGGATTATTGTGATGTTTTTATCAGCTGTTTGGACTCTCATTCTGACGGCACCCATTCACTGCAGAGCATCCATTGCTGAGACACTGATGCAGAGACACATTTCTACAAACCTGATGAAGAAACAAACTCATCCTGATCTTGGATGGTCTGAGGGTGAGCATCTTTTCAGATGATAATAGTGTCATTATTCAGCACAACAACAGTGTAAATGTTGCAAAGTTCATTATTAATAATATCACTGAATATGAATTGTCTTTTAAACCCAAATTCGAGTAATGCTTAGGTTTTAGACATTAGACATCATCTTGCTGAAAGGAAGGCTGACAGACAGGTATTTGAGTCATATCACAGCAGTGGGCTTTCCACCCTGAAACCCTCAACCAGACTTACTGTGAACAGGAAAACAGCGTTCATGTGACCCAGATCAAACCCTCGACTGCCTACACACGTCTGAGAGAGCCCAGCGCTGGCAGCTTCACTCACGTTATCAATGCATTCCACTTATTACCAGTGCATTATTTAAGAAACAACATTCAGAACCCTTTCATAAGCTGCCATATTCCTGAGTATAAGTGTGAAGTAAAAGGAGTGGATTGTGATTGGTCAGGTGTGGTGAGGTGTTTCTTATCAGAGCCGACAGTGTTAATGTTGTGGGATGATTCTGCACCTGCTTCTAGCGAATCTAGTCTTTGATGAATACTCTGGCAGCCGTGCCTCTGGGCTTGTGGTTTATGTTTCTCAAGAAAAACCAACCAGCGTCGAGAGGGACAGCAGAGTATACACACACACACACACACGGAGCGAGACCACCGTGCAAACAACTTCAAAGGGGCTTTTTCTTGTTCTAGTTCACACACATGTACTACTTCCTTTGACACTTGCATATATTTCTCAAGACATCGCATGCATCTTTGTCCCGGAGGTTGGGAGGGATTTTTAAGGTACAAATAAAAAAGCACACGCTTTTGCATTTCCTGACAAAACGGAGCAAAACTCCTGGGTGCCCAGCTAACAAAAATACGTTCCAAGAACGTTAAGCTAACGTTTACTCTCATTTATAAAAATGGTATTTCTGAATGTTTTTTAATGTTTTTTCTTGGTTATTCAGATGTTAAGGCAACATTCCATTGTATCATTTTGCTAAGATTATGGGAATGTTACATTTGAACGTTTTCTGAATATTCCAAAACAAATAGTAGCATTTATAAAACGTTAGACAAACTTACAACTGACATTTCAGAAAATAGTTCCATGAACAATCTATAAATAACGCTTTGAGAACATTAACAGATAACTTTGCACGAACATTCTATTAATGTTACTGGAAGAACGTTGCCAGAATGTTCTGAGAACGCTTCCTGTCTGCTGGGTTACATTTGAAACTTTTCTAAAATTAGTAACATTTATAAAAACATTGATTTAACATCCAATTAAAGCATTTTAGAAAAAAAGGTTTCCATGCACAACGCATAAATAACGTTTCTGGGCTAAAATTTTGAGAACATTAAAGACCAGATAACTTTGAATCAACATTCTATAAACAATATTAGAAAAAGTTTTACAAATTAGAGAATTTTTCCTGTCAGCTTTGTTACTTATGAATATTTTCGAAAATTAGTAACATTTAAAAAAAAAACATTGATTTAACATCCAATTAAATTATTTTAGAAAACAATGTTCCATCAGGGTTCCTACACATTTTCCATTTCCAAACTCAAATTTTTCAAACCTCTCAATAGATTTTCAGGCCATATTTAACATTAATGGTTCATTCAGAACTATTTTCATAATATGCCTGTGTGCATTGTCCTATTTGCCATGTTCAAGGGTCTATAAAAAAGACTGGTATTGTTGTGGCTTAGGGCAATGTGTCATATTTCAAGGCCTTCGGTCTCTTTTAGGCATACTCTGTGGAGGCCAAGAAACCACACCATGAAATGGGCGCAATTGGTGGCTGCATTGTCCTATATGCTAAGTGTAATAGTTTCTTGTGGCACATAAATGTCTGTATTTTGTTATGCAAAGGTCCTTGAGGCTATGCAATATAGTGCTAAGAATATCACGAGAAGAAACCCAAAATGCAAATGAAAAAGTGCACCTTGCACCAGTCGTGTTTGACAATCACTAAACGCAGCTGCCATGAAAACACTTCTTTTATGATAAACTTATTTTCATTAAATTCTTAAATTTCTATTGTTAATAAAAAACTAAATAGGGGCAAAAATCTGGAAATGCATATATTTTTCCATACTCTGCTTTGTTTTTTTATACTTTTCCAGACCTGGAATGACTTAAATTCCATATTTTTCCAAACCCCATAGGAACCCTGTTCTATGCACAGTGTATAAAAACATTAAATACCACTTTGAACAAATGTTCTATTAGGGTTACTGGAAAAATGTGTGTTCATAACTTTGAGAGAACTTCGCCAGAACGTTTCCTGTCAGCTGTGGTGTTTGCAAGAGGTTTTTTTTTTTTACACAGGTCCTGCACCATTGCATCTCTGAGATCTTCTGGCCTGAGGTCTTGTGAGATATTTTCACCGGTTTTATGCTCAGTACAGCAGCAGAACTCTTCTCAAACAACACACGTGATTTTGAGGAGTCATTCTCGTCTGCTCCGGCGTCTCATCTATCAAGATTACACACAGAACGAGAAGCAGAGATTGATTAGTCTTTCTCAGAGCAGATGTCTCCGGCCTCAGGCTCGGTTTTCAGCATTTGTCAGCCGTCCCGTACGCCGGGGTTCCCTCAATGTCGTTTTTGGGGAGACCCGGTGTGTCTGAACACCCACGCTCAGGTTACAGTATACGACACACGCTTCCTGAGAACACACTCCTGCAGCTCGACACACTGCTACTGTGCAAAGCTGCGGTCGCGGCAGCACCAATGAAGAGAGGAAGTGTGTGTGTGTGTGTGTGTGTATCAGAGCAGAGAGCTTCATCAGCTCCATTAAAGAGCGACCAGGAGACCTACAGCAGTTTTACCTACTGACTGCAGCAAAGAGCTTCATGCAGAAGAGCACAAGAAAACAATGCACCATGCAAATTTTGCACAGACTTTTGCTCTGCAGTCTGGATGCATCAACAAGAACTGCACAGAAAGTTTGCAGATATGAGTTGACAGTTCACAGAATGTTTTTTTTTCTTTTAGCTTCAGATTCAGATTCCATCCAGACATCAAAGGTCAAACATGTTTGATATTTTGAGCCGATTTGTCACACATCTGTTGCATTTGTTGTGTTCGGAACGACCTGAAAGTCTGTTAGCGTGTGATCCTTTCATGTTTAGTGTTTTCATATTACAAGTTTTCTGAAATGTTATGTTTAAATATGCAAATGAGGCATTATTTAATTAAATATGCACTCATTTTCATTCATTTCCAGAACAGAAATCTGAAAAATTCTTGTTTGATTTTGTTGACATATTAAAGGTTTTTGGATTTCTTCTTTTACTTCATAAGAAAATACTTTCAACAGACAGAAAAAAAATATTTTTAAGAAAAATAATTTTTTAAATCAGTGAGAATGATATATGAATAAACCCCTCAGTAAAATTATAGATATTTATATTTAAATATATGTACTGCAATTGAAATCTACATGCAAATAGATGACGTGCGATGAAATAAACACTTAAAAGTGTCTTTTGGATGTTCTCTTTCCAGCAGCCTGAAGACGTTATTGAAGCAAAATCGACCAAAATCTCAAAATTCATCAGTGCATGAAAACACGCCGTCTTTGCCTATAGTGTGTTCTAGATCAAATATTGCTCAAGAACTACATATATCTACTTAATAAATGTATAAATCTAGTTTTTTAAATGATTAGGCACTACAGTAATCCTCCCATATTCTGTCATCAGTGACGCTCATAAACCATGACAGCCTCTTTACGGTCAGGAGTGAGTTTTGCCACGGTTACTGGCATCTACCCCAAAACTGTAGGCGAAAACATTAATGAAACCACGAAGAGTTTGACACGGGCCAGTAAATAACCACTATTAAGACCCTAAAAACCACACTGCAACACGTTAAAAGAAAAAACACTCCGAAGTCTTAGCAAACGGCCTATGCATTGTGACTTAATTCTTTAGAATAAAGACAGTTCATAATGTCATACTGACTGTTATATTAGGATCACGTGTGATCAAGTGGACTGTTTTCTCACAGATTACAAACTGGAAACGTTTACCTGCCATTGATTCAGTACAACGACTGAAAAACAGTTCTAAAAATGATTTTAAACACCTGCGTCTAATACTGTGCATTGCTTACATTAGTCCTCCTCGATGCAAGTGAAAGAATGCATGAGACAGACAGAGAGACAGATGAGATGCGGTCGTCAGGGGAGCTCTAAACAACATCTCCGTCTCTCTCTGCATATGTGAAGTCACGGCTTGCCAAAATGGTAATATGACATCGTTTGGGTTTTGCAACACATATGCTGCAGTTTCAGGCTTTGCCAAGACACCTAAACCCACTCGCTGGCGCTCGTGCTGAGGGTCAGACTGCAGCAGAAAACAAACACGCAAACACAAATAAGGCCTCAGGGGAACATCATTTATCATTATTTATTGAGTAATGCATCTAAGCAACTAAATAAATAATGCTGAAGGCCTGATTCATATGAAAGCTGTTTCCGATATGGAATAACAAAAGGTCATTGCAACTTCTTTTTTAGGTCTGAATTCTGAGTTTATATTTCACGACTGTCTTTTTTTCTCACCAAATAAAAAATGTAAATAACTTCTCACAATTGTGTTTATATCTTATATCTAAAATTGTGAGAACACTTAATTTTTATTCTTTTTTTCTTCAAATTTACATCACAATTCTGACTTTTCTCTCGTAATTATGATTTTATTTCTCTGAATTCTAAATTTGCATTTTGCAATTCTGTTTCCACCACACACAAAAAAACTAATTTAGTAACTTTTTCTCTCAAAATTCTGACTTTTTCTCAGAATTGCAAGTTTATATCTTTATAAAAGTCAAAATTTGTGATATAAACTCCATTCAAACTTGGTTTTGATTTTAGATTAAAATTTGAAGACAATGCCACACATTGACAGAATATTCCAGCAGCGACATCATAATATTTGCATACTGAACCATGATTGGTCGTGATGTTTCTAAATGTCTCACTATTTTTTGCTGTCTTGCATGCATTATTTCCCTCAGAAAAGGCAAGTTTAATTTAAATGATTTTGTTTGGTCTGTATTTTTGATCAACCGTCCTTATTCAGAGGACAAACTGAATTTCTCAGCGAGGTTTGAATAACGGGTGCATGTGTCTCTCCTCATTCTTTTTTCATCAGCCCATCCCCCCGTTCTTGCAGATTAGAATTCATTAGCAATCAAAGAGCCTCTGTGGAACTCCTGCTCTTAATTACCCACTCATTTGCATTTTTGCATATTAATGACTGCAGAGTTTGCCGTCTGACTGCGGCAGTGAGCGAGGCTTTAAAGTCACCCCGTCTTTTTATACTTGCATGACGACTGTGGGGCAGATTCCCAGAATCATGGTGAAGACCACATCACAACCCCATACACGGGTCACTAGTGGAAAAAATGAAGAAAAAAAACAAAATCACTGACCGGGTCAAAACCCTCCACGCTTTCACCCACAGATTTGCCACAGATGCTAGTAATAGTGAGAAAACTCACAACTGACAGTAAACAGCATGATATTATGAGTCATGCATTGCTCAGTATTTCGGTCTTGTTCTAACCTTAGTTTACATGACACCACTAGATCTAATAGTGATTGAAGGAATAGTTCACCTGAAAATTAACATCTACTGAAAATGTACTCATCCAAGATTAGGATGAGATCGTTTCTTCAGTGTCTCAGCAATGGATGCTCTGCAGTGAATGGGTGCCGTCAGAATGAGAGTCCAAACAGCTGATAAAAACATCACAATAATCCACACCGTAGTGAGAAAGTGATGCAATGCTACATTTCTCCAAATCTGATAAAGAAACTCATCCTAATCTTGGGTGGCCTGATTGTGAGTGAATTTTCAGCCAATTTTAAGGTTAAACATTCCTCGAATAAAATGTTGCCTGTTCTCCCACTATAGGCTTACTTCTTAAGAAAACATTCTTATAACAGTAAGAATTATGTAAAAATGTTTTCAAAGAATAAGCATGAAAATGGACAAACAACCCCAAAAAATCCTCATGCATGTGTGACAATGAATCAGAGACCTCAAAAGACTCATACTAGAAAAAACATGGAAATATTATGTTGAAAATATGAGCTGAAGCAACATCTAAATAAATAAGCATGTTATTATTCAGAGATATTTGGTGCAGCATCACAAACATCTGTTTAGTTTAATGTTCCTCGTGTAATTTAGACATTTGGCTTCAGACACTGAACATCATGATCAGTTGCTGGTTAAATGTGTCAAATATCTCTACTGCCTCCTGCTGGTTGGCACAGGTGTCACATCCCTCACATCAGAACATGAGTGCAATCATCACACTGGCAAACTCTTACCATAAACTGGGTTTGAAGATGAACCGGTGTGATCTGGATCAGGAAATCACTACACTCTCTCTACAAGGACAATAATGCAAACAATTATTAGACTTCCTCATTCAAGAATCAGTATTAATACTGCACTTTTCAGATAAATCAGGTGAAAAATCCTACACTTACATTGAAGGAGGGACACAAGTCGTATCTAGAGACCAGAAATCACGAGGCTGCAGACAGTCTTGAACACCAAATACAAGCAAAACACTAGAAAATCATTTCAGTAACTGCAAACGGCCTAGCATCATCAATCATTATTGACCAAATGATGAATCAGATTACAGAATAAATACATTTAGAAACATATACATGTATAAAACATCACTAAACGGAGCCCAAAATACATGCATGGAACAATGAAGATTTGTTTTATGAAATGTGTCTTTATTTGGAGAAAGATTGTGATGCCAAACGTGTTTGTAAAACTAAAATAGCATAGATTTGATTTTAAGTCGCAGCTGCTTCACACTTTTTTAATTTCCATTTGAAAAACCCAGAATCAGTTCATCCCCTCTACAATCACTTTATTGAGTCTCAAAGCGACAACTGTCTGTATTTGATGTCTGTGGGAAACGTAAGAATGAACATACAGAAATCCTTGTAAGAGTGACGGTGGTGATTTCATTACCTCTGTTACACGTGATCAAGAACATGTTCCTGGCTGTGCACAAGAGTGAATCTGACCAAAACATTCTCAGGTCATACCTCACAACAACAAAATAACATATGAAAACATATGAAAATTAGATTTTGCTTATTTTTAAGACCAGACTTTAAGATCGTTTTTGCATTGACATTTTCAAAACAATTAACCAAAATTTCCTTTTTGTAATTTCAGCCATTTTTAATTTGTGTAATTATTTTTATTGGTGAATTACATTACAGTAACTGTATTTTTGTGTACTACTGTAAGTACTAGAAATGAAATGAAAATGTAAAAAGGCAGTACAACAAATACTACCATACAGGACTTTACTTCATAATTTAATAATATTTCATTGTTTTCTTTTGGTGGGGCAAATGCACTTTTTTGGCAAGACAAAAATCATGATGCAAGATCTTAATTTTCTTTCATCAAAATACATGCATCTCTTAATTCTTTGTTTTGAGCGTGAAATGTTCATGTTCTTGACTGGATCCATGAGACTCACCCATGAATATGGAAGAGAGTAAAATAAGCAGCTTTGCAGGTCTTCCATCAGATAGGCTGTAAACGTTTGTATTGTGTAGGGGAATCGTGGGTCATGTGACTGTCTGGTGTGTGTGTGTGTGTCATTCGGCTGTTTGGGTGGGTGTGCTGGGCTGATTGAGCCCCGTCGTTTTACACAACCATCCAGCGAAGTCCACCACCTCCACCTCGGAGCGCTTAATAAACGTGTGATTCTGGAAAAGAGAGAGATCACACACGTGTCATGACTGCGTTTGACTCCAACAACAGCCCAGTGAGATGCTATTCCACTCTTAATTAGTTTTTATTTTGATTAATGGTAATCATTTGAATTTTAGAAGAGGGGGAGGGGAAGTGGTGTGTACAACTCTCTATCCATTAGGCCACGACCGCCCCTTATACTTTAGTTATATATGTAGTTACAATTTTAGTCATTTCTGTTTTATGATTGTTTTTATTTTTTATTAGTGATGTCAAATGATTAATTGTTATTAAATCGCATCCAAAATAAAAGTTTGTTTACATAATATATATATATATATATATATATATATATATATATATATATATGTGTACTGTGTATATTTATTATGTATATATAATATAATATAATATATTTAAGAAAAATAAGTTATGCTTATATTTGAAATATATTTTTATATAATATAAATATAGATATGTACATACACGTAAATATTTTGTGCATGAGTGTGTTTATATATACACAATGAATATACACAGAACACATTAGGTAAACAAAAGTGGGTAGATAGTATTTATAGAGTTGTAACTTTTTAGTTTTAGTTACTTTTTCTTATTTGTAAGTCGCTCAGCACAATATACAGTGCACAGCATAAATGAGTACACCCCCTCTGAATAAATACAAAAGATGGATTTTCTTAATGATTACTAATATAATTCATGGAAAGATGGCAAAATTGAAATGTAGTAAACATATACTTATTAAAAACATATGCCAATATTTTCTATAAGATGAGTAAATTAGCCAATTTTGTTTAAATGAAGGATTGCAGAAATGAGTACACCCTAGATTTAATTCAGCAAATATATAACATTCTAGTACTTAGTATGTCCTCCAGAACTTTAAGTATACTGCTCTGACCCTCTTGGCACTGAGTGTACAAGTTCATGACAAATTTTCACATCTTTTCACATCACATGATAACTCCTGGAGGATGTCCTCCTTGAATGCTCTGGTCTTTAACGGGGAGTTTTGCTCAGCTCGTCTCTACAGAATCCCCCGCAGCTGCTCAAGAGCGATAAGATTGAGTGAAATACATGTCCACTGAAGGGTTTTCACCTTGGGAGAGTGAATATCTTCATTATCATGCTGAAAAAATGCCCAACAATGCAGGGAATGAGGAGAGGGTAGCATCTTCTGTTTCATGGATTCCCAGAAGTCTCTATTTTGTAAATATGGGCCTTGGAAGAGGTTAAATGAGTTTATTTTACTTTGGCTAAAGTAGGTGATTCTAGTGGTGACAACAACCATGCATGTCACTTCTGCAGGCTGATCATCCTCTGTGAGATAAAGTGTCACTCTTTTCATAGCTTTTGCTGACTCTGAGACACTTGCATGTTATTTCTCCTGCTCTTTTTCTAGCAAAAAGTCACTCATGACTAAATGAAAACTTAAAGTGAAGACCTGATTATTTCAGGAGCCTTGTCACAAGTCCATTGTTTTTGAATGTCTGTGCTACTTCTGCTATATTTTCACACTTAAAACAATAATTTGGTATTCTTCTTGTAACATTGTCCTCTTTTATGCTAGGAAATAAGTCACCCGGCAGTTCTCTCCCAAGTGGTTCCACTGCTAGCAGCATGATTCAGTGGGCTATATAACATTTTTATTTGTCAGGAAATTACTTGTCTTTAAAAGTTTTGGTTCAATATACTTACCTGTTGATCAAAAATAACCTTAAACATATACACTTTAAAAACAAAAAAAAAACAAAAAAAAAAATTATTTAGTAATTTTGAGGAGGGTGTACTCACTTTTGCAACACAACATTGTATCCCTTTGATAAGACAATCTTATTTTGCTGAATAAATTTGAAATTCTTCTTTGGTAATTGATCAAGCAGGCTTGTTGGAACATTATATATCCAAAGAACACTAACATGTCATCTAAGTAAAGAGTAATTGCTGAATTTGTTCAGTTTTAGAGGGGGTGTTCTCATTTATATATATTTATATATATATATATATATATATATATATATATATAAAGTAATATATGATTCTGGCAAGACAGTCAGTGAATAATGATCGGCAAAATTTGATTTTATACAAACAGATTGGATTGGATTGAAAAGTGGGATATAATTGGGTTGATATTAATTTCTGTAATAATAATAATAATGGACACCGTATGAAACAGGGTCCACTCTGATTTTATATTGTTTTGCATGAAAAGATAAGAAATGTGCTCTCACCATCAGCATCTTCAGGTCCGCTCGGTCTGCAGGGTTTTTAATCAGACTAAAAGACAAATGCAAAGAAAAACAGCTGAAATGATGTCCAAGATCTCAATTACATGTGAAGACACACCAAAGATGTGCTGTATTTCACCTGTTGAGTGACAACACTCACCATTTGGTCACAAAGTCATGGAAATCAGGAGTGAAGACGCCATGAGGGAGTTTAGGGGGAGGCTGATGGATACACACATATAAAAGTCTTCATTTACACTCATACATCATTAATAACGGCATCAGATCTCGTTTTAACAGTGACTTAAAGAGCCCTGGACTGGAAACTAGTGTTCTACACACAAAGTCATTATGCATTTCTATATACTTCAGATTCAAGACAGTAGTTTTTATTAGATTGTATCCAGGCTTTCGTCCCCTTGTAGTGAAAATCAAGTTATGTTGTTTATTTGTCTATGTGGTGTTTTTAATATGCTTTTAGACAAACCAAGTGCCAATCCATTAATCAACACAACTGCTGAGTATTTTCTCCTTAAAACTGTAGTTTCCCAAGGGCAGTCCTAGAAACGTGGTTTGAAACAGCTGTTATGTCCCTAAATGTTGTGTATGTTGGAAGATGGTCACATGTTTTTCTCTCCTCCCTCTTTCTCTCTATCTCTCTGCCAAGCAGCGGTCCAAATCATCCGCAGCTGATTGCAATTAGCGGCAGCGTGGTTTCCCTGTTACACAGTGTGCAACAGATATAAAGGAGCAGAGAGACACAGCTCGGGAGGAGTCCCTTATCCGCTATCCCAGAGACGTTGTTGGTTTAGTTGCTCTTGAGCAATCTGTGATCCGTAAACTTAAAGTGTGGTTACAACAACGTTACTGTAGAGACTGTGTGAGTCTAGTTTTGTGAACTTTTCTCCTGTTTTTCTTTAGTCAGGGAGAGAGGTAAGATTGTCTTATTTTGTTAGGGAAGTTATTTTGTTACAGCCTTTAGAAAGACTGTTTTGTAGGGGAACATAACACAGCCCTTTTTTTAATACGTCACAAAATTCAATAACCAATCGCTTCAAGGGATCCTATCCTTAGCATATCATTAACTGTGCTGCAAAGGACACAACATTGAGGACACAACATCGTCAAGTAAGTAAATTTAACGAATGTTACAGTATCCACTGTAGTTGTCCGGTAGTAGAAACATAGTTTTATCAGTCATTATCTGTGTATGAACCAGCGCAAACAGATAATGTTACCTCACGAAGTTAGCCATCAGTCTCCTTGCTTACGTTGAGCATACCAGCTTATTTCTGGTTCAAACACATGCGGCTTAATTAAACCGATATTTCCACTTGCCATCGTATCACGTCTACTACTGTTCAGTGCATCAGGAGGCCCTGGCTCAGGGCTGGCTGGTGTGACTGAGTGGAGGCGGGGCTCATTTGCATATTCATAGATCCGCGTATAGTAAATGAGGCAAGGGTGTGGAGTTACATTCAAGCTATTTTAAGATATGAGAATTATTTTCACACGAAAAAACATTTAAATGTCATTTTGATGATCAAAGATGAGTTTTAAAGGATACAGTTTTTGACTACAGGGGGACTTTAAGCAAGTGATTGAAAGCAAAAGATTCTCACCTCATTGACTATATAATCCAGCAGCTCAAATATAGCCATGACGGGCCCATGACCTGAAAGACAACAGGACGCTCTGAGTCACACCAGTTTACTGGTAATAGAGAGCAATGAGTAACTTCATGATTACGTTCTTCCTGATCTGTGACCTTATAGTGACACCTGCTGGCATTCAACATAATATTATACAAGTAATATTCATTGCCTTGAATTGACACTACCAGTAAAAAGTTTGGAACTTTTTTTTTTAACGTTTTTGAAAAGTCATTTCTCTCACCAGGGCTGCATTTATTTGATCAAAAATACAGTAAAAACACTAATATTGTGAAATTTTTACAAATTTAACTATAGCTATTTTCTATGTGAATGTGTTAATGTAATTTATTTCTGTGATCAAAGCTGTATTTTCAGCATCATTTCTCCAGTCTTCAGTGTCAAAGACTCCGACCATCCCTGAAGTCTTGGTGCCATCCATAAAGAAACGCTTTCTCACCGCTGACGGGTCGGCCGGGGGGTCTGGGTCGAGGAGACATACTGTGTGTCCCTGCCTCCCCAACATCCATCACTGCCCTGCCAAAGATGCCCTCCAGCTCCTTGGCGTCGGGTGGAGGAATGGGATAGCGGCCGATGGCCAGCTCCACCAGAGAGAGACCCATACTCCACACGTCTGACTGCACCGAGTAATGAGTGCCCTGCAACCTCTCCGGCTGAACACACACACAATATAACATGTATTCACTCAGTGCTTAAACTCTTTAAACAACCATCCTTCCTAATCCTCACTAAAAACAGCCCAAACTCAGAAAATGAACAGCCATTTGAGACTGCTTCAGTATAAATGGTTGAGTAGACAATATATCATTTATATATGCTTACATCACTTCAACCCGAATATTCCTGATGTATGTTACAAATGTAAATAAGAGAAGGGAACTTTATTCCATTGTATGTGGGAATGCACTAAAGGTAATTGTTTCTGGGTTAAAATACTGAATATTGTCAAATCATTGGTAAAGTATTTCCTCTTGATTCCAGGTTGTGTATATTACATATTTGTCCTCTGAATTTTAAAGTGACCAAACATGAAAGATTGTTGTTAATTCTCTGTTTGTTGGAAGCTATACGTGCAATTGCATGTTCTTGGAAAAAAGAAGAAAGTCCTGTCTCAATGGATAAAGGGGATGACCTCATGCCTCGCTTTAGAAAAGATTAAAAGTCGTCTAGATGGTGACTCTTTTGTGGAACTGATGGACATTGAGAGTATATAGACAAGTATGTTATTGTTGTATTTTTTTTTTTTTTTGAGTTATCTTCGTGTTTACGTATTTATTTATTTTTGTTTTTATTTATCCAGTTATGACAAATTTAACTCGTCTTAACCTGTATGACAATATTTGAAAATAAAAATTGTTCAAAAAAAGAAAAATCCTCACTGAAAACACCAGTGGAAACATACCGACATGTACGAGCGTGTTCCTACAAAAGAGTTGGCCATGGAGTCGATGAGCTGCCCGCTCACGCCAAAGTCACACAGTTTGATCTCCCCGCGGGAATTGACCAGGATATTTGAAGGTTTCACATCTGTGAACAAGAAAAGACCGTCTTATTTTCCTATTAGTGCTCATTTTTGACATATACGGACAGAATTATTTTAACAGTCTAAACTTCCTTGTTTTTGGTTTTGTGATTCGCATTTGTGACCACAAATAGATGTGTACAAACTTTATTTAGAAGTAAAAAAAAGTTCCCCCGTGGGTCCTTAAAAAGATCTTAAATATCGTAAGTGGTACAACAAACGTCTTACTCATTTTAAGTGGTCTTACTTTGGGGGATGAAAAAACAGGAACCACATTATGTCCAAATATGACTTCTATTGTCACAGTAACAATATACACATTTCAGGCAGTTTCAAGTAGGCCTATAAATAATTTCATAATTAAGTGCAGTATGAAGGGGAGATATTTAACACTCACTATTCTAATAAATTATTCTGCTTGTAAATGTTTCCTTGTATCCCTTTATTAAGGAAAAATATATTATTTGATAACTTCATTGTGCTCCTATGTATTTCAATCTAAGAGCATATATGCTTCCTTGGGAAAAAAAGTAAGGGTTAATTAAGTTTTTTTTTACCTCTGTGAATAATCTGGTGCTTTTCTCGAAGGTAAGCGAGACCTCTTAAAACCTGTTTGAAGAAAAGAAATAAAAGTATAAATGTATTTTCTTCTTTCTGTGGATTCAACAGGAGAAACTTCAGAATGTCCAATTTCCATACAAGAGCAAGAATGACATTTGAGAATTTCAGTGGAGATTTGTTCCATCGTTTTGAAAAAAAGCAGCATGAAGATTGTGCTAAACATCACCTTTTGTTTTTTAAAGAAGTCAATTATTCAGGTTTTTATAAAAAAAGATCAAGCAGTCAAATGTGTGACAACTTCCGATAATAATGAGCTTTTACACCACTGAACTTTCCAATGATTACTGACACCTGTATTTATGATGCATTTGTAATTTGTAAACATATTGGGCAGAGAAACCAGAACAATACAAATATTAGCTTGCAAAATTATTTTAGTAAATAGATGTTTCCTTTAGTCATTTACATGCTAAATTCCTCTTGTTAAAATGTACTGTACAAGCTTCTGTACTTTCGCTCTTCATTCTATTTCTTCTTTCACTTTATTACATTTAGAGCTGCTCCAGTGCAGCGGTACAATAATCACATGATATTTTCCTGTAATAATGACGAGAACAACTCATTATACATAAATCATGTAAAAAGCTTGTTTTGTATCAGTGCATCCACACATCGAAAAAACTAACAATCTGAAGTTGGGCTTTTGTAACGGAGTTTTACATATTATTCAAGTAAATACACTCACAGCTATGCTGACTTTTCCCAAGATCTCCTCTGGAATTCTGCGAGCCTCTTTCATAACTTGATCCAAAGAGCCTCCGTCCTGATAACAAGGAGAAATATACAATAACCACAATTAAGAGTTTTTAAAGGGCCTTAGTTGTGAAGTTTTGCATTCATGTTGTTTAGGCCATCTATATATGTTAGTGCAGGGTTCCCCAAACAGAATATATCAAAATAAAACGCATACTAAAAAACATTCAATATTTGATGTACCTCAATATCATGTGATAGTTAAACAACATCAGAAATCCACAAACATGTGACAGTGTTGTTAAATTATGATATTGTTTACTTAAAATCTCAGAGGGGCTTCAGGTAAATATTTTAGATCAATGGGGTTCGTCTGAAATAATTTTGGAAGAAAGCCACTAAATGTACCATGTTCTCCATACAGATGCTGATCTCCCCGTCGTTGTAAAATGCCCCGTAGAAACCCACGATGTACGGAGAGTTACACTCATGCAGGACCTGCAGCTCCCTGATGATCTGATGCCTGATGGCTGGCTTGATCTCCAGATGAATTAACTACAGAAACACAGACACGTAGCAGAGTATTTTCATTATGGCTATGGACAGCATCATGCTGTCAATTACAACAGAAAATAATTTCAACATCCTTCAGCTTGTAAAAATCAACAGGAAATATTTATGATAGAATGATGAGAGGAGGGATGATGCATTTTTGTCGTTTGGGTTTTTTAAACTGCTTTTGGGTTAAATGGAAATAAAGTTTGTGGTTCACACAAGTTCAAGATATTTTCATGTTTTATTCTAGGACATAAAATCCACCAGTAATTCTCCTAATGATTTTGAACAAGGAGTTGTGTTGCATGTTCTGAGAGAAAGGGCCCAATCTTCTTAATATTGTATAATGCAAATCTGCAAGACCGGGCAGTTTTAGCAACGTGGTCTGAGAAATTCAGCTTATCAATCAAAGGAGTTATGGTAGATGAGCCTAACTGGAAGTTGAGATTGTGATGAAGCGATTGGTTAGCTGAAACTACAAGCAGTTCTGTCTTAGTGAGGTTGAGTTGAAGGTGATGGTCCATCAACCAGCAAGAAATGTCTGTTAGACACCCAGAGATGCGAGCAGCTATCGTCGGATCATCAGGATGGAATGAGAGGTAGAGTTGAGTGTCATCAGCATAGCAGTGATATGAAAAGCCATGTTTCTGAATAACAGAACCTAGTGATGCCATGTAGACAGAAAAGAGAATTGGTCCAAGAACTGAGCCCTGAGGCACCCCAGTAGATAGATGCTGCGACTTGGATACCTCACCTCTCCAAGATACTTTGAAGGACTTATCAGAGAGAGGTAAGACTCAAACCACTGGAGTGCAGTTCCTGAGATGCCCTTTCTCAATAGGGTTGACAAAAGGATCTGATGGTTGACCGTATCAAAAGCAGCAGACAGATCCAGCAAGATAAAGTAATGAAGATTTGGAAGCCGGTCTTGCAAGTCTTAGGGCTTCAGCAACAGAAAGCAAAGCGGTTTCTGTCGAATGTCCACTTCTGAAGCTAGATTGGTTACTGTCCAGGAGGTTGTTCTGTGTGAGAAAGACAGAGACTTGGTTGAACAACTCGTTCAAGTGTTTTTGCAATGAAAGGAAGGGAAACCGCTCTATTCCCTAAAAGAGTTGGGTTAAGAGTGGGTTTTTTTTTAAGTGGAGTTATACGAGCCTGTTTAAATGCTGAGGGAAAAATTCCAGTGTGAAGGGATGTGTTAACGATGTGAGTGAGTGCAGGTACGACTGCAGGTGAAATGGCTTGAAGGAGATGAGATGGAATAGGATCAAGAGGACAGGTAGTAGGATGACTGGAAAGGATGAGTTTAGAGACTTCTGCCTCAGAGAGTGGAGAGAAGGATGTGAACGAGTGTATGTTTGCTGGTAAGATGTGTTTGATAGATTATGATGTGGAAAATTGTGCAGTGAGGTTTTTAATTTTATTAATGAAGAATGTGGCAAAGTTGTCAGCTGTTAGAGATGATGAAGGCGGGGGAGGAGGAGGACAAAGGAGGGAGGAAAATGTTTTAAAGAGCATGCGACAGTTAGGCGAATTGCTAATTTTGTCATGATGGTATGTCCTTTTAGCAGTGGAAACATTAGCAGAGAAGTCAGAGAGGAGTGATCGACATAAATTAAGGTCAGTAGGATTTTGTGATTTGCGCCATACCCTTTCCCGCAGCCCTGAGTTTAGAACAATGTTTTTGGAGAACATCGGATAGCCAAGGGGCAGAAGGGGTGGTAACGGTCTGGCTTGGAAGATAAGGGGCAGACAGCATCTAAACAAGACGTCAGAGTGGAACAAAGTATCAGTAGCACTGTTAAGCATCAAGAGAGGATAACTGTTTAGGGGAAGGAAGCGAAGATGAAACCATAGCAGATAGCCGGGAGGGTGAGAGTGAACGCAAGTTACGTCGAAAAGTGACATGTGGAGGGGTATGTGATGTGTCAGGAATCATGTTGAGGTTAAGAGGAGGAAGTGATCTGAGGTGTGTAGTGGAGTAACCAGCACATGATCAGTGGAGCAGTGCCGTGTGTAAATAAGATCCAGTTGGTTGCCTGATTTGTGCGAAGCCGTAGTTAACACTCTCGAGATCAAAAGAGGCAAGCAGAGTGTGGAAGTCTGCAGCCTGAGGTCTCCAAGTAAGACTAAGGGAGTACCATCCTCGGGAAAGGTTGAGAGCAATAAATCAAATTTTTCCACAAAGTTACCTAGTGATCCTGGAGGACGATAAACAACTACAGAATGGACCCATAGTAAAGAATAGGTTATAAAAACTAAAACAGAAGTGAAAAAAGTAGTAGGAATGAGGATAATTAAAAATCGATACTTGTGTCCTTGCCCGGTGCAGTCGCACGGTAGAGTTGATGGTCTGTACACTCTTCGGTCTTCACACGAGGAGGGCTTTACATGACGGCTGCCGCGGTATAATAACCTTTTATACCCGTCTAACAAATCACTATTAGAATTCAGCTGAACCCACTTTCCTGTTTATCACAACAAATGGCCAAGCAAGTGCAGACACTGACAAGATACGCGATACAGTATGAGACCAAATGCGAATTCAGCAACTCTCAACATAGTAAACAAAATAAGCGTTTCCTAGCAACGGCGCTAAACACTGAGACAAGAAAATACACTTACGAGCTGATTTTAAACTTCCGCTGATAGGCTGCTTCTCTTAAAGACTATTTCTTTACACTGCCTTCAGCTGGCGCTTGAACCCACTTTCCTGATTTACTGAGGCTTCAAAAAGTTGTTCATTTATGAAGATCATCATGACGAAGAATCATAAACTTTTGGTCACAGAGCTGATTTTCTCCTATTGGGTTTCTGTTGAGCGAACTTACAAAAATATCTCATCACTGCAGCGCTCTATACACTTATTGTGAAAGTCTAGCAGAACAGATGGAGGGTGAATATGAAACTTATACTCATGCAATTATTTGAGTTGTTTTCTGAGATGAAGGCATTTGTCTGGCGACTCACCTTGCGGGCCATTACGAGGCCAGAGGGTTTGTGGCACACTTTATTAACCACACCTCCGTTTCCAGCTCCCAGTTCACAGATATGCTGGAAATCATCATCTTTCAGCTCGCCCAGATTGGCTTTCTGCGTGAGGAAAGCTTCTAGACGCTGCTTCTGCTGCTCATCCAAATCCAGCTCTTCCAGCTTCTTCTGCAGGGCCTCAAGATTCGCTCTGAGATTAAAGAAAAGAAAGAAAGAGATGTTAAGTGACATGCATACAATCTTCTCAATCCAGGTTGGCCTGCATACTTACTCTGATGCTGCATCGATGGATGTAGAGGTCGTCTGTGCTTCTCCGGCTGCGGTTATAACTATGGGCTCTGGTCTCTTTTTCGGAGCCATGGTTGATGTTTGAAGAGGCTGAGGACACCTTTAATCTCAGACTGAGCTTTACTGTATAATATCTCTGATTTACTGCTTGTCATCGAGCTGATAATTTCCTAGATCAGTCTGATTACTCTATTAAACACTCCTCAGCCTGTTTACTGTCCTGATCTGATCATTATTATATTAAAACACTAGGAGTATGAATGTCTGTGAGCTGATATTCACTCTTATATTACACACAGATAACAGTCAAACAGTATAATCACCTGTAGCCGATAAACATGTGCTACTGTCGCGATCACACATAACACCACACGTGTGCCTGAGCAAAACGCACATTCACTTTATAAAAGCAGTATAAATGTGCTAGGAGTAATAAATAAACGCATTATTTTGATTTCTCGGTCCGCGCGAGAGGATGCTGTTAGCTTGCTAGCATCGGTCTGAGTGTCTGCTGAGGTTTAAAGCGTCTGTCAGCGCTCACTGTCTCTCTCATGTAACGGGAATTGACCTCCCGAGCTCCGTGGCGAGTGAAGCCGGTCCCGTTAAGCGGAATGTCCCGGTAAACGAGGCTGAGGATGAGGAGGGCACGGTGAGCTTCGGCCCAGCTGCTCTCCGCAGGTTACCGGAAACATCAGAGCGCAGATCCCGCGCCAACTCTCGCGAGATGAGAGAGGAACGCTCACTAAAAGTTCATTTGGCATTTTTTATTAATATTGCATGTTGCTATTTTAATTGTTTTTTTTTTCACTAATTGTGATTTATTTTTTAAATATACTATTAGTCAAAAGTTTTCTGGACAGTAAGATTATGTTTTTAAATAATACTCTTCTGCTCGCCAAGCGAGCATTTATTTATTTTTTCAAAATACAGCGAAAGCAGTAATATTGTGAAATATTTTTACTATTTAAAATAATAGTAATTTCTATAATAATAGTAGAATTTTCTAAAATAACTAAAATAATAGAACTAAAATAATAGTAATTTTTAAAAACAGTGATTGATCTGGTTAGTGATGGACTGCTATTATTTTGAACACAACTGTGTGTAATTTAATACTGGCAAATATATGTTTTTCTATTATATTTCTATTTCATTTATTTTACAGGTGCTATTATGGTTATCAGTATCTTTTAAGGGGGTAAAAATATATGTCGTTCAAATAATGTTATTTTAGTATCTTTGAAATACTATATTTATTATATATTTTTCCATTTTAATTTAAAAGTTTTAGTAATTTTGTGTATTTACCTAATTTATTGCAACTTCAGTTATATTTAATATTTTTTATTTGCGGACTCATTGCAGGCAAGCTGCAAATGCTGTCATACCAACAATATAATGTATAGAACGTGCGGTCAAAATCATTTAAAAATGGCTTTTAATAAGTTTCATCTCATAAACTCAACAATATTTAGAGTCAGAACTATCAATTTAATAAGGAAACTTTATTGGCACCACAAGGAAGACACACAACAGATCTGACTACATGCAGAACACAATGACTGGATCACAACAGCTTCTCATCAGGCATCATCAGATTGTCATTCAGTCTTAAATGCTAAAAAACATTTGGAAATGTGATTCTAAACTACTGTCAGAGGTGATATTAACAAATATATATATAAAATAAATACTCAAAGCTCAGTTAATAGTTTGGACCTGGGTTTTTCGACTTTTAGGTTTAGTAGTTTTAACTATGCCAGATTTTCTAAAATGCACACTTTTGTCTTCTAAATGTGTAGAAACGGTCTCTTCTTTGTGGAAATCTTCATCGTCGGAGGAAAACTGAGTCAGATCCACGATAACGCTGCCCACTGGTTTAGAATTCACCTCTATCATGAGAAAATCAGATCAGATCCGTCCGTTCCTCTCTATCATGAGAACAGAGAAATGAATGCAGCAGATCTTACTGTGTTTGATCCGTTGATGTTGAACAGATTCTTTGTTTTTGTTGCTCTTGTCGTGTCTCACGGCTCTCCAGCTGCTGTCAGACAGATATTCAATCTCCTCCACATCTTCACCGCATTTCTCCAGAACTTCACACAGCAAACTACAAGAACACAGCAAACAAACAGCAACTGCAGCAGAAGAGATTCCTAGTGTTGTAGTACAAGAGACCGGTCTTGAGACCATTTTTTTGAAGGTCTCAGTCTTGTCTCAGACTAAGATGAATCAGGATTTTATTGAAGACCGGTCAAGACCACACTAAACTGCCTTGTGCATGTCTGATTTATATGTTAACATCATTACTGTGATTAGATGAAAAAATTCCTGCTTCAAATGCAATCAATAACTTATTAATTAGTTTTTTTGTTACTGTTAACAGTGGATTGTGTCACCAAAATGATAGCTACAAATGCACACAAGATTCAGTTTATAACTGCAAAAGATTACTTGTAGGAGATCTTGTTTTTTATATTATAAGTTATAACATGATGGCAATATAAGAACGAGAGAGCTGGTTTAACAAATATGTGCATGATTGCAAACCTGATATTGATTTTATACAAATAAAATACACAGTTTTAAAAGTTATTTTCTTATTTTGCCAATGGAAATGGTTTCAAACATCAAAAGCAGAACTGTTTCCGAGCAACACACTGGTGTTTCATTAATGATTGAATCAGTTCCTTTGAACGAATCATTTGAATAAATGATTCACATAACAAGTGATTCACCGCCACTGACTGGCAGAGACAGCTTCATATTTATCATTGTATTTTTCATATTTCTATATTCAAAAAATGTATTTTGAAAACATTAATCTCATTACATTTATGCAGTTGTAATTGTACCAATTCAGATGCATCTCTGCAGCGCAAAGCTGAATTTTCTTGTTTCATTTGATTGGTAACAGTTCTATATATTGACTTAATTTGCAAAATACTAAAGTATTACTGAACAAAATAAGCAAGCAAAGCAGTAACAGAGCAGTAATAATGGTTGGCTGCAGGTGAGATTACCTGTCGATCCGCAGCTCATCAAACGGAGCGTATCTGTGGCACACGGGACACATCCACCTGGGCTTCCTCTCGTTCATTTGCAGGTAGAAGGAAGCATCGAAGCACTGCAGGTGAGCACAGCCTCGAGCTCGACAGGGAACGGACATACGCATCTTCGCCAGCTTCGAGACACATGCAGACAGACAGCAACAGACTGAGAGATTCAGACGATTATTTTTTTTTTAATTACAAACAATAAAATTACTAAAACTTTGATTGAAGTTAAAGTGAAAATATATTTAATTCACAATAGTAACAATATCAGTGATATTAAATAACACTATTCTTCAATTACATGGGTTGATTTTTAATAAACAGATTTCTAACAACTTCAAACAACTTCTTGTTAAATGAAGTTCATTAAATAAACATTCCTGAAAACTTTTTGCTGTCAAATATATATGTAATAGATGTAGTGGAAATAAAATTGATAAAAATGACAAAAATACCTGAATTCTTACTTACTGGACAGATTAGTGATACTTGCAAACCTGTAGTAGAAACCTCATGTTCTGGATCAGAGCGTAACTTCTCAGAAACTGTCAAAATGGTTAAAATAAAAAAATAAAAATAAATGCACACAAATAAATAAAATATAAACTTGAAATAACAACAACAACAATTATAATAATAATGTTACAGAAAAGATCTGCTCACTAAACACAATGATGAATTTTCTCTTTTTTTGTGTATGAAACGTAAAATGTTCTGGTCTTGGAATATTTCACTGATGTTCAAAGGTCAATGCTGGTCTGTTAGCGGTTGATTAAAGTTGCAGACAGAACAACTTACCAATGCATTCATGTTAAATGTTAGAAGCATGAAAGTGCTAAAACATCCCTTATAATAGCCAAGAAGACTCAAGGATCCGTATGCGCTCACCTCTCTGTCTGCAGAGCTCCTGCTGCTCCACCGCGGTCCTGCGGAGCTGATCCAGCAGATCCTGAGACGACACAAGCCGCACCAGATACACAGCCACTGAATAACTCTACACACAAACACATTAACATTTCCTATGCGCTCCACATCTGCCATTGGTCAGCCAAATGGATAGACCCGCCTCCTCATGAATATTATAAAGTGAGATGATTTCTGTGAGACACATGTTGATGAAATATTTTATTTATCCTATAGAAAACTATTGTAGATGTAGTTTGAATGCTATGAAAGCTAGATATGTTCTGAAGGCCTCATGGCCTGCGTGACAGAGAAGTTACACGGGAAAGAATGGGATTTTAGCTGAAGTTGCTTGCAGCTGGTATCTGCACTGATACTAGGTTGCTCTTTTAGGTCACATTGCCCTCAAACATGGCCTTTTGATACAAATACTGAGGCAAACAATCACTTTCTGATAAGCTATTTGGCAGTCTTAGAAAGAAAGCAAGACGATAAAGTATTTGTATTTGAAGATGAGCCAGATCACTGGTTGAAAACTGTATAAAAGTGTAAACTGTGAGTGAGATGCTCAGATGTCCTGCATCTCAGCTTTCTTATCTTCTGGCAATAAAGTCTTAACAACAAAACTCCTGAGTATCCTGAGCATTATTTTGCAGGACAGAAAAGACTTTACTATGGAAGCTGTTTCTGCCACTGAATAAAATATAAAACAAGGTCACTGCAACCTTTTATCTCTGAATTCCCACTTTATTCTCAGAATTGTGTGATATAAACTCATAATTCTGACTTTTTTCTTGCATTTGTAAGTTCTCAAATCAGGACTTTTTTTCCTCAGAATTGCTAGATATAAACTCCCAATTGCGAGAAATAATGTCAGAATTGCATGAGTTAAGTACAGTATAAACTTGCAATTCTGACACTTTGTTCTCAGAATTGTGAGATGTGAACTCTCTTTTATTCAGTGACAGAAACGGGCTTTCATACTTTTCTCCACTAGATCTTACCTTGCCAAAGTTTCCCCAGACCACTGAGAATCGGTTTGTGAATGTAGGATACAAATCAGGCGTGAGG
Source organism: Barbus barbus (assembly GCF_936440315.1). Taxonomy (NCBI): domain Eukaryota; kingdom Metazoa; phylum Chordata; class Actinopteri; order Cypriniformes; family Cyprinidae; genus Barbus; species Barbus barbus. The sequence goes on along the minus strand of NC_136754.1, from coordinate 606,900 downwards.
TCGATCGGACGACATGGACGAGAAGGTTCAGTCCCTATTTTATCAGATGAATAGGTACACTGGGAATAAGATGTAAAAATGACACAAAATTAAGGTAAATGAATGAACAAGGTCAAAACAATCATTCAGAAACAATGAAGTAACCAACGGTTTAAACCCAGCCATCATCAGAACTTCAACGCCTCGACTGTTTATAGACAGAATAAAAAAAAGTTCTAAGACTGTTATATTAACGTTACTATTAAGCTATGAAAATGGTATTTCTGAATGTTCTATTATTTCAAAAGGTCTGTTTTTAAAAATGTTTCATTCCATTTAAACATTCCATTTGATCATTTTGTTACTTTTAAATGTTTTCTGAACATTCCGAACAAGCAGCACCATTTAAAAACGTTAGACGAACTTCAAACTAAAACATCTAAAAAAAAAAAAAAAAAAAAGCTCCATGAACAATACATAAATTACTTTTTTGATAATTTTGCTCTTAACTTTGAAAGAATCTTGTTAGCTGGAAGAGGATACTATTATTTATATGTAAACTTGGTCTGGCAACAGTTTATTAGGTTTTATGTTAACGACACCTTTTTTGCATGTGATAGAGAAGTAAAGTTTTGCTGTCATGTGTCACCTGTATGGGACAGAGAGCGCAGTGATTAACTGAAACTACGATGTTTGGTGGATACTGGTCTTCTTCAACACCGATGCTCTCAGTGTAGCAAATCCTGAAGAACAACAACATTTTTTACAATGAATGTGGGCCAAATGTGTGATTTATTCAATTTCTCAAACAAACATGAAGTATTCGGACAGCCACAGTAAAATTTCACCTGAGCACCACTTGAACAGACGTCGGACCAGACTGAGACGACCTGATGGAAGGAAGGAAAGGAGGAGGAGTCAGTTAATTAAAGGGGACCTATTATGCAAATATCACTTCTATTAGATGTTTGAACACAGTTGTGTGGCCGCAGTGTGTGAAAACAACCAGCCTATAAATGTTAAAAATCCACACACTCATTTTTTTACAATACCAATAAATAATGAACAAATCTCTCCAAACGAGCGGTTTCAGATTGGTCATCGAGGGGAAAAACTCCCGTCCGTTTGTGACGGTCTCTGCTCTATTAGCATAGACACAGCCCTGAGTGAGAAGCAGCAGTCCGCTATTACTGTTTTCTTGCTGTAGCTGCCAAAGAGACATAGCAAGTGTTGTGTTTTGGGATGCACTAATGAACACAGGAGTCTCCATAGACTCCCTCCATCTGAGCCGCTGAGGACACTGTGGTTAAATTTCATTTTCGAAGGAAATATCCCGGAAAAAATCGATAAAGTCCCCTGTATGTTTAGGAATCAATACCAACTCTTTGTGTGCTTACGCCAGCTCCAGACAAAGTAAGTATCACGTGATTGTTTTCCAAATTGCCTTTCTGAAAGAGCTTCTTGGCACTATGTAAGGCTAATTGCTAAAGCTATCATTGTCTCTGCCTGTTTTCACTGATGCTCTCTTCACGTGCTGCCAGAATGATCGTGAATAGGAATGTGGTAGTTAAAGTTGCATATGAAAGCAATGTCAAGTCGACCGCTTGAATTTGCCGAGCTCATAATCAGAAGTGGGACTTATAAAGTTTGTAATAGCACATGAGTGCACCATGAGACCAGCTATGTCGTTATTTTTATCACACCGTGCTCCCGGTCTGTGTAATTCATAAACACTCATTTATTATGAACAGTGCAATCAGATGAATGATTTTTAAACCGAGTACGTTTTCTGTAAAGATAACAGGCTTCTACTAATAGTGGAATGTTTATTTGTGTGCTGGAGCTTGAGCTCTTGAAGCTCCGCCCTCTTCTGACAGGAACCAGCTCATTTGCATTTAAAGGGACATTAAAAAAAATGGCGTGTTTTGGCTCATACCCTAAAGTGGCAAGTTATCTGTGGGATATTTTGAGCTAAAACTTCACATATACACTCAGTGGGGACATCAGAGACTTATTTTACATCTTGTAAAAAAGGGGCATTATAGGTCCCCGTAAAAACTTCTAAACGTCCTATGAACACAAGCTAAAATGACTTACTCTCGGGGCAGTGTGTTTAACACAATACGGGACACCGTGTGTATTTATTCATGTCCGAATGACTGGCGAATGAGTGAATCAAACAGAAGAGTCATCAGTTTGAATCATGAACTGAACATTCAACTCACTTCCTCACTGAATCAGTTCAGATGACTCCCTTACTGAAGTTTATCATTTCAGAACCATTACCTATGGTGTGAATAATTATGAAAGCCATGTTTAAAACAGTATTATAGTTTTTATTAATGATTTGAATTAGTTTTTTGATATATATATATTTTTTAATAATTTTCTATTTTTTTTATTTTTTTGCACTTTTTGTCATTTTATTGTGTTTTTGACATAATTTTGCCTTTGCCCCCCCCCCATTTTTATTTCAGTAGTTTTAGTTATTTCAGTACATTAAGTTAATCTAAATGAAAATGTGAAATGTTTTCTTGCAACTAGCTGAAATAAAATAAGTTTACGGTTTGGCATAGTTTTTATATACTTTGAGTCAACATTTATTTTATCTCAAGAAATGCACCATGAGACCAGCAGTAGGGGCAGTCTTGGCCTAGTGGATAGAGAGTTGGACTTGTAACCCCGAAGGTCGTGGGTTCGAGTCTCAGGTCCGGCAGGGATTGTAGGTGGGGGAGTGAATAACCAACACTCTCTCCACCCTCAACACCACGACTGAGGTGGGACCCTTGAGCAAGGCACCGAACCCCCAACTGCTCCCCGGGCGCCGCAGCATTGGCTGCCCACTGCTCCGGGTGTGTGTTCACTACTGAGTGTACACTTGGATGGGTTAAATGCAGAGCACACATTTCACTGCTGGTTATACTCTGTATAACTCTGGACAAAAGCGTCTGCTAAATGACAAAAGTAAAGTAAAGTAAGTTAACTATAATAACTCTGGTTTAAAATGCACATTTAGTTCAGTTTTCCATTTACTTAAAATCTGCATTGCATGCATGTCACTCTTTTAGACAAATATAAGACATCCACAAAAATGAACATATGTAAGGGTACTGAAATAAAACATTTATTTAAATTTTAAGATGTGTTACAAAAGATTGTCTAGCATGCTTTTAAAATCATGAAGGAAAAGTTATATTGTGATATTGTAATATATCAGCATCACTCACTACAAACAAACAATAACACTGTTCATTAAGGCTCTGATGAAAAATAACGAGTGACAGAAACTCACGAGCTGCTCTGGATCTGAGCTTGTTGACTTGCACTGAGATGAAATAAGAAATCTGACTTCTGCATGGTTCCTCCACACATGCCATACATCTTGGGCACTGAAAACATGAGAAAATATATGCACATACAGACGTTCTAAATAAAAAAATAATAGGTTCAAACTGATTTTAATAAGAGAAAGGGTATATTTTTATCTTTGTGTTATCACCTTATTGCAGTGCACTTACATAATCGTGATGCGTGACAAACTAATTTGTGCATTAGTAAAATTATTATGCTATTTAAATGTCCCAATTAATATGACAATGACATCAAATAAAAATTGAATGCATGATTAAAAGCTAGATTTCCCACAAATGCATCATACCCAGAGGTGTCGGTGGCAGAATGGTGTCCAGCGTCTGGTAGAAGGGCAGTTTGATCATCTGTGGTTCTGTATGAACTGATATGGGTGACTGGGGTTTCTCAGGCGAGACACATGCTGGTATGGAGATGATTTCTACAGAACTGGGCTTTGAGCTCCTGCGGGTGTCTTTAGAAACCTGTCGGAGTTTATGAAGCTCTCGGACAGCAGACAGCAGTTCAGGACTGCATTCATTGTGCAGCAGATCCACGACTCTCTTCATGAGATCCTTCTTCAGGCCGCTTTTACTCTTGCCCATCTTGGAGAGCAGAAGACGAAGCTCCGTCACCCGTAAAGCCTCCAGCATCACCTGCAGGACAGATGAGCTACTGATGAACTTTACATCACAGAGTGTTTACATTATCATTTAGGATAAATTTATGATGAACAAAGTAACTTCCATTATAATTCTTGAGGTCATTCCAGTGAATACCTTTCAGTGTGGATTTATTTTCCTCAATAGACATTTTAAAACATATCTGCATTAAAAAATATATTATAGGGTGTTTAATGGTCTGTGTGCAGAATTTCAGCAGTAAAACTCAAAAATCAAAAACAAAGCATTGTTTTGACCAACAGAAATTGTAATTAATGAACTAAATTATAATGAATGAATATGAAACACATATGAAATATTGATGTTTATTTAAAAATGTCATTCACAGCACATGAGCCTGATTCACGAGCACTAATGAAGCACTAGTAACATTAAATTAGAGACATACACATTTACACACAATTTAATCTCAATTTCTCAAATAAGTCTGTTATTTTCAAGTGGGAGACAGCTACACCCTTTTAGGATGCAATTTTTTAAAGTTATAAGAAAAGTAGAAAGTTATAACTTTGTACAGTTTTTCAAGTCACAGTTTTCTTCTTCACATTATTTTCAGTGATAAGAAATAATGTCACAGTTCCTTGTGAAATAGTTCCTTATGAAATAGGTTTTCAGCAGTTTATTACTATGAAAAAAAACAAACAATATAATTATTTTAAATTCCAAGTTAAGAGTTTCATAACATGTTAATTCAGAGAAATGGTCAAATTACAAAAAATGGATTCTAAGTGATTCTATGTTATTTACACCAAGTGCAAATTGGCTAACAAAAGATTCTATGCAATATAAGTGTTGTAGTTAGATGCTATTTATACTTAGTGTAAAAAAATGGCATATATTTGCACATCAGTAACAGTTTACAATAACAACATACTGAGTGTACAAATATCATATTTAGTCTATTAAAATTATTAAATGGATGCTGTCTTATACTTGGATGATAAAGCCCTCCCTACAACCTACTCCTAAATCTACCTGATAAACACTTTATTAAATTCCCGTGAGGCACTTTATTTCCTCTTTGAATATGTCCTCCATTTTAGATTAATAAACATTTCCTATCTGATATGTGATGGGTAAAGGGAGAAGAACGAGTTCTGCAAAAGGGGGATTTTCACCTTTTGCCTTATGCCACTATTGTAGTTTGACGGGATCCCACCAGACACCGAGGGGTGGAGTTGGTGTAAATAGACTCAGCCAAGGTGAGCTTTGCATTTTTTGTAAATGAACACTCTGCAAAAGGCAACATCCAGTATCCTCGTTAAGCAAAGCCTCATCTTCACAGATGCAAAAAGCAAAGAATCCAGATTTCAAGCATACATTTCATGCAAAACAAAACAAAAACCTACGTAAAACTAGTGCCCAATGTAGACTACTGTACTAAAGGAATTTTCTGTATTGATTTTTTTTACAGGTGTTTTACCTGTATTTTGAAGTTTGCACTTCATTGCATTGTGTTGGGTTAATGGAAATGTCCATAAAACTGATGGATAATGTGGATAGTGTCCTTTTTAGTTCAACGGCTTGCTTGGGTTTGTGCAGTAAGCTATTTCAAATTTGCATGTCAATAATGATGTCTGAATGTGACGGGCATAATCCAGTAATTAAAACACCAAGCACACTGTCAATCATAATAAACTTAACTGGGATAATAAACAAACTGAAAAGCCTATCGAAGGAAAGAAAATTAGGTACACTAAAATTAGGTACCCAGCTCTATTTGCAGAATTAAGGATAAGTGCTCTCAAACAAACAGTAGCCTACTACAGTTTGATTGCATTTTTTACTCTCCACAAACTTTTTTCTAGAACCAAAAATAAAAGGAACAAAATAAAATATATAAAAAAAAAATTCTAATGAGGTATGTTTTGCAAAGATTTAAATTAAATTATTTTATTAACTTTTTAAATAATTTTTAACAAACCATTTGGGCTTTGTATAAACACAGGAGGTTTATACAAATAGGTTGGACTATTTCAGCTATAGATGCATACAATAAATAAAGCATGCAGTGTACTTCATTAAGTCAATCTTAGCACAAAGTGAGACATATGTATAAGATTTATGTTGTAATATATACTGTGCATCGGTGTAACATTATGTATTGTGTTTATGCAGCCCTTTTAATTGTTAGGTGGGTGCTAATGCAGGTTTTCATGTGATCAATAAACCAATGTCTATCAATGTGTCTATTTATCTAATGCTTTTACATCTTTGTCATAATGCCAATTCAATTATGACAACTCAAGATTTTAGCATTGTAATGGTTATGACAATGTTAATGTATATGGTCTTGGCGGAATAGATCTGCTACGGTGCTGCTGCTGTTGGTTATTTCTCTAGTTGTAGATTATTGCTGCTGCTGCAAGCAAGTACGGGAATTTGCTACTGCAAATGCATACGGCGATATGGTGCTGCGGGTATTTAAGACATACTGCTGCAGGGCTCGCAAAATTTCTAAATCCCTGGTAGCCCTTCAGGCAGGTACTCTTCAGATTTTGGTAGCCCGAAAATTTATTTAACTAGCCCAAATAAAATAAAGACCATAAATGTCAATCAAAAACATTTTCAATACACAAATATCAACAAATATCAAGGAAAGAGTTTTATTTTACTATTTACAAGGTATCGGGAGACGGGAGGCATAGTAAATACAGCGCATTGCTTGAGGTAGCCTAGATGTTGTGTTTTATTAGTAAATGTTTCATTATATTACTGGTGTTGCCTTCTTTGTTCACTATTACACTACTGCATATATTGCATCTGAAACTGGTGTTGCTTTAGTTTTGTAACGTGAGCCCACACTTTTGAAAGTTTCACTCTTGCCGCCACTGATTGCGTGCAAACACACACACATATGTGGATATTACACACACATTGAGCAAATGACGGCCACATCATTCAGTGAAGGAAAATGACAAGCAGCAGCTTCTAATTCGTCATTAACACTGAAGTATACGGAGATAAAACAACGCAAGTATCGATAACAGTATCGTTTGTCCTGAAGCTTATCGGTAGTCTGGTATTGACCCAATTACTTACCCAAAAAATACCGGTTCTCGGTACCCATCCCTAGATGTGATCCACCATCACATCACTCTCAAAGATCCAAACCCCATTCGTCAGCCAGTAAACCGGGTCCCAGACAGACTTCTGCCAGTTATGAAGGAAGAGTTGGAGACCATGCAGAGTCTCGTAGTGATTGAACCTTCAACCAGTGAATGGAGCAATCCCATTGTGCTAGTGCCTAAGAAGGATGGTAGTCTTCGCTTCTGTTTGGATTTCTGCAAGCTCAATAGTGTGAGCAAATTTGACCCATATCCAATGCCAATGGTGGATGAGTTAGTGGAGAGACTTGGAAGAGCAACGTATTTCACCACACTTGACCTCTGCAAGGGATATTGGCAGGTCCCACTAACTCCAGAGAGTAAGGAGTTGACTGCATTTAAGACACCCTTTGGACATTTTCAGTTCTGAGTCCTTCCCTTTGGGCTTCATGGAGCTCCAGCTACATTTCAAAGGATGATGGACAAAATCCTCCGGGGGACTGAGGAGTTTGCTGCTGCATACTTAGATGACATCGTAATTTACAGTCAAACTTGGCAGGACCATCTGGATCATCTGAAGGACGTACTAGTAAGAATCAAGAATACTGGTCTAACCATCTGCCCAGACAAATACACCCTATCTATTACGGAGGAAACAGTTCCTAGGATGTGTGCTGGGACATGGGGTAATATGCCCACAGGTGGGGAAAGTGGAAGCCATCAAGAATGCAGCCCAGCCAGTGACCAAGAAACAAGTCCGTTCTTTTCAAGGACTTGTCAGATGGTACAGACGTTTTATCCCCATCTGAACGAGCCTTTGCCCTGACTGATTTAACTAAAAAGGACAAGCCAAATAAAGTCAGCTGGACTGAGGATTGTGAAAGATCTTTTCAAGACCTAAAGGACTCCCAATGCACAGAGCCTGTTTTACAGAGTCCAGACTTTGAAAAGACTTTTACAGTGCAGACTGATGCCTCTGAGCATGGTATCGTCTGGGAGCAACATCAGCTGCCATCAGCTGCCATTATAGGAGAGATCATCTGTAATAAACTGAAAGAACTCATTCAACACAGTGTCTACAAAAAAACTGCCCGGGATTTGGCAGATGAAATGAAGACAAAGTGTGAATCACTGAATGGAAACAGATCTAATCTGGAGAAACACATCCTGAAGACTCTGGCAGAAAAGGAGGATTTCGAGGCGTACATCACCTACATTCATAATCCCAAAGAACACTTCAAGAGTTTCATCAAAGATGAAGTCAATCAGTACATAAATGATAACTTCAAGATCAGTGTTCTGCCCAAGATGAAAGATGATTTAAGGCAGAAGGAGAATCAGATCATAGAAGCAGTGCAGAGAGCATCTAAAGGGGTTGAAGAAAACAGTGGAGATGCTGATCTGTGGTTGAAGATTTTCATGCTGAATTTATCAGATGTGCTGATTTTCTCTGAAAAGGACCTTGAAGGAGTGAGTCGTGATGATGTTGATGTAAAACTTCTAGCCGAGGTAATAAAAAAAGAACTTCCTTCTGTAATTTCTGACATGAGCAAGGAATTCAGTACAGGATCTTTTCTACAGAAGCTGGAATATAAGAACAAGCCTGATGAGATTCTAAATGAACACTTCTGTCAGTGCTGTTGGGTTCAGTGTCCGTTCTGTGGAGCCATCTGCACCAACACAGCAGAAGACCATAAACCACAACCTCACAATGTTCCTTTCCATCGACCTAATGGACTGAATGGGTGGCATTATAGAGGAACACAATATCTTTGTGCAGACTTTTGCACAACTCTAGTAACAAGTACTAAGAGATTTTATCCATCTCATGAATCTGAAGAATCCATTCCATATAAAGAATACAAATCAGCAGGAGGTGTTTATGCTGAATGGAGCATCACCCCTGACCTCACTGAGCTGTCGTACTGGAAGTGGTTTGTCTGCAGATTCCAGAAACAGCTGGAAAATCACTACAATAAAAAATTTCAGAATCGGGGTGAGATCCCAGATGAATGGAGAAACCACTCAAAACAGGATGCTATTGAGAGTTTGGACAAGTACTTCTGAACAAGCATAATGAATAATTATTTTTATTCTTTGATGAATTCTTTATGAATAATATTTTATTCAATTCAAGAACACCTCTGAAGAAAATGCTAGTCTGTTAAGGTTAGGTTGTAAGTTATAAAGCTTTTAAAAAAAAAGTTTGAACTATTTAGCTACTTTACAATATAAAAACATTTTACTAATCATTAAATGCAACACTTCTTCATAATATTAAGATCTGAGTTTACAGTATGCTTTTGACAACAGTAGAAATTGTTTTTACATGTTTATTTGAAACTTCAAGAGGATATTTTCTCATTATATCATTCTGATTAGTTCCTACATGTATACAAAATACTAATGTTTGACAAAATAAGTGTTAAAAACTACCGTAAAGAAGCCTTTTTTTTTAAATCCTGCATTTTAAATTCTGCTCTAAATTGCATGCATTACAAGTCTGAAAGTTTCTGTGTATGAATTATTTTGTCACTTTGACTGTTATGCTAACACTAAGGACTAAATATGAATGTATGCATCTTATTTCAACTATGATATAAAAGAGAACAACTCTCTAGTCTAATGTCTTAAGATCAGATGGGACATTCTGTCAACTCAACCACAGGTCCCTGGCTCAAATTTTAGATTTTGATAATACTTATTCTGAAGAAAGATAAACATGTATATTGATGAAAGCCAAAATATTAAATGTCATGGATGAATATTTACCGACTAATCCACTATTTTGTAGAGGGCAAGGGCAAAATGGCAATTTTCACCTGAGATTCAGAGCCAAATTACAGAGGGGTAAAAATGACTTAAAGATGGCTGCAGCATAATGTTACTTTTACACAGAGATTGTTAGGTCTATTAGTAAAATCTGTTGAATTAGCAATCTCTGTTGCATGTGCCAATGGTGACCATTCAGAAATGGGGAAAGTGCACTTTTCAGGTTTTTGCTCCCAAGTTTGCAGGCCTGTAACTCAAAAATTATTAAAGATATCTTAATGCCTTTTACATATTGGATCTTAAACTTTTCTTTTGGCATCTAACCCTAACACACTTTGACTTCCATGCTGTCCCACTACACGGGGTAACAGTTTACAGATTTTACTTATGTCTCAAACTTGCATACTATACAGAAACACATTTCCTTCCATAACACATCTACATAAAAATGTATTATGTGAAATTTATTTGCAGAATTTAAGCAAGAAAACACAAAACAGAACAGAAGGCACCAAAATATTCTAAGACTGTTTTGTTTTGACTCAAACCCAATCATTCCAAGTCAAGACCAAGTTCATTATAGTTAGAGTTTTTCCCCTCATTTTTAATTTACTATCTTCATTAAAAAGTAGGAAAACTAATTAATAACGTAAAATGAACGAAATAGTTTATTAACACAGTGACCTAAACGGCGGTAAAACTGTCTCTTTAATATAAAGACGAAACAGAATCTACTTACTGTGGCTTCCAAAACATCTGTGGACATAATCACGCAGAATCAGCAATAAATATAAAATGTTTAGCGCAAAATTCACAAAAACGCCTGAAAACAACAACAAGACTCCTGAGGCTCACAGAAGCGATCATACGTCATCAATCAAAGAGTCACATGACCAGGTGTTTGTTACCTGAGCACAGGTTCAAATAAACGGGTTCCACAGAAATATTGAGCAGCACAATTGTTTTCAATAATAATGATAATAATTTAATAATAATAATTTAAATAATAAGTATAATAATCAGAAATGTTTCAGTATATTATTATGATTTCTGAAGATCGTATGACACTGAAGACTGGAGTAATGATACTGAAAATACAGCTTTGATCACAGAAATACATTACAGTTTAACACATATTCAAATAGACAACAGCTGTTTTACATTGTAATTATATTTTATAATTTTACTGTATTTTTTAATTAAATAAAAGCTTTGGTGAGCAGAAGAGACTTCTTTCAAAAACATTAAACAGTCATGATGGTTACAAATATTTTACTTATAATATAATATAATATAATATAATATAATATAATATAATTACAGTTGTATATACCAATGTGTATGAGCAGGAGATTAGAGCATGAAGTGTTGTATACTGCTACATCACTAGAGGGCCATAATTGACCAAGAATGATGAATGTAAACACTGCAGATCTCAGCACACATGAGCAGAAAACTCTGAAGGCAAAGACAAAGACTGGTTTTACATGCAGACTGACACCAGATTGAGGTTATAATGAACATTTTATTGCAGCACAAGCAAAATCCCCCAGCAGCTTTTGTTCTTTGTGAGCTGCAGGGTCTGTTTGTTCAGATCCAGCAGAGGGAGTCGAAGGTCTTCTCAGGAAACACCAGCCGGATCTCCAGGGGTCATTTCCATGGCCAGTCTGGGTGCCTGTTTATTCATGGAGACGACTCTGTCCAGTGCAGTGGCCAGAGATGGTTGACCTCAGGATCTGACCTGAGAGTCACTCAGGGGGCGGCACAGCGTCAGCAGTGGCTGAAGGGCTGGACAGCGCTCACAATGACTGGCTGTCCTTTTAGCCAGCACACCCTTCAGATACATACATTTACTAGATACACACCCAGGTATCGGATCAGTACTTGGTATCGGAATCGGTATTGGAACATCTCTAATTAGAATATTGACTAATCTGCTTGGCATATAATTCGCAGGGAACTCAGCAAACACACTACTGCTAGGATTAAAAATAGTGACACTGTGAATGTACAGTATATAAATTCACATTTTTAGATGTCAAAACTATTCTGTATGTATATATATATATATATATATATATATATATATATATATATATATATGTGTGTACAAAAATACATATGATATGGATTATAAATATATATATATATAAAATATTGAAACAGGTTCTAGGTGGATTGGTTTAAAATAGTTCCTACTGAAAAAAGATTGCATTGCACAAAAATTAAGAAAATTTTCTCTCAAATTCTCATTATAATATATAATTTGTGGCAAGTATAAGAATTATTTTATTTATATTTTTGTGTTATATCACAGGTAATTATGACATTCATTCAATTATTAATAATGATTTAGTCTCATTAGCGAGGTACTGTACAGTATTTTTTGTACAGTGAATATTGCATGTAATATAGTGTTTTTTTTTATTAAATCAGCATAAATTAAAAACAGTAAAAACAAACATTTGTACATAAGCACCCTTATGTATAAATACTTTACAATTTAAATAATATACTATTGTTTTCCCCCCTTTTTACAATAACAAGAATTATGTTTTTATATTTCTAGGCTTAAATTTCTCTATAGAATAAAATAGTTATATAGTATAGTATAGTATAGAATAGTACACTATAGTATAGTACAGTATAGTCCTATAGTACATATTATAGTATAGTGTAGTAGAATACAGTATAGTCCTATAGTATATAGTATAGTATAGTATAGTATAGTATAGTATAGTGTAGTAGAATACAGTATAGTCCTATAGTACATATTATAGTATAGTGTAGTAGAATACAGTATAGTCCTATAGTATATAGTATAGTATAGTGTAGTAGAGTACAGTATAGTCCTATAGTATATAGTATAGTATAGTGTAGTATAGTACAGTATAGTCCTATAGTATATAGTATAGTATAGTGTAGTAGAGTACAGTATAGTCCTATAGTATATAGTATAGTATAGTGTAGTATAGTACAGTATAGTCCTATAGTATATAGTATAGTATAGTGTAGTAGAGTACAGTATAGTCCTATAGTATATAGTATAGTATAGTGTAGTATAGTACAGTATAGTCCTATAGTATATAGTATAGTATAGTATAGTATAGTGTAGTAGAATACAGTATAGTCCTATAGTATATAGTATAGTACAGTATAGTCCTATAGTATATAGTATAGTATGGTGTAGTAGAGTACAGTATAGTCCTATAGTATATAGTATAGTATAGTGTAGTATAGTACAGTATAGTCCTATAGTATATAGTATAGTATAGTGTAGTAGAATACAGTATAGTCCTATAGTATATAGTATAGTATAGTGTAGTAGAATACAGTATAGTCCTATAGTATATAGTATAGTGTAGTATAGTACAGTATAGTCCTATAGTATATAGTATAGTATAGTGTAGTATAGTACAGTATAGTCCTATAGTATATAGTATAGTATAGTAGAGTACAGTATAGTCCTATAGCAGGGGTGGCGAAGGTCAGTCCTGGAGAGCCGCAGCCCAGCATAGGTTTGCTTCAACCCTAATCAAACACACCTGAACAAGCTAATCAAGGCCTGAAGGGTTACTAGGAAGCTACAGGCAGGTGAGTTTTTATTAGGGTTGGAGCTGAACTCTGCAGGATTGCGGCTCTCCAGGACTGGAGTTCGCCACCCCTGTCCTATAGTATAGTGTAGTATATTATAGTATAGTCCTATAGTCTAGTCTAGTCTAGTATAGTATAGTTTCTTTTGATTTTTAAGTGAAATGTGAGCTGGAAAGGTTTTCAAACACTGAAAAACATTGGTGTAGGACTTTAAACATTTTTACTCAGAAATTGCTAGAAATTTTCATAATTACAAAGAAACAGCAGTTAGCACACTGAATTATACATGAGATCATGATATAAAGCCTGAAATAGTATTTTCTTGTAAACATTAATCTTTATTTAGAATTTTAAAAAACAAATTCCAGTGTGCAATTTACCATCATAGTGTTTTTTGTGAAAAAAAAAGATTAGATTCCTATGGAATGCATGATCTGATCAAATGCATGCAAGTTGCTTTGCATAAAATTAAATTAAATTCAAGTTTATTTGTATAGCACTTTTCTCGATACAAATCATCGCAAAGCAGCTTTACAGAAAATTAAAGATTCTACAATATATTAGTAATAGCTTATCAGTGGTGACTATGTCAAGTTGATGTACATATGGCAGAAATGTACAGTAAAATCAGTTATTGACGTAATCAAACAGACGATGAACACTATTAACAGCAAACATTATATGTTGCAATCAAACTTGTAGCAAAATTTGGTAGTTCTATGTGTTGTTTCAGGGTTGACATCATCTGAGGTCCTCTGAGGGGTTGGCATCATCTCTTCTCAGGTGTTCTAGATCCAGACTGAAACTTCTGTAATTCCTAGTTACCACGGGATGTTATTCCTGTGACAGAAACAGAGAAACAAATAGAGACATAATTAGAGTAGCTGCTGTTCCATCTAAGCAAAAATGATTTGTTCAACCCAAGCTAAAGAATAATAATAATGTGCATTTGATCAGATATAACTGCAGTACAAGATTATAAGATGCATTATGTGAATGCTTGGCTAAAGAGATGTGTCTTTAATCTAGATTTAAACAGAGAGAGTGTGTCTGAACCCCGAACGTTATCAGGAAGGCTATTCCAGAGTTTGGGAGCCAAATGTGAAAAAGCTCTACCTCCTTTAGTGGACTTTGCTATCCTAGGTACTACCAAACGTCCAGAGTTTTGCGTCCTTAGGGAGCGGGTTGGATTGTAGCGTGGTAGAAGACAAGTTAGGTACGCAGGAGCTAAACCATTTAGGACCTTATAGGCAAGTAATAATATTTTCTAAATGATACGGAACTGAATAGGTAGCCAGTGCAGAGACTGTAAAATTGGGGTAATATGATCATATTTTCTTTCTAACCTGGTAAGAACTCTAGCCGCTGCATTTTGGACTATCTGTAGCTTGTTTACTGAAGAATTTAAATAAATATAAATAAAAATATATACTATCTTACTGATCTCCAGTCAGTAACATAACACACAAAGTGCAGAAAAATAAAGGAGAACAAACATCTGCCTGCACCTTTTTGAAAATATTTAGGCAAATCAAAGTTAAACATAATATAAACGTGTAAACTGTACTTTTTAATTAAATCTTAAAAGAAAAAGAAACACTGTCTCAATGTTAATATAGATATTAAACTTAATTATTTCCAGTCAGTAACAGCAACATACTACACAGACTAAAGTGCACAAGGAGTATAGCTCTTCCAGCTACAGTGATCCTACAGTATGGTTCTCAGTAGCTCACAAGTTTTTTGTTAGGAAAACCAGCATATCCGCTTTTGCTGGTTTTAAAGAGGAGCGAGTTCAAGTCACTATATTCCCTCCTGTGCTAAAACAGATGCTCTGAGGGGACACTTGTGGCTGGTACACAAAATCCCCATTTCCACCGCAGGAACTTTCCTTGGGAACTAAGGACTTTGGGCCGGTACTCGGTAGCTGTGTCCCAATTCAAAGACTGCATCACTCCGGTCTAGCCTTCGCAGGTGTTCCCGATTGCAGCTCCTGTTGCAGAGCAACGGTGCGAGAAGAGAGCTGCCTTGCAGGGACGGATTATGAAGCAGAGGTGCCCTGAGCATGGACTGATTACAGGCCACCCTCAATTGAAACTGCGGTCATTTTTCTTAAGTTCAAATAGCATTAATGCTTTTGTTATGAAGATGAAAGTACAGACGGAGAGAGAACAATGTTCATCTTTCATTTGACAAACATCTTGGGGTACAGGTCCTTGTAAAGGAATAGATTCTCAGTCTGTTTTGGGGAGACAAAAATCCCATTTCTCTCATCAGTACAAATGACAGGTGGCTGCTCCTGGACATGCTGCCTTGCCTTTGGGTTTTCTGATGATGGCCCTTCTGAGGAACAATAGACAAATGTAAAGACAATATGCAGACTAAGACCAATAAATATTATACATTCAGAAATACCAGTATCAAAAGCACATACACTGGCTTGTTGGAAATTTTGCTTGTAACAGGAAGACCTGCAAACAGTACAAAACAGATGAGTGGAATTAAACTTAACATGGATGAAATCAAAATGAAACATGACTTCAAAATGTAACTAGTAATATTACACATACCATGATTTTGGAGGTCTTTACGGAGTACCCAAGAGATCTGAAGAAGATGTCAAAGCGGCTGTGAAACAAATCTGTAAAGAGATCCTTCCAGAAGCTGAGCATACTTCAGTGACAGACGCCATCGAAGTAGTCCACAGGATTGGCAAACTTCCAGAGCTGAGGAGGAATGCAAACTGCGGTCAAGCCAGCCGCTCTTTGAAAGAAGCACTTGTTGAAAATGCACGCAAAGAGGGAAAGCGAGCGTACATTGTGGGTAGCAAAAGCATAGGCTACACAGATAAGAAAGAGGTTCGAGTTACCTAATGTTACATTAACTGAAATGTAGCTTGCTTGAAGTAAGCAGCCTTCTTTTGAGTAAGCAGTATGATGTATATAAAACAAGTTTTTGTTATGTAGAAGTATAAAAGTGCTATATTTTGGAGAAAAAAAAAAGTGTTATACTAATATTCAGATTCAAGTGAAAGCAAAACTGTTTACAGGTGGTTACATTTTGTTTGTATACTGCAGAACGTTAAGTATAAGATATGCAACAAACAGTTATGCAACTAACAATATTCAACAAAGACCCTTGTTTACTAGTTTAGTTAAAAAGAGGACAAGTGTTAAATGTCCATTTCAGTTCTCTCAATTAATGCCAGAGGTTTACGTAGTCTTTTGAAAAGGAAATCTTTATTTCTATTTTGTAAAGGAAAGGGTGTTGATTTTTATTTTGTGCAAGAAACGCATGCCTGTGAGGAAGAAGAAAAATTTTGGAAGTCAATGGGGAAATTAAATATGGTTTTCACATTGCACCACTAGATCTGCAGGGGTCGATATATTAAAAGGAAATTTCAAGGGTAAGGTCCTAAGCCATGAAATTGATAATTTGGGAAGAATGGTAATATTAAATGTTAACATTGATCATACTCATTACACTCTTGTGAATTCATATGCCACCAATAACAGACAACTTAATGAGTTTTTGTTACACAAATATTGAAACTAAATTGATACTAATTAAGCATAAATTGCCCCTGGCAAATATTGTATGGAGAGGTGATTTCAATAGTGTATTTGATGATGATGGCCATCAAGAAGCAATGAAGCTCATTGTGAAATTAAAAAGGCATGTACCCCTTTGGGATTAGTTGACATCTGGCGTCTCAAAAATCCAGACACAAGGATGTATACTGTTACGAATCGGTGTTACGACCCTGTCTAGGGTAAGGCCGCAACATAAACTGGAATCAACAATCAAAGATCCTTTATACATTTATTTACAGAACTACAAGTGAAAGCACAACTTCAGGGGTGAGCAAAGGCCAAAACAACAAAAACACCAAGCTAGCTCCTAACAGAAAAGACTAAATTCCCTAACAAAAGGAAAACAAAATAAAATGCAATATGTTAATGAGTAAGTCCCTATCTAATGAAAAACAGGAGAAAACATTTACAAGAAAATGGCACTCACCCCCTACAGCTTCCAAGTGTGATTAAGAATAGTTACAATACTTTACAAAATATACAAAAATGGAAATGAGACTGACAACAACTTGTCAACTCAAAACCAAAAATCACACTGCACAAAACAGGCAGATCAACAGGCAAGCTAACAGCAACAACACACTGTAGCAAACACACAATAACACATGTGCAATACAACAGGAAATCACAAGTTGAGCAGAGATCCCCCCTCAGGTGCTGCAGATCCTTTTATTGCCTCTCCTTGGTCCATTAGCACCAATCAGATCTGGAGATCACTTTGGTAGGATCCAATCCTATGAAAGAAAGGGTGGGACAAAAGAGAGAGAGAGAGAGAAAAGACCAGCAAAGCAAGACATATACAATATGTCTCAAGACGTAACACCCCCACCCATAAATGTCAAACCAGAGTTTGACAAAGTCAAACACCACTAAACTTCAAATTACAGGTTTTAAAGGGGTTGATGCAGTAGCACGTTTACCATCTAAACAGATGTTTTCCTGCTGACCCTCAAAGGTGGAAACTGTCTTGTGTGTCAGATAAAACTCATCAGCTAATACTGCAGCTTCATAGAGAGAAGATACTTTTTTTTGTTTAGATGACACACAACGTCGTCTTGCAAACAACTTTTAAAGTCATCTAATAACAGCAACTCACACAGTTGTGCAAAATCAGAAACTTTGCTTGCTACACACCACTTCTGAAAGAAAGCCTGCTTCTCATGGACAAACTCCACAAAGGTTTGATTAGCTGATTTCACGTAAGCTCTAAATTGCTGCCTGTAAGTCTCAGGTACGCATTCATAAGGCCTTAACACAGCAGTCTTCACAACTTCATAATCCAACCTCTGTTCAGTTGGTAAAGCGGAACATACTTCCTGGGCCTTGCCTACCAACCTGCACTGCAGTAACAATGCCCACCTGTCTTTGGGCCATCTCATGGTAGCTGCCACTCACTCAAAGGCAGTGAAGTGCACCTCAGCTTCCCTGAAAGGAGGTACCAACTTAACATGCTTACTAGCATGAAATACAGAAGGAGTACTGATACCATACACTGGTGTTGAAACTCCAGTGAGAATAGAAGTAACATCTACTGTGGGCTGAGCAGAAGTAAAAGAGCTAGGTCTATCATGACAATGTAATCTTGCAATTTCCAGCTCTATCTCCAGGAAATGCAACAGTTGGTTCTCATGCTCTTGCCTTCGTATCTGCAATTCAAGTTCTTTTAACCTGATTGCCAACAAGGGATCATAGTGAGCAGCAAGAGGACTCATGTCAGAGCCTCCACATCAGTCACCACCGATGCAATAGCTCCCTCTTTAACACCACTGTGGCAAGATCTTTATGTCACCAATCGATTGTACAACTCAGCCTCTAACATTTGTTTAGAACAGGGGTGGGCAAACTTTTTGACTCGAGGGCCACATCAAATTTTCCACATTAAGTGCGGGGCCGCATAATATGTTTATGACAAATGAAGCTTTGATTTTTTTTAAATTGACACTTACTACTGTACTATGTATACTTGTACATACATGCCAGTTCTTTTCTTGTACCATCTCTACCTATTTTTATGAGCACTTTATGACACAGATAAGTTGCATTGGTGTACAAGTCTATGTATAAGACACATTTTATCATTTCATTCAGAAATAATGTAAAATAAATGAAACGTTTACAAACATTAGAAACATGCTTTTATATTCCCTACACTCCACAAAAAGTCCTGTAAATTTATCAGTGTTCAGAATAGAAAAAAGAACGAAAACATAAGTAAAAAACAAACAAATTATAGTGGCATTCACCATAAACATATATTATAAACGCCCAGCCTTAAATATTTAAAGCGAAACTGAAACTAGTGGCGTGGTTGCTGGAAAATGCACAATACAAACTCAAAACAAACTCATTTGCCTTTTGTTATGTGAAAGAGAGGACCAAAAAAAAGGCGAGATAGCCTGAGATAAGTCACCTTGGAAATTACAGCATTTTCAGATGAAAAAACGCGATTTGTAATCCAGAAAAAACAGTACTATATCTATTTTCATAAAAATGTGTGTGGGAAACAGAAGAAATCATATCTTTGCAAGATAAAATGACAAATTATTTCCATGTTTTCCCCAAATTACAGCACCCGTGAACAGGATACTGGATAGTATTTTAAGCATTTTTAAAACAGTTCCAATACAAGGCATTTTTCAAAACAAATGAACACTTTCATATTTTTAAAACATGTAACTTATTTACTATTGTGCCAGTTTTACTATTTTGACTTTTTATTTTGTATTCGCTGTGCGGCTTGAACACGGCGTCCATCAGAAATAGACGTGTCGCCTCTCTTTAGTGAAGCCGCCACGGATCGACTGGAGCGGGCGCGATGGTGTAAATCAGGGGTTATATACTGCACTACAGGCTACAGCGCCATCTATTAGATTTTACTAATATTGCATATTGGAACAACTGCCTCATGGACTGGATGAAAACGCCCATAGTTTGCCCACCTCTGCAGATTCTTCTTCTTCTTTTTTTTAATCCCTCGCGGGCCGCCACAGGAGTCATAGCGAGCCGCAGATGGCCCGCGGGCTGTAGTTTGGACACCCCTGGTTTAGAAGCATTAGATGACAAAGCAACACAAAAGAAATCTGCAATCTGTAGCAGGTCATCTTTCCTGCACTTATTAAATATTTCCAAAGTTGGATTTTGAGTAAATGAAGATAGGTCAAACTCCGTTACTAACCTACTTCAACACCAAATGAAAATATTCAAACACAATGACTCAGGCCTAATCAAATGATCTAGTTTTACAGGATCCCGGACGAGCCCCCAATTGTTACGACCCTGCCTAGGGTAAGGCCGCAACATAAACTGGAATCAACAATCAAAGATCCTTTATACATTTATTTACAGAACTACAAGTGAAAGCACAACTTCAGGGGTGAGCAAAGGCCAAAACAACAAAAACACCAAGCTAGCTCCTAACAGAAAAGACTAAATTCCCTAACATATATAAATGGTTGGAACAGGGAGAAATAAAACACTAAGTGTTTTGACGCGATCGACCCAAGTTCGAAACCACCTTTTGACAAACTTTTTTTCCTCCCTTTTCAAATCTCATCGCGTCGGAAAGGCATTTATTGTCAATAAAAATGAAGGAAATAATCAAAAAGTTAAAGTATCGGGTCGGGTTAGGGTAGGTGTAGGGAGGGCTTTATTGAGCCAGTAAGGTGGCATCCATTTAATAGCCTAATTTGAATTAAAACTATAATTTACACTCAATATGTAATTATTGCGTACTGTTTTATAATGTACTACAATACTGAGGTGCAGATAATTGTCACTATTTGCAATAAGTAGTATAAATAGCAGAAAATCTTGCTATTTTCACTTAGTTTAAATAGAATCCATTGCTAATTTGTAATGCAAATAGCCGCTGCGGATGAATTCCTCCTCCTTCCGGTCTTCGGACTTTCCGCTCCATCTTTTTTCTTTTTTGAAGATTTTCTTGTGTCTCCGCTGCAATGATTCTACAGGCAAATCATCGAAAGGAATTTCCAGTTCACGTTTTATTCAGATTTCTAATATGTGGGTATTAGCCAGTAAACTGAATATCACTTATAGTATTTTCCCTTACAGCCTACATCTATTATGTTGCCTTGTTTATCTAAAAGTGCACTTTTCCTTTTTTTAAACCTAGCTAAAAAGCCATGGGTTTGTGAAGCACAGTAGACTTTAATTATATCTATTTATGGTGAAATGACTACATTTCTGTGGCAATCCATGTTCATTTTTACCACGAACAATTCACTGTCACGTTAATTCAGCACGTGCAGCACATCAAAAACAGAATCTGTTCGGAAACGATCTGCACTGCTGCAGATAAACCGCTGCTGGACCGCAGCCATGTTGTGGTATGGGTGCCGTCCATCAACGGTTGCAGATGGTGTAGGCTACGTGTGAAACAGTAATGATAGCATTATCAGAATAGAGAGCCCCGTTCGCCGCCGAATAAGCAGTGCGAATGGAAACGGCGGAAGGAGAGCTAACACAAACATCAGACGGAGGTACAATAAAAGTTGTTTTTTTATTATTAAATTCAGTCAGATGGTCAGGGCTAGATGGGTTTTCTTTATGTGGATATTATTAGACTGTAAAAATTAATCATAGGCCTTGTAATTTTCATTTAAAAAATTAAGGTGATAGTTAAAATAGTGTGTATATTTCATTAAAGAAATTGTGGTTCAGTCAGTGTTGTATAGAAAATATTGAGGAGTTTTCTCTAATAAAACCAAGAGTTGTGTTTTCCTCTTTTTTTCTTTTTTTAAAGGAAACTTAAGCAGTTTTGCGGCTTGAATGGAGGAACTGATTAAACATAAAAATTTAAGAAGGCTACCTATTAATTTTAAGATAATTAATTTTACAGTTTTATTTTATTTGCTCAATTTTGCAGTTTTATTTTAGAGGTGATTGTTAGTTCACAGCCTGCTTTGCATATGGGTGGATATGGAGAGTACATTTTGAAATTAAGTGCTATTTTATGTGTTTTTGAGTGAAGGGAAACATCTATTAATGTTCAGTTATGTTTGACATTTGAAAGAGTTTCTGTTACGCTGAAGTGTCTGTCGTTACGATTGTGCAGAAGAGTAGAGATTATGGTTATGGATATGAGGCATTATGCTTTGTTCAATGAGCAATAGCTTTGCTAGGGCAGTATTTTCCAGTATTTATCAAGTATTTTCCTACTTGAGCTGTCTGGCTGTATTCAGTCTTTTAAATGTACAAAATAACTGAAAGTCAAAATGTCAAATACAAACAGGCCTTACTCAACATCAGACTTTTGAGAATTAACTTAAGATAAATGAGCACATTTCATTAATTATGTCATAGATTAATTAATTTAGGAGATTTCACATGATTTATTAAGGTAGATTCCATTAAAAAAAATCTAGGCCTACTCAAAAATATTATGTGTAATATGTTGTTACCATAATTTAAGTAGGTAGCTCAAACCATTTTTTACAGAGTAGACGTGATATAGCTCTTGAAGGCCTTTTTGAGCTGCAGTGGTTGCCGCCCCGATGCAAAAGGAGTGGTTTGTTCCCCCTCGGCTAGGGGTGGGCGATATGGCAAAAATATCAATTTCTTTTTTTTTTTAAGAAATATTAAGAATCACGATTTTATCATGAGTCTTTGTCTTGTTGGTTTTCTGCAAGTTGTTTGAGCAGTGCATCCAAACTAATCTCCCTATTATAAAGACAAAGCCTTTAAAAGGTAACAAAATATAAAAAAGTATGGCAGATATTTAGGCCAAAGTGGGTAAAGATAAAAATCTTTGTCATTATTTTATCTTTGTTATTAAAAAATGAGAACAAAGATACACATTACAAATACACATAATATACAAATAAAATAAGTAAGGAATAATTGACTTCGGTCCGTTGAATTATTAGAAAAATAATGCACACCAGTGGCCTGGCAACTTCTCCCGGTGCTCCCAATGCAGCCATTTGCATGCACAATATAGGCTATACTCTCAAAATATTATAACTTTAATTTCTAATTCTCTAAATATTTCGACTTTATTCTCTAAATATTTTGACTTTATTCTCTAAATATTACGACTTTAGTCTCGTAATCTTAGATTTTTTAAATTTTTAACGAGGCACTAAAACGCCGTCGTAAGATCCAGTATAATTATTATTTTATTTTTTTACAAAATATAGTTTTTAAAATGATTTTATATATATCTGAAAGCCTTGATATATATTTGAAAGCTAAATGAAGCCTCAAGTCGGTGTAGTTTTAAAGATTTCACATTTTGAGCTCAGTTCAGAATCTCCATAGGGTTCAATAGGCCCATCTAGTGGCAGAAAATATAAATGCAATTTCTTGTTGATGGAGGGAAGGGATCCTCAGGTGTCAGAACCAGCCCGCTGTCGTCCGCAGCTCTCTCAAGCCCGCTGTCCGCGGGGAAATTAATGCCGCCATCCGCGGCTCTCCAAAACCCACTGTCCGCAGGGAAAGCAACGCCGTCGTCCACGGCTCTCCCAAGCAAGCCTGCAAGTTCATGAAGCAAGCCTGTCAGTCACGGCTCCCTCTAGGCCAGTGCCAGCGCCCCGACAGCACCCTACATAGCCCGCTCCTCAACAGCGCCCTCCTGTGCCCGCCTCTCCAGAGCCCGTTCCTCCAGTGTCCTCGCTTCCAGAGCGCCCCCAAGTGCCCGCTCTTCCAGAACGCCAGGCAGATCAAGCCTCTACTTTGCCCAAGGAATTTTTTTGGGGGGAAATTTTAGATTTATTGTCCCCCCCTACTGTTAAATGAAATTTACGCCCATGCCGTGCTTTATTTTTAAAGACTCTTTATTGGATTCTCGTTTGTGTATTCTATCTGTCCTTCAGCAACACTTTGTAACACATATCAGATGAGGAAACTCAGGTGTTTATGTTAATGCTGTTATTTGTGATATTTCTGTCCATTAAAGGAGTCATTTAATATTCCTTATGCCATATGAATTGCTCAGTAAATGGCAGATAAAAACTTAGGTGGTTACAAACTAACCAACACAAAGTCTACCCACTCTGCAATAATTATGTAGAATTAACATTTACTTTCTTTTTTCTTACAAGATCAAACCAGAACTGTTGAAGACAACATGGACAACACAACCACAAAAGAAAAAGAGAGAGACAGGGTAAGTTCTGTGTGAAGTGTAAACTAACCACTGAACACACTTGGCTATATGGGATATATATATGTTTTTTTTTAATTGTTGCAAGTTGCAAGCTAATGCTAAACTTTTGCTTCACATCAATCTACAGTACATACCCCATAATGCCAAAGAGATGAAGGGTGCAGATGTTGAAAATAGTGGTCATACAAAAGTCTGTTGAATCATACAAAAATAGTTTATTCTCACTATATAAATCAGTTATGAGAGAAACTAAGTGGAACAAATTCATTGCCCAGGGGAAGAAAAATGCACAGTGTTTTTGTAAGTGTATTTACTTCTCATTAGCGTTTAGAGCAGTTGTTGTTGCTAGGAAAGGCTTGTTTTGTTTACTGTGTGGAGACGTGCTGATATGGCGTTTGGTCTTGTACTGTATCGCCTCCCTTGTCAGTGTCGTGGCTTGCTTGGCCGTTTGTTGTGATAAACAGGAAAGTTGGTTCAGTTTAATTCAATTAGTATTTTGCTAGACGGGTATAAAAAAGACCGAAGAGTGTAAAGACCATCGACTCTACCGTGCGACTCCACTATACAGGGACACCGGCAAAGGATATAAGTATCGTATAGTATATTTATTTCTCCTCTTTACTACTACTATGTGTAAGTAAGTTGTTGTATTTTTAGCATGTGTGTTTGGCTCAGTGTTATTTTTTTAGGATTACTGATAAACTAATGTAGTTTGATTTGTATTTGTTATCTATTTTAATTTTAGTTAAAGTTGTAGTAATGTTTGTCATTTTATTAGTTTTTTTTATTTATGTCTGTATAGGTTTTTTTAATTAAGTTTTAGGTTTATTTAATTTGAGTTATTTTAGTACTTCAATTATAATTAGTAATAATATTTCCAATAATAATTAGAATCATAATTATACTCATACCTTTTTGTTCCTTTAATATTTTGAATTGTTTTTAGCTTTATTTTTTGTTTTCATTTAATGTTAAGTTTTGAGAAATTTAGTTGTATGCATTTTTATTTAATTTCTTTATTTTTAAATGTGCATATATAGTATTTTTAAAGTTTTAGCTTTTAGTTTTGGATCTGTTTTAGTTGTTTTAATATTACAATTGATTGCTTCTGTTGTCTTCATTTGTAAGTCTCTTTGGATAAAAGCGTCTGCTAACTGACTAAATTAAATAAATGTACAGGCAATACTGCTGCACATCTATACCTCTAAATTTAAATTGTTTTATAAAAGTATCCAAGTGTAAGCTCTTGATCACGTCTGACTGAAGGATAAAGCTATATGGTGTCTGGAAATCTGTTTGCAGAAAATATCCTGTTAGACAAATGACTGTTAGTTTATTTTACAGGCCAAAACAGCCAAAGACCTTGGAACAAGAGGAAAAGAACTGAAAAAAGAAGTAGAGGGACTTTTTCACAGACTTCAACTTGAAGCCAAGTTCAACTATAAACTGAGAGCTTCAGATGTTCTTCAGATAACTGCACATTCATTGCAGTCCCATGGGTCTTGTACCGAGGAAGAACTGGTTCACATGTTCTTACAAAAACTACTGATGATGAACTATAAAGCCAGAAGTATCACTGTTACAAAGACTAGTAAGAATCACAATGAAAAACAACAAAACGCCAAACAATCATTTGCAGACAGTGTTGATGTGTTTAGTGAACTTTTTGAAGAACCATCTTTGTCTGAGGAAAAAAAGAGCAACGCAGACCCTATTCACCCGATGGATGTTCAGATGGCTGTGTTTCATTGTGCTGATGGTTTCCTGAAGCAGCTGATGGTCACTAAACTGTCCCAGTGCCGGTACGCTCTGCCTCTGCTTGTTCCTGATCCATTCACACAACAGATTGAGTTTCCTCTCTGGACATTTAGAGAAATTAACCAGAGCTGGAAGATAAAAAACAACAATAATGAAATCATCAGTCAAAACCAGCCGGTCTGGAAGGCAGCAACTCCAATGGTGTTCTTCTTCAGGTTTGGCTCTGTGTCCTCATCCAAGTCTCAGCTGATGAACAGTCTGATCAACGAGAGACACCACACGTTCTTCCACAGACACTGTCCAGGCAGCAGCAGAACCAGAG
Source organism: Barbus barbus (assembly GCF_936440315.1). NCBI lineage: Eukaryota > Metazoa > Chordata > Actinopteri > Cypriniformes > Cyprinidae > Barbus > Barbus barbus. The sequence continues at coordinate 580,678 of NC_136754.1, read as the reverse complement.
TCCTGATGGACGGAGTGGTGGAGATCGCCTGGTTCTGCCCTTCTGGGACACATGATGATAAATTCACCAGCCGCGTTGCCTTCTGTAATCTACACGGTGATGCAGGAGAACATGAGAAACAGCTGGATATAATGACTAAAGAGGCCTCAGTCAATGTTGTTGTCTTACCACAGCTCAGCAGGAATGACGAAGGAATGACAAAAATCCAAAGCCTTTACAAGGACCCAAAGCCACTGATTTGCCTTCTTCCCGAAAATGATTTAGCTCTCACTGAGCAGAGGAATGGAAAATATAAAATTGGTTTGAAAGACAGAGGTCAGGCAGAAGTGTCTGAAGATCTCAGACAAGCTATTTCAAATTGTCTTTCAGAATCTGCTTCCACTTTCAGACTTGAAGACGTGTCCAAACACTCAGACATCAGAGTAGATGAGGAAGATGATGATTACTGCAGGAAAGGAAAGGTGACAGCACAGCAAATGATTAATTTACTGAAGAGAAAACATCTGACAGAAATCAAAAAATCTGTTCTGCCCTGTCAGGGCGAACTGTGGCATCAGTGGTGTAAGATGAATAAAGAACTAAATCGACCTCAAGGAGATGACCCAGACGTGGAAATTAGTAAAAAAAAAATGGAGATGATGAAAATCCGTGGAGAGCAGCATAAAGCTCCCATCAGTGAGTTTATACATTTATTCATGAAACAAATGAACTCACATGTTACAAATAAATCAATGTTTTTTCTTAAATGGCTCAGAATCCTCCTGGATGAACATACCTCAGCTGATCTTTCTAGTCTACATCAAGAGTATGATAAAACATGGTCAGAACTCTCAAAACTAAGTAAGAGCAGTAATAAATCTGCAGAACTGTTGCCAAAACAAACAGAACTTGTGGAATTATCTAAGAAACTTCAAGATGCAACATTTGGTTTGGAGCACATCATGAGGGAGATCGGTCAGATCTATGAATCATGTTCATCTGTGAAGGAGAACAAGACAAACTTGAAGATTAACTTCTCTTCTCTCCCAAGTCTTGCAGCACGGATGATGATCTCTGGGTTTCCTCTAGAGCTGATGGATGGAGATGCTGCTCATGTTCCTGTGATCTGGATCTCTGCTGTTCTGGATCAAATCATCCAGAAACTGGGAGACCAGAGAGTCTTTGTTCTGTCGGTTTTAGGGATTCAGAGCTCTGGGAAATCCACCATGCTGAATGCAATGTTTGGACTCCAGTTTGTGGTCAGCGCTGGCAGGTGCACCAGAGGAGCCTTCATGCAGCTGGTCAGAGTCTCAGATGAGATGAAAACACAGATGAACTTTGACTATATTCTGGTTGTTGATACTGAAGGTCTTCATGCTCTAGAACTGTCTGGAGAATCAACAAGACATCATGACAATGAATTGGCCACATTTGTTGTTGGTCTTGGAAATATGACATTGATCAACATCTTTGGAGAAAACCCGTCTGAGATGCAGGACATTCTTCAGATTGTGGTTCAGGCCTTCATGAGAATGAATGAGGTCAGACTGAATCCCAGCTGTGTGTTTGTGCATCAGAACGTTTCAGACGTCACAGCTAGAGAGAAAAACATGGAGGGAAGGAGACGACTGCAGGAGACACTAGATAAGATGACAAAACTCGCTGCTGAAGGTGAAGTCTGTGATGCAGAACGTTTCAGTGATGTCATTAGATTTGATGTACAGAAGGATGTGGTGTATTTTGCTCAGCTCTGGGAAGGGACCCCACCAATGGCACCACCAAACCCTTCATATTGTGAAAACATTCAAGACCTTAAGAAAACTATTCTCTCTCATATCTCAAATTCAAATGGCATGATGCTGACAGACATAAAAAGTCACATTAAAAATCTCTGGGAGGCTTTGCTGAAGGAACGGTTTGTGTTCAGCTTCAAAAATGCCCTGGAGATTGCCACATACAGGAGATTGGAGACAGAATACAGTAAGTGGACCTGGAGCCTTAGGAAGGCCATGCTGGAAACTGAAAACAAACTACAGAACCAAATAGAAAATGGAGCAATCAATGAGGTTCATGAAACACATCTTCAAGAAGAACTAAATGTAAAAAGTACAGAAGTGAAAAAATCTATGTCAGAATTCTTTGAGAAAGACAACAATGCCAGTATACTGATTCAGTGGAAAACATCTTTTGAAATAAAAGTCTCACACATACAGGAAAACATTATTAGGGAAACGCAGAGGAAACTGAATGTGGTGCTTCAGCAGCGAGACCTGAGGAAAAACATTGATGCTCAGAGGACACAAAATGAAAACGCTCTCCTTGAGAAGGCCAAAAATCTTGCCTTAACTCTTAAAGACAAAGACAAAGCAAATGATGATAAAATCCTGCAAAACAGGTTTGATGAGTTTTGGGGTAACTGGGTGAACGAGATTATCAAAAAGATACCTCAAGCCCAGGATATTGACATTTTAAGAGATCTGAGGGATCTCCTCAGAGACATCAATGAAAGTTCCTCTGTACTAGAACACTGGACAGAAAGCACACAATGTGATATCTTGGAGTTGTCAAGCTATTCAGACTATGTACAGGTTAAAAAAAACAAAATTACAAAACAAATTACAAATGTATTTACAGGTACAAGGACTGAATATTCTAAAGAGGATGACAACCAAATAAGAAACTTGCTTGCAGACATTGCTCAGCAAGCAAACAAAATGATCATATCACACAACATTGCAAAGATGGGCTACAACAAAAGCTACATTCAAGAACTCATTGATTTCATCAAGGCAAAATTAAAAGACCATGAGCAAAGACAACAGAAATATGTGTTCAAGAAACACTTCTTCAGTGATTTGGTACTTTCCATATGCAAGAAAGAACAAAAGACATTCACTGAACAACACAAAATGTTTAAGGAAGCCAATGACCCTGTTCTCTATTTAAAAAAAAAAAGAGAAGAGTATTACAGAATTTTCCAGAAATACTGTCAGGGAGCAACATCAGCTGCCATTATAGGAGAGATCATCTGTAACAAACTGAAAGAACCCATTCAGCACAGTGTCTACAAAAAAACTGCCCGGGATTTGGCAGATGATATGAAGACAAACTGTGAATCACTGAATGGAAACAGATCTAATCTGGAGAAACACATCCTGAAGAGGCTGGCAGAAAAGGAGGATTTTCTGGCATACATCACCTACATTCATAATCCCAAAGAACACTTCAAGAGTTTCATCAGAGATGAAGTCAATCAGTACATAAATGATAACTTCAACATCAGTGTTCTGCCAAAGTTAGATGATGATTTAAGACAGAAGGAGAATCAGATCATAGAAGCAGTGCAGAGAGCATCTAAAGGGGTTGAAGGAAACAGTGGAGATGCTGATCTGTGGTTGAAGATTTTCACGCAGAGTTTATCAGATGTGCTGATTTTCTCTGAAAAGGACCTTGAAGGAGTGAGTCGTGATGATGTTGATGTAAAACTTCTAGCCGAGGTAATAATAAATCAACTTCCTTCTATAATTTCTGACATGAGAAAGGAATTCAGTACAGAATCTTTTCTACAGAAGCTGGAATATAAGGACAGGCCTGATGAGATTCTAAATGAACACTTCTGTCAGTGCTGTTGGGTTCAGTGTCCGTTCTGTGGAGCCATCTGCACCAACACAGCAGAAAACCACAAACCACGACCTCACAGTGTTCCTTTCCATCGACCTAATGGACTGAATGGGTGGCATTATAGAAGAACACAATATCTTTGTGCAGGCTTTTGCACAACTCTAGTGGCAAGTACTATAGAGTTTTACCCATCTCATGAATCTGAAGAAACCGTTCCATATAAAGATTACAAATCAGCAGGAGGTGTTTATGCTGAATGGAGCATCACCCCTGACCTCACTGAGCTGTCGTACTGGAAGTGGTTTGTCTGCAGATTTCAGAAACAGCTGGAAAATAAGTACAATAAAAAATTTCAGGATCGGGGTAAGATCCCAGATGAATGGAGAAACCACTCAAAACAGGACGCTATTGAGAGTTTGGACAAATACTTCTGAACAAGCATAATGTATAATCAGTGAAGAAAAATGAAGGATTCTATTTATTCTTTAATTTACGACTTTATGAATAATATTTTAGTTCAAGAACACCTTTGAAGAAAATCCTGTTAGGGTTAGGTTATAAAAGCTATAAACTGTATTTACTACTAATCATTAGGTGCAACTAATCACTTTATAATTTGGTGAGGTGAATTTTTGCTTTTGATAACAGTAGAAATTGTTTTTACTTGTTTCTTTGACATTTCAAGAGTATCTTTTTCTTATCTCATTGTTATTAGCAATAATGATTAGTTTCTAAATGTATACAAAATACTTATGTGTCAAAAACAACAGTAAATTAATAATTTGAAAATCCTGCTATTAATTGCATGCAGTACAGGTCTGAAAGTTTCCGAGTATTAATTATTTTGTCACTTGTTGTGCTAACGCTAAGGAGGATTAATAAATATTAACGTGTGTGCCTTAAATTAGCTTGAGAAAGCCAACTTACTGATCTTCTACTTAAGCTTATTATTAGTGGTGTTTGAGAAGCAAACAGTGTTGGGCTAGTTACTCAAAGCATGTAATATATTACTCATTACTAGTTACTAGGGGTGTGACGAGACACTTATCCCACGAGACGAGACATGATAGTGACATTCAAGTAGAAGTGTTGTATTAATCTCATTAACTATCATGTGTAGCTTGAAGCTATTGTAATTTCTCTGTTACCCATGTACGATTATATTTCATTATGTATTTTATCAAATCACATAAGCTTGTAAGAAACTGTTTAATTTTCATTTTTAATTATAGTAATACAATGTACCACATGCTGATCAGAGGGATGTGGGTGGGATGTAATGCTAGAGTAAAAAGCCACAATTTACACAACAGTGTTCAGATCATCTTTTTTCTTGACAAAAAAAAAAGTATCACTGTGAAGTTGTCAAGTCATGCCCTAGCAACCATTTACAGCACCCTAGCAACAGATCCCATAGACTGCCATTATAAAAGGCTCAGATGGATATATTTAGATCACGGTGTCATAGAGATATGGGGTGGGCTCGTTTGACTCGGGCCACAAATAGCCAATCATGAATCACCACTTCCTAGCTACGCCCTAGCAACCATTACCAAGTACCCTATGTGTGTTCCCCCTGTACAGATGAGTTCTGCATTCCCCTCAGTAAATCGCGTTCCGGAGGGGTTCCACCCGGAAGATATACCCGACAGATGATTAATGTATCAGTAAAGCCATCTGGGATTGACATTGGGTGTAACAACATGTATACAGTAGTGCCCTGGGCTGGAAGAGCTGGATGAAATTGTGTAAAAGCTCTTTTGGAGAGGTAGGGAAGGGGTGCCTTTTATTTTTCATTCTTTACTTTTATCATGTATTGTTAATTTTGATAGAAAGGGAGTTAGTATTTTCATTGTATTTTCTTTTTTATATAATGTAGAGTTATTAGAATATTTGGGTAGAGTAGGCAGAAAGCTAGAAGGGGTTATGTTTATTGTTTTGGCATATGCCCCTTCCTGAAGTCATTTATTCCTGTAGTCATGTACTTTTTTTAAAAGTCATATATTCCTGAAATCATTTATCCTATAATACTTAACTATGAAAATCTTTTAAATGTAAAATGTGATTGTTTTGTGGAATGACAAGGGATGGTGAAGGTCTTAAGCAGGTCACTGTCTGTGTTACGAGATAATACAAACATAAAATACAGAGACAAAGAAAGATTGAATATTATTATTTGACAAGTAGTCATTATTTAACATTAATTGTCAGTATATAGTTTGTGTCTTTTTACACTGGGAAAGTCAACACTGGAAGAAAGGATCAACGAGCACCTCAGTGCTTAGCAGCATGAGTAGACTCAACTGGAGGGTTTTAAAACACACTTTATACTCCAACACCAGACAGAGCTGGAGGACAATACGATCTGCCTGAAAGCTCCTCTGGCAGCGATGGACAACATCACCAGGAAACGGGAAAGCCTGGAGTTCCTCTGGCACCGTGGGATGAACCAGTACATCATTTATTACATTTCTTTGTTTTAGTGATATTGATTTTAACAATCTGTTTAATCATCTGACTTATCATTCATGTACTCTACATAACCATGACAACCATGGGCAAGGCTAAGACATTCCACGCACATGCTTTAATACACATTGATGATTTATTCTTGATTCATTGTTTTGACCCCCAAGAATGTATAGGTAGGGAAGTGGAGTCTTTTACTCTTCTCTAGTCAACTGTGGGGAGAGATGTTTGTCTCCGACTTCCTCCAGAGTGCGGTATCATGAAGAAGCCATTTGTTAAGAGGGACTGAAGGACCATTATTGGTTCATATGTAACGGAGGCCAGCGAGTAGGTCCTGTGCAAGTAAACCTCATTCCCACGGAGCAGCCGAGCGGGGACCCGTTACACATAGATGGACGGAAGGAAGAGGTGGACTCATGGTGTTGCACTCTGGGTAAGGGGTTTAGAGACATGATAAAGTCTCAGAGGGGGAATGTGTTGTGATATTTTATTCAAAAATATGAGGTATGTTATAACCATAATCAATATACTGATCAATATGGAGATTGTTTTAATTATTGCTTCAATACTGGATGTCTTAATATAGACTGTGAGTCTTGGGCACTCTCTGGTGAGCAAGTATGCTACTTTCCATTGGGCAGCACCAATGAACTAGAGTGAACTAGTGAACTTTGCGTGACTTCCAAGAACATGTCAAGGATGGCACTAACAAGTATGATGAATGGCCCATGAGGACACCTGCATCCAGGGGGAGTGTGAGACTAAAAGTTATCAGGAAAATTGTTCAAACTAGCATGAGTCTACAATTGGAAAGTAAAGCAGGAGCAGTAATAATTAATTGTAGCAAAACTAGTGTAGTTAGACCAATCAGAGGCCGAATTGTCATTTTTTGGTTAAAAAGACTGATAAGAAGATGGTATAAGTATGGGTGCCCGGACAGATGCTATGGCTGTCATCTCGGCTTTGTTGCTGTGTTCAATAAAGTCTTATTTTGACATCTGGAACTCTGTTTCTTGAGCTTTACTGACAAAATTGAGAAGACCATTGTTTGTTCCATGACAGCAGCAGAGTTGGAGCGGAGCTCCTGCCAGACATCATCTCTAAGGCACTATGAACCATATGACTAGTAAGTAAAACCTCAAATATGCACCACTCTTTGAAAGTAAGAGGTTGGTATGATTTTTTATATTTTTAAAAGAAGTCTCTTTTGCTCACCACTACTGCATTTAATTTAATAAAAATACAGTAAAAACAGCAATATTGTAAAATATTATCACAATTTAAAATAGTTGTTTTCTATGTGAATATATGTTAAAATGTAATTCATTTCTGGCCATAGATGTAAACGGCCAAATCTCAAAACAAACTCAAATTAGAAGCAGGTTTAAATGGCCCAAGAATGGATTTATGTACTTGGGTGTCTTTATTCTTTCCTCCTTGGACCAATTATATAGTACAAATTATAGGTAATTAAAAATATTAGTGAAGATCTAGATCGCCGGTCAGTGCGTCCTCTCTCTCTGATTGGCCGCATTGAATCCATTCGTATGAATGTTCTATTTGTTCCAGATGTTACTCATAGAAGTTCCAAAAACTACATTTGATTTGCTTAATAAAATAATTTCTAAATTCATGTGGCAGGGAAAACGACCAAGAATTAGGCTTAAAATATTACAATCATCCAAGACGAAAGGTGGACTGGGACTTCCAAATTTCAGGTTTGACTTCTGGGCTGCTCAACTAAGGCCCCTGATCTCATGGATCAGAGACCTCACACATACTCGGTGGGTTAACATTGAAAAGAGCCTCTGTTTGATGCCCCTTAGGATAGTACCTTTTTCCAATGTATCATTAAAAAATGCCAGTATGGGAGCATGGACTAAAGTAACGTTAAAAAGTTGGAGAACTATACAAACATCATTTGGCATGTCAAAATTTAATCTACAACCAGGATTGGTTATCTTGATGATTTTACACCATCTCATACAGATGCAGGTTTCAAAATGCGGTCTCAGTATGGACTCTGTTATCTGCATTAAATGTTTCATAGCAATCATTTGAACAAATAATAAATGAATTTATGCTTCCAAGGTCTGAATTTTTTAGATATTTGCAATTGAGACATTTCCTTACAACACATAAGGAATTTGAAAGGGTCAAATACCCCTCCCCAGTAGAGCTATTTTTTAAACAAATACAAACTGGTCATGTGGTCAAACAAATTATCTCTAAGGGATACCTGTTATTTCTCTTTAAGAAGTCAAATAACACTTTACAGATTAAGGAGAAATGGGAGGTCGAAATTAATAGAACAATTCCTCTAGAAATGTGAGAGGAAGTCTGCAGTGAAATACATCTCGTGACCAATTCTAATATCTGGAGGGAATTCAAATGGAAGATCATAACTAGATTTTTTTGAATCCCACAGATGAATGCTAAATGGAAATCTTCCTGCTCTGACAAGTGTTGGAGAAACTGTGGACAATATGTTGGTAACCACACCCATATTCTGTGGTCATGTCCAACCTATTGGAAAGATGTATTTGATGCTCTTAAAGAAATCTTCCATCAGGAAATCCCTGAAGATCCCTTAGTTGCTCTTCTGGGTCTATGCCCAGAGCGCTTTGAGGGCAGATCTAAAGTATACTTATTACAAATTCTACTTGCCGCAGCCAGTAAGTGCATTACATGTAGATGGTTAAAACATGACCCTTCATCGTACAATGCCTGGATTCAAACAGTGTGGGAGTTGTACGGAATGGAACATATCACATATGCATTGCGACTTTAAAAAAAAAATTTTTTTCTAAAGAGGCGGGCCCCTGTTATGCCTTTAATATTTCAATAATGTGCTATATAGTTATATGCACACTCATCCATCTTCTCAATCAATCTTATTTATTTTACCCTTTTTATTTATTTTCCTTTCTTTTCCTTTCTGTTCATCTTTGGTCTTACTAGTTGTCCTTGGACGTTTTCATTTTATGCATAACATTTTTGAAATAATTAATAAAGACTGAATAATTGTCAATGTTGCTAGAATATGATAGACTAACATGTCAAATTGTAATACTGTATTTCATGCAATGCTGTGGTTCAAAGTAAAAATAAGTTCCAAAAAAATATATTTCTGTGATGCGCAGCTGTATTTTCAGCATCATTACTCCAGTCTTCAGTGTCACATGATCTTCAGAAATTATTCTAATATACTGATTTACTGGTCAACAAACATTTCTGATTATTATCAATGCTGAACACAGTTTTTATGGAAACAACACCATTTGTGGTAATATTAAAAAAGAGAGAAATTAATACTTGTATTAATCAAGGGTGCATTAAATTGATCAGAAGTAACAGTGAAGACATTTATAATGTTGGAAAAGATTTCTATTTAATAAATAGTTTAATAAAGATATTAGAATGATTTCTGAAGATCATGTGACTGTCACGTTCCCTCTTGGGATACAAGGAGCTTAGAGTCGTGGAGGTATCAATAATCCCTATATTGATGAGACGAGGAGCACGGGGAGAGACGAACACAAATGACGTTAAGAACGGACACAGGGGCTAGGAAACACAGGGCTTATAAACACAGGGAAATTAACGAGGAAGAACAGAAACAGGTGAGGGCTAATCAAATGCAGGGCTGGGGACACATGAACTACTAATTAACAGGAACAGGAAGGCCAAATATGGGCACGGCAGGAGGGGAAACACAAGACAAGGACTAACATTACGCCCCCCTCCGGAAGGCGTGTCCTCACGCCTAACACCATCCAATGGGGAGGGGGGGTGGGCGCTCTGGAGGCCTCCAGGGCGGTGCCCGTTCCAGGGGCCATGGCGGGTCAGGGGACTCGGGAGGCCATGGCGGGTCAGGGGACTCGGGAGGCCAGGGCGGGTCAGGGGAATTCGGGAGGCCAGGGCGGGTCAGGGGAATTCGGGAGGCCAGGGCGGGTCAGGGGACTCGGGAGGCCAGGGCGGGTCAGGGGACTCGGGAGGCCATGGCGGATCTGGAAACTCGGGAAGCCACGGCCTATTTTTTTCAGGTCGTGTGGCCTTGGCCCTCTCCCCGGCCACACCGGCCGTGACCCTATAGCCCCCCCCCCCCAAAATTTTCTTGGGGAAGTTCCCCCCTGGGAGACACTGAGGAGCGGGCTCTGGAGGAGCGGACACTTGGGGGTGCTCTTGAAGCGCAGACACTTGGGGGGCGCTCTTGAAGCGCAGACACTTGGGGGGCGCTCTTGAAGCGCAGACACTTGGGGGCGCTCTTGACGAGCTGGGAACTCAGGAGGGCTGGACGGAGCCAGCGGGACCTCAGGAGGGCTGGACGGAGCCAGCGGGACCTCAGGAGGGCTGGACGGAGCCAGCGGGACCTCAGGAGGGCTGGACGGAGCTAGCGGGAACTCAGGAGGGCTGGACGGAGCCGGCACCGGCACGGGAGGGCATGTGCGTGGAGCCGGCACCGGCACGGGAGAGCACGTGCATGGAGCCGGCGCGGGAGGGCACTTGCGAGGAGCCGGCACTGGAGGGCACTTGCGAGGAGCCGGCACTGGAGGGCACTTGCGAGGAGCCGGCACTGGAGGGCGCTCTTGAAGCGCGGATTCGCGGGGGCGCTCTTGAAGCGCGGACACTTGGGGGCGCTCGGGAGGAGCTGAGCTGGACGGGACCAGCGGAGACGCAGGAGAGCTGGGCGGGGCCAGCGGAGACACAGGATTCCACCTGCGAGGAGCAGGCACAGGAGGGCGCTCTGGAAGCGCGAGTTCGCGGGGGCGCTCCGGAAGCACGAGCGGCGGCGGGCTTGGGAGAGCCGCGAACGGCGGCAGACTCGGGGGAGTCGCGGACGACGGCGGGCTAGCTCCGACTCGGGCCCGGAAGTCTCCCAGACACCGGCATATTCCTTCCCTCCAGGTCAATCCCGCGGAGGTCGATGGGGAAATGAAAACCGGCCCCGAGCCGGAATAGGTGGAGAATCGCCGCATCATGGAGCTCCGAACTCCTCGCGAGCCCGCAGAACTCCTCTGCGTACTCCACGAAGGGCAGCTCGCGGAGTATCAGGGCGCGGAGGCGGGCGGCGAACTCCATCGCCGTGGAGGGGGGGGGGGGGGGGGGGGGGGGGAAACTGGAACAAACAAAAACTTTCCTCAAAACGGAAAACAAAACGGGGGAAAAGGAGCGCCACTTACTTTGTAGGTTCCGGTCTTCTGTCACGTTCCCTCTCGGGATACAAGGAGCTTAGAGTCGTGGAGGTATCAATAATCCCTTTATTGATGAGACGAGGAGCACGGGGAGAGACGAACACAAATGACGTTAAGTCCGGACACAGGGGCTAGGAAACACAGGGCTTATAAACACAGGGAAATTAACGAGGAAGAACAGAAACAGGTGAGGGCTAATCAAACGCAGGGCTGGGGACACATGAACTACTAATTAACAGGAACGAGGATGGCCAAATAGGGACACGAGAGGAGGGGAAACACAAGACAAGGACTGACATTGACACTGAAGACTGGCGTAATGATGCTGAAAATACAGCTGCAGATCACAGAAATAAATTACATTTACAATATATTAAAATAGACAACAGTTCTTTTAATTTTTAAAAATGTTTTGCAATATTACTATTTTCTCTGTATTCTTGATTAAATAAATGCAGACTTAGTGAGTTTTTTTTTTTTTTTTAAATATTGGAATGTTTCCAAACTTTTGACAGGTTCTGTATAACATTGTTACCTAGTGCTATTGCTTAAATACCATCAATTAGATGGATTTGTGGCCCAAGATGCTGGGATAGGCTTCAGCCCCCACGATCCTACAGAGGAGAGTGAATATATGGATGGATGAACTTGCAAGATATCGCTTTGATTTTGATTTTGTTAAGTTACTTTTGAATATTCTTCCCCCCCCCCTAAACTATTTAATAAACAATCCTGTTAAAGAAAATTTATAATATGATAAATGTGAGGGTATTGATCTGGAAGACATGGGGCCATAAATAACATATTCATAAGTGGTTCTTTGTAGAACCTTTAAAAAAGGTTCTTTATGGCACCATAAAAAAAAAACGTTCTTTAAAGAACCTTTCACAAAAATGGTTCCTCTATGGCATCGCCGTGAAACCCCTGTTGGTTCTTCCTGGCACCTTTTTTTTTTTAAGAGTGTGTACTGCACAATAAACCTAAACATCCCAGTGCTGGGACAGTGGAAATATGCACTCAGACACTCTGGAGCCCATCCCAGATGATGTCCCAGAGGCCGTACCAGGCGCTCTATTGTGGCAGCCCATCCAGGTCCAGCAGCACCACCAGGGTCTCCCTGCTCAGCTCAATGAAAGTGTACAATTTTTTTTTCCCCCAATCTTTTTTATATATTATTTTAATATTTATGTTGTTTTTCTGATGTTGAATTGAAGTTTTGTAATTAGTTGTAAAAATTACTTTTACTATAAAACAATTTATTTTAATTTACAAATGTTAATAAGAGGCAAAAAAAAAAAAGTATAGAAGAATTTCTGTCATTTACAAACTATAACTTGCTTTGCAAAAATAAACAATTTCCACAACTACTAGTCTTTTTTTATAAGTTTCAACTTATAATACAAAAACAATGCACATAAATTACTTTGCTTCATTTACAAATAACTTTAATTACAAAAGTTATTTTGTAACTTTTGTTACAAAATAACAACCACTTCCCCTGTAGAGGAAGTGGTTGTTCCACTTCCACTGAGTGAGTAACCACTCAGAATTCGTGCTCTGCATTTAACCCATCCAATGTGCACACACACAGCAGTGAACACACACACCGTGAACACACACCCGGAGCAGTGGGCAGCCATTTATGCTGCGGCGCCCGGGGAGCAGTTGGGAGTTCGGTGCCTTGCTCAAGGGCACCTCAGTCGTGGTATTGAGGGTGGAGAGAGCGCTGGACATTCACTCCCCCCACCTACAATCCCTGCCGGCCCGAGACTCGAACCCACAACCTTTGGATTACAAGCCCGACTCTCTAACCATTAGGCCACGACTTCCTTTTGTCAACAAAATGGCGGCGCGCACTATCGCTGCGGCTTCTCTCTCTCCCGACAGAACGGTGTCTTCGTGTTTTTTGTCTTGTAAGTCGCAATGTTTTTGCACATCTTCGTCTCGTCTACCTGTCTGTAAGCGCGCATACAGTCGTGAGTTTCTGCTCGATGTCGGCAGAATCACATTTTTTTGAGTTAAACTCAGCACACGCCGAAGAGCTGCGGGACCTCGGTCTGTTCCGAAAGCCTACTCCATCACCGACCCCCACTACTGCATCTCGCCCACAGCGGAGGCACTACAAGCGGCGTGAGAGGAAGCAGAAGAGGGGTAAGCGCGGAGGTATCCGAGCTAGGCTAGCGGCCAACCCACACAAGCCAGCTATCCCCACCATCGTACTGGCGAACGTACGCTCTTTGGACAATAAACTGGACTACATCCGACAACTCCGCTCTACTCAGAGGACTGTAAGAGACTGTTGTGTTTTTGTGTTTACGGAAACATGGCTTAACAACAGCGTGCCGGACTGCGCCATACAGCTCGACCAGCTAACATGCTATCGAGCTGACAGAGCTCTCGTCGAGGGAGGTAAGATCCGCGGCGGTGGGCTTTGTGTTTACATCAATGATGCATGATGTCGCGACGCTGTTGTGGTCTGCAAACACTGCTCACCCTTGGTGGAGTTTATGATTATTAAGTGCCGGCCGTTCTATCTACCGAGGGAATATTCAGCCATACTGCTAGTTGCTGTATACATCCCTCCCAGCTCCAACAACAACATCAGGAGTGAGGCGCTAAATGAACTGTACCAGCACACCAGTGAGCAGCAGACAGCCCACCCAGATGCTTTTCTCATTTTGGCCGGGGATTTCAACCACGTAGACTTAAAGAGTGTGTTCCCAAAAATATATCAACACAGACTTTCCAACAAGGGGAAAAAATACCCTGGACTTTGTTTACACCACCCAGAGAGGAGCTTACAAGGCCCTCCCCCTCCCCCACCTCGGAGCCTTAGACCACATCACTGTCATGCTAATGCCTGCATACAGACCGCTCGTCAAAGTCATCAAACCAATACACAAACACATTCAAGTGTGGCCGGAAGGGTCGTCAGAGGCACTTCAGGACTGTTTTGACACCACTGACTGGAATATGTTTAAACAGGCTGCCACATACAACAACACTACAGACCTCCAAGAGTACTCGGAGACTGTCACTGCCTACATCTCCAAGTGCATTGATGATGTAACAGTCACAAAGTCCATCACTGTCCGGGCCAACCAGAAGCCGTGGATGACAGGGGAAGTCTACAGACTGCTGAAGGCTCGGAACGCTGCCTTTAGAGCTGAAGATGAGGAGGGCCTGAAGACAGCTAGGGCCAACCTAACCCGCGGCATCAGAGAGGCCAAGAGACAGTACTCCAGGAGGATAGCCCATCGTTTCAGCGACAGCAGAGACTCTCGGAGCTTGTGGCAGGGGATACAGACCATTACGGACTACAAGCCCCCACCACAGACCTGTGACAGCACCATCCCCCTGCTGAACGAGCTGAATGCCTTCTTTGCTCGCGTTGAGGCACAAAACAGCACCACTGCACAGAAGACTCCACCTCCTCCCGGCGACCAGGTGATGACGCTGTCCCCGGACAGCGTGAGGAGGTCCCTCAGCAGGATCAATGCACGCAAAGCTCCGGGTCCTGACAACATTCCTGGGCGTGTACTGAGAGACTGTGCAGTGGAACTCACTGATGTCTTCACAGACATCTTCAACATCTCGCTAAATCAGGCCGTTGTCCCCACATGCTTCAAAGCTACCACCATCATTCCAGTCCCGAAGAAGTCATCTCCATCCTGTTTCAATGACTACCGTCCAATAGCACTCACTCCTATTCTCATGAAGTGCTTTGAACGGCTAGTCATGCACCACATCAAGTCTGTCCTCCCCCCCTCACTTGACCCCTTCCAGTTTGCATATAGGTCCAACCGCTCGACCAATGATGCCATCACCACTGCCCTCATCCCAGCCCTCACACATCTGGACAAAAAAGACTCATATGTCAGGATGCTGTTCATAGACTTCAGTTCAGCATTCAACACAATCATCCCTCAACAGCTCACACACAAACTGGTGCAGCTGGGGCTCAACACCTCTCTGTGCAACTGGCTGTTGGACTTCCTGACCGGGAGACCTCAAGCAGTATGGGTTGGCAGTAACACATCCAGCACCATCACACTGAACACTGGGGCCCCCCAAGGATGTGTGCTGAGCCCCCTCCTCTTCACTCTGCTGACCCACGACTGCACACCGTCACACAACTCTAACCTGATCATTAAGTTTGCGGATCACACAACTGTGGTGGGTCTCATTAGCAACAGAGATGAGACAAACTACAGGAGCGAGGTGAGCCGCCTGGCCGGGTGGTGCAGTGACAATAATCTCTCTCTGAATGTGGAGAAGACGAAGGAGATTGTTGTTGGCTTAAGGAGAGTACACACTCAGCATGCCCCTCTGACCATCAACGGTGCGACTGTGGAGAGAGTGAGCAGCACCAAGTTCCTGGGTGTGCACATCACAGAGGACCTCTCCTGGACTAACAACACTGTTGTAGGAAGAATTCTGCTTGGACACACACACACAATTTCCAGACCGCTTGACGCCTCCTCAAAGGCCCTCCCTTAAATCTCCTGAGACCAGAAAAACATATATTTTGGGTTTTTGAGAGCCCTTGTCATTTGGAGGAACCCCACAGAAAAACCCTCCCTAACAGCTCCATTAAGTCGCAGTAAATTCAAAGGACGATATCGAGGATGACGTTTTTACGATCGCCTCGAACTAAAGACAATTTCCAGACTTTTCAAACCAAAGACTTTTACGACCCTGCATAGCAGCACATTCCAGGGAAACGCGCCTTTTCTGTGGTGCTATCTAACAAAGAGAACCACACCTTTGAATTAGAAACGAGTTTTAAAAGGGAACAAAAGTTATACCGTTTCTGCTACTTAAACAATATACTCGAATACAAAAACACTATAGACAATATAGTTTATACATATATTAAAGGATGTTTTTGTTTGTGACATTTCTAAGCTTGTTGTGTATTTTGGATTTATAGAAATTTGTTTCCAGAATGTATAATCTTCCTGATTACTAGTTGTTCATTATCACATGCTCTGTGATTATTTAGGATCGTTTAATCAATGCCTTAACTACGAAATCGAATATAAAGGATATTTGTATTTTGGTGCATGTTAAACGGCTACTGTTTGGTTTCGGATGAAAGCTGATTTAATGAATAATAATATTGTGGTATGAATTAAATCTTATCTGTTTTTTCATTAACGCCTATTTACAAGACGAATAGAAGTCTGCTGTTATAAGTTTTTATGTGATAAAATACTTGCGCAGATAATGTATGCAACACGAAACTGTGCAGGGGCGGGGCTCCGCCCACAGCTACACTTGCGTTTGGACCACGCGCCCAAATCGGCCCGTTAAAATGGATGCACAACCATGAAGTGTGGGAGTTGAAAACAACAGGAGGCCACACACACGCCTGCGAGTCTCTCGTTCTGCTGCAAAGCGCTTCTGGCCTCGAACATCACGGCGAAGCCCAGCAACTAACACCAAGACTCAGTTAAACTTTGAAAGAACTTTAACATTGGAAGCTAAGACCTGAATCGACTTCCTGAAAGCTTCATCACGTCAGAACGAGATCCTGCAACAACTGAAGAGTAACCGCGTCACACGACCTACCGAGCAGCCAATCCATACGCGTTCCATCTCAAAGCGAAGGACGGAAATCACCTGAAGAAAGGACTCTTTGAACTGAAGGAAAGACTGAGTTGAACCGAAAGCAAAAGATTGGACATTCTGATTAATAACAATTAATCATATGAAGATCAACTCTTAAGAGTGATTCCCTAAAAGCTAAATAATAAAATAAATATTTGTAGGATTAATTTTCTACACTGTAGCACTGGCCAAGAAAGCACAGCAGCGTCTGTACTTCCTCCGCAAACTCAGAAGAGCCAGAGCCCCGACCCCCATCATGTGCACCTTCTACAGAGGCACCATCGAGAGCATCCTAACCAGCTGCATCACTGTGTGGTATGGCGCTTGCAACGCATCCTGCCGCAAGACACTTCAGCGAATAGTGAGAGCAGCTGAGAAGATCATTGGTGTCTCTCTCCCCTCCCTCCAGGACATTTACAGCACCCGTCTCACCCGCAAAGCCCTCCGCATTGCAGGTGATCCCACCCACCCGACACACAGCTTCTTCAGTCTGCTGCCATCAGGGAGGAGACTGCGGAGTCTCCAGGCGAGGACCAGCAGACTGAAGGACAGCTTCATACATCAGGCTGTCAGGAAGCTGAACTCCCTCCCGTCCCTGACCCCCCCTCCCCTCTTTTTACCCCATACAACACTGAACTCTGACACTATGAGACCCCCCCCCCCCCCCTCCGGCTCCCCACACCCCCAGGACCAGCCACCGCCACCTACTTACAAACTGTGACCAGCACCTCTCACTTGTGCAGCATTGGACTGATCACTACCTCATCCAGCATTGACTGCAAACTACCTCCTCGGATAGTCTCATAAAAAGACTGTTCTCCTGTCAATTTAACAGACTGACAAGCTCTTTTTGCACTACACACATATCTGCACAGTTTTTGTTTTATTTAAAGGTGCCATAGAATGCATTGATACAGTATTTTTAAATTGTTCTCTGATATCTACACAGAAGGTATGTGGCTTAGGTAAGGGCAAAAAATCTCCAGAAACGAATTTACATGTCCATTTACAACCCTAGGATTTCTCCCTAGAATGAAACGGTCTGTTATTGGCTTATTTGGCAGGGTCATGAATAATAATGAGCTCTGCTCTGATTGGCTGTTTCACAGTACGGCTCATCAGCAAGAAGGAAGCACAGGGAGGAAAATATATATTTAAATACTTTCTCTCGCAGTTATATCGTCGGGTAATTATACTGTATATAAAACGCGGGCATCAGGGAGCCGTTATTAATATGCGAGGCATTGAAACTGCTTTTGAACGATCCATCGATCGCGTTATAGTTCACTTTCAAGAGACGCGATCACACAAACTATGTTTACATTATGGAGCAACAGTACTTACCACACATGTCACAAGATCAGATGCTTGTCAGTGGTGCTCAGGATCTGTAAGTCATTCGCCATCATCCTCATCTCTCCTTACTGAGAGTGAAATCTTATGTACTGTAACAGGCTACCGCTAGCAAGGAGCTAACCATGTCCCTTTAGTGGCTCGCGTTATTTGCTTTCTGTGCCTTTCTGAATACAGACATCAACCCATCCCTGCACTTCACACCCCCTGCACGGCCTGGAACATAACATTTATTTTGTTATTTTCGCTGTTGTCCGCGCTTGTTTATTTACAATACCTGCAGAGCTTCTGATGGTTCGGCCGGCTTAGAACAAGGACGGGTTTATGCAAATGTTGGGGGCGTAGTGATCCTGACTGATGCGTCACAGTCGGTGTTATGTTCTAATTCGCCTGTTTTTCAGTGGTCTTTTTTAATCACGAGATTTACATATGAAGGAGGAAACTATGGTGTTTGAGGCTCACTGTATGTCATTTCCATGTACAGAACTGTTATTATTTAAATATGCCAGGGTAAAGACAGTTTTTCATTCTATGGCACCTTTAACTGGTTTGCACTCTATCTATTCTGCCATGTGCCTTATGTCACTTTATCTATCTTTTTTATTTTTCTACAATGTCCTCAGACCGACAAGCTCTTTTTGCACTACACATATATCTGCACAGTTTTGGTTTATTTAACTGGTTTGCACCCCATCTATTCTGCCATGTGCCTTATGTCACTTTATCTATCTTTTTCATTTTTCTACAATGTTCTCAGATTGATAAGCTCTTTTTGCACTACAAATATATCTGCACAGTTTTGTTTTTATTTAACTGGTTTGCACTATCTGCCATGCGCCTTATGCCACTTTATCTATTTCTTAAATTTTTTTTCTAGAATGTCCTTACTTGTATAGCTATAGAGTTGTATGTACATATGTTTAAACCGTATTATCTGTATTTGAACGTGTTTAATGTTAACTGTTTACACCAAGGGTCTGAGGGTAACGCAATTTCAATTCTCTGTATGTATGTGCTGTACATGTGGAAGAATTGACAATAAAGCAGACTCGACTTGACTTGAAAAGTAATGTACAGAACAACTTCATTTCATTTTTAAGTTTCCCAGCAGCCCCATTTTCTCCAGAACTGTCCTAAAAGAAGAGAAAAGGAAAAACTTATGACAAACTATTAAGGACAGCGTAGAACCGCTGAGGGTGGAAACTATAGCAGTGCAGGGCTGTCAATCAACCCCCGTGGCCCAGCCCTCCGAAATGTGACGTCACACTGCGGTGAGAA
This sequence comes from Barbus barbus, assembly GCF_936440315.1. NCBI lineage: Eukaryota > Metazoa > Chordata > Actinopteri > Cypriniformes > Cyprinidae > Barbus > Barbus barbus. The sequence goes on along the minus strand of NC_136754.1, from coordinate 561,170 downwards.
TCGAAACGGCAGGCCTAGTGAAACTGACTTAAAGGGGATTAAAAAATGAGTAGTGGGTGGATTTTTATCATTGTTGGGTGGTTGTGTTCACACACTGCCAACACACATTTATGTCCAAACACCATGTAAAAGTGAATTTTGCATAATAGGTGTCCTTTAATAAGTACAAGAACTTTTGCCTCAGACCACCTAACAAATGAATCTGTGCAGTGGTATTGTTAATTTAATTTCACATTTTTAAGACCCCTGAGTTTTAACATTTGTTTCACTAGATATTTGAGTAAATTAAAACACAGTACTTAGCACAGACTCCCTGATGCAGCCTTCATGAGACCAGAATGTGGTAGTTAAAGTTGCATATGAAAGCAATGTGAAGTCGACCGCTTGAATTTGCTGAGCTCATACTCAGAAGTGGGACTTATAAAGTTTGTGATAGGATGCGAAGGCACCATGAGACCAGCTATGTCGTTATTTTTATTACACCGTGCTCCTGGGGCTCGTTCTTCGTACGTTGCTTAAAACATCCGAGATCAAATGAGACATCCGAGATGATTTCATCGCGCTAATCATGATCCGGCTAATTGGGTTCTTCGAACACACCTGTTGTTGATGATTAGTATCGCTGGATTGAGTTATCTGAGATAACTGCGCGTTCATGCGCTGGTTTAAAAGGGGATATGTATCGATAGTAGAAACACTGATCAGCAACGCTGTTATTGGTTGCCCACAATGGCCAAAGAGCGCGCCCACTTTTCCTCTGCGGCAGAACAAAAACTCTTGATGGAGGGCTATGGGGAGTTCCAAAATTTAATAAAAACGACAGGGAACACCTCAAAGGCTGCAAAAGCCAGGAGAGAGGGCTGGCAAAAAGTTGCAGACAAATTAAATGCGTAAGTAGTGATTGTGTTAGAGGTTTTCAATCAGTTATTACAGTATATGTACATTAAACATTTTCATACTTTAATCTTTCATATTAGAGCCTCCACAGGACCCACTAGAAATTGGGAACAAGTAAACGTGAAATACAAGAATATTCTACAAAATGGTAATAATTAACTACATATGTTGTTCTTAGTCTTTTTTTGTTTTTGTTTTAAACGACTGTGAAATGATGTGCTTGTTTATATCAGCAACTAGGAAAAAGGCAGAGCAAAAAAAAAAAAACAGGCGGTGGTCCTGCACCCTGAGTTAAATGTGAACCGACCCAATGTTCAGGACATCCCTGGGAGCAGCTCTTCCTTAGACCCACAGCCAGGAAGCAGTAGCAGCAGCACCTTCATTACTGGTAAAGAGGTTTTTAATTCACTTTGTATAGGCTACTGTAAAATAATTGGTAGCTACCTTGCATTTGGTGTAATCCAAATGTCAGCTACACTCTTCAACTGGTAAATCTTGAGTAGTGCTGAATTGCATTGACATGAAAGGAAGGCAGTTAAACCTACTTTGAGTAAATGGGGGGGGGGGGGGGACTAAAAAGTTTCTGTTTCTTTTCCTGTGTACCTCATTGTAATTAATTTTTATTTCTTTCTCTATTTCTGTGCAGTTTTACATAACACACCCACACTTTTACCTGTTCCCATGCAAGTGGTGGCTGAAGCATGTGCAGTAAGTGGACTTGTCCTTTTTTTTGTTTTTCTCAATAGTGAAATCAATATCAATAGTGGAGACACCGTATCACTTTGTCATACCATTTATTTTCATTGCACAGGACAGTGAAGAGACCCTCTCGGATGAGTGTCCTTTGGAGGAAGTACCTGTAAGTGCATAACTACACATAAAAATGCACTATATAATATACCCTATAAACTTATCAACTAATGTCCTTTATATTTTTGACCGCAATATGAGTTGCAGGAGTCTGCACAGAGGCCTGCAGAGAGGGAGTCTGCACAGAGAACTGATACAGAGGTGGACAGTGTTGCATTGTTTTTTTACTTTCAGTTTTTTTTTTTTTGTCTCCAAGAACAACTAATAAAAAATCATTGAATCCATATTTGCCTTGTCTTTTTTTTTTTTTTTTTTTTTGTCTTAATTTTTATTAAATTATTCTCAAAAATGGTGTTCCACAATCCTGTCCCGTGCAGCTCTGCCACTATCCAAGTGCACTGGCTGGAGGTCATCATCAGGCTGCACTTCCACCACAGGGGTCCTCTCCTTTCTAATGGTGACAATGTTGTGTAATACAGCACATGCGACAATGTGGCATGCCCTGTCAGGTGCGACCCTCAGACTTTTCAGACACTGAAATCTTCCCTTTAGTTGCCCAAAGGTCATTTCAATGCGTGCCCTTGTCCTGGCTAGAGCTGCATTGTAACTGGTTTGTGGTCCAGGGTTGGGGTCAGGGAATGGAGTCATAAAATACTGCCTACAGGCATAGCCCCTGTCTCCAACCAGGATCCCATCGTAATCACCTGTACAATGGTAAAATGCAGTTCTGTTAGGCCCACAATAAGTGTGTGTAATACAGTGAGCATGACATTAATATCCTTACCACGTTCAAATAATGTGCATAACTGTGACTCTCTGAAAATTCTTTAGTCATGCACAGATCCTGGCCATTTGGCTTCCACATTTGTGATATGACACATAGAGTCTAAGACATTGTAGTCAATCAACTGCATACTTATGGAATACATTGTATATATTACCAATATAAAATATTAAGAATAGTGATACTTATCTCACCTGCACATTTATACTGTGAACCCCCTTTTGGTTCACAAAATCCCCTTCATTTGGGGCCTGGTGGGGCCTTGATATGAATGTGTGTGCAGTCTATGGCACCAATCACATTAGGCAAGCCTGGGGGACAATCGATTTATATTTACTAGTGTGGTCATATTCATACCATCTTCATTAACAAGTAGAATGTACCTGCAATTGCGAAATAGCTCTGTTTTACAACTTGGGGTCTTAAGTGGCTTGGAAAGACTACAAAAACACCTAAAAACTGCTTTAGCGCCAGGTAAACTTTACGAATGGCACGACAGACAGCACTTTTGGCCAAGTTCTCCGCATCCCCAATAGTGTACAGGAAAGTGCCACTCGCAAAGAATCTCAACGCGATGCACACAGTTTGTGCTGCGGTTAAAGCCCGACTCCGACGAGTAGAACTTTTAATATGAGGTTCTAACAAGTTTATTATGTAAATGACACCCTCACGTGAAAAACGATATCTTTCAAAAAGTACACTATCGCGCTGTGCTAATGGATCCTGTCTGTGTCGCAAAACGCGATTAATTCTAAAAGCTCTGCGAATTATCCTCGCACCTTCCGCAACAGGTTGCTCTCGTAAAAACGGGCAAGACATGGCTGCGACAGACTTCCCTATCTCCTCCGCTTATAAAGCCGCGATCTAATCCTGTTTACATGAAATAAGCCTGCTCCCGAGCAGGTTTAAGCTTGCGCACCTGTTGCTATGACAGCAAGTCCAGGATGAGCGTCGAAGAACCAAACGATCCAAGATCATGTCAAATCGTCAACAATCAAATCCAGCTAACTGAGTTAGCGACGTACGAAGAACGAGCCCCTGGTCTGTGTAATTCATAAACACTAATTTATTATGAACAGTGCAATCAGATGAATTATTTTTAAACCGAGTACGTTTTCTGTAAAGATAACAGGCTTCTACTAATAGACCATTTCACGGACGTAAACAATAACAAAGGCGTTGGAGCGCTACTGCGCAAGCATAATTGAACACTAACTATTTAGAATAGAATAACTGCAGTTTTAAGAAAACCGACTACGCCACTCTGACACCACGCAGAGAATTATTAATACACTTTATCTTAAGGCACGCACGTCAGTTGCACCAGTAAGGAACAGAGACATGAAGATCATACAACAATAGTTCTTTATTACTAAAAATCACACGGGTACGAACTGAGCGTACAAGGCAAAACTCGCCACAGCATCTAACCATAAAATACACGTTATGATATCAGAGGAGAAATACAGACATTTAAAAAGTCAGTCACCACAAAATGAACATACACTAACACATTACATTGAAAGGCTTATCAGCTGAGGGCTAACGAACAAGGAGCCCAACCACACACTTCAGAGTAAACTTATCACTCACACACAAAATCCGTGCGTCTCCCGGCACACAGCACCCAGTGTTCAACCCACCACCAGCACGCGAAGGAAACACGGGAGGATTCCTGGCTGAAGCCCCCAGCATCTAGCAGAAAGTTTACAATTGCTCACACACACCAAATCAAGAAAAATCACAATTAGAATGAATCAAGGCTAAAGCAAGTCAATATAAACAAATAATAATAATAAACAAAAGGAAACTTGACTGAAAACTATTACTCCCACGAACACATAACCTCCAAACAAAGAAAAACAAAAACTACTAACGGAGTCATTCAACGCACATATAGACCATTTCAACGGATATTCGGCGGTATAAGGAAGTGACGTCTTTGGTCCACGGACGTTTCCGGTTAGTGTTCAAAACAATGGCGGCAGGCGCTTGATACACAGTGGGATTGCGATTAATTTATTTAATCCTGCTGTTTAAAATGTAGAAATTAAAATTAGATCCTTGTAGTTCGGTGGTTGGGTGCTCCCGCTGGGCTCGAACTAACATTAATTTATAAATAATCGGAAATTAAAGGGTTAGATGCCCGAGAAACGCGCCTGGATTGCAGCAGTGAAGAAGCAGAATAGACACTAGCAACTCTAGGATATACAGCGCACATTTCCATTGAGGTAAGGACAAGCTCTTGTTTTTTTCCATCTAATTCTTTGTATTTATTTACGGTAACTCTTCAAGTATGATGCAGCATTTTGTTTTCGTCATCGTTTACATATGCGCCTAGCGTTTTGATTCTTTTTAAGTGAAAAAGGCCAAGCTTTTATTTCTGTTTTATTGCAAGCGTTATGTAGGCTATACAAAATAAATATGAGTTCTCATTAGTTGTCTAGCTATCTTGTAAGCAGATAAATGCAGTGAGTAACACGTCATAGAAATGTATTCTCTAAACTTGAATGTTGAATAGTGAAACAGTTAACTGCAGTAGTTTACAAAAGCTAACGGTAAACATTTGTCATCACTTATGCTTGTCTAATGTTAATTCCAACATGTACTGATGTATTAAACAATAATAGTATTATTTGTAAATGTTTTTATTAAGTAAAATAATTGTTTTTCTACTTTTGTCTTTAGGAAAGCCATCATCTGTAATGTAAGACAGCTAAGACAGTGAGTGCTACAGGGAGACAGGACAGTGCCAAACCACATGTGACCATATGAACACCCAGATGTGTTTGAGAACTTGAGGATGAAATGCAATGTAATGTAGTACTCAAAGCTGCATATGGTCAGCCTGCTGCTTTTGATATTGATCACGTTAATAAATTTGCTGGAAACAGTCTCTGTCTTTTGTTTATATGCAGTCTTTTGTTTATATGCAGTACTGGTCAAATGTCTGGACACATTACTATTTTTTTATGTTTTTAATACAGACAAAATCAGTAATATTGTCAAACGGTTTTCTGTTTTAATATTCGTTATATTTCTGTGATGCAAAGCTGGATTTTGATCAGCCATTACTCCAGTCTTAAGTGTCACATGATCCTTCAGAAATCATTCTAATGTGCTGATTTGATATTTGGTTCGTGTCCGTTTTGGAAACAATTGTGCTGCTTAATATTTTTTTCTGGAACCTGTGATGCTTTATACAGGATTGATTAATTAAATCCAGACAGGAATTTTCTAAATTATAGAAATCTTTTTTAACAGTGTCTTTACTATCACTTTTTCAAATCAATAAAAAAAAATTCTGAATAAATGTATTCATATTCTTAAAAAATAAAATAAATACTGACCCCAAACTTTTGAACAGTAGTGCATGTTGTTACAAAACATTTATATTACAAATAAATGCAGTTCTTTTATTCAAAGAATACTAAAATTATCTCAGTTTATAAACATGTTAAGCAGCACAACTTTTTCCAACACTGATAATAAATCAGCATATTAGAATGATTTCTGAAGATCATGTGACACTGAAGACTGGAGTAATGATGCTGAAAATACAGATTTGATCACAGAAATAAATTACACTTTAAAGCATATTAAAATAGAAAACCATTATTTTAATTTGTAATATTTCAAAATATTACTGCTTTTGTCTATATTTTTGATCAATTAAATGCAGGCTTGATGAGCATTGGAGACTTATTTCAAAAGCATTAATAGTGGCCACACTTTTTACCTGTATGTGTGTTTACAGTAAATGTGCATAAAAACATACATACCCACATATAATGTGTGTGCATTTATTAATCTGCTAGTAGGCTATACTTTATCTAAAAAAAACAAAAAAACTAATAAAGGTTTATGCAAAACACGGTAGTCAGCACTGAACTGCATTCATCTTGTTTATGACCACATGATGGCTCAGATAGAGCATTCTCGCACTGTTCCACAGCAACAAACTTGACCACACTAAGCACACATTATAAAACGATTGAAATCCGTAATAATGGGATGTAGTGCTTAGTTTATTAGCATTCATTTAGCATTGTAATAAACATGCATGTTCAGTAAAGCTGCAGTGAAACGATATGTATTGTGAAAAGCGCTGTACAAATAAAAATGAACGCGTAGACATACAGACTGACCCAGCAATGCAAGTGAAATGTCCACCAAAAACCTCCCCGGACATCTTAGCACACACCATGATAAGATCATAAGTAACACTGTTTGTCTTGCTTCAGTTTAACCGAACATAAGACTGATGTCATCCATCGTACAAACAAATGATCCCAACTTCTGAGGAGTTAATTGTAAGCATCCAGACTGCGATACGCGTTTAACGCCATCTCTCGTGTACACGCACACAGCATCAATCAGAGCCGTCCGGAACACTACTTTTAATGTTCTCTGTCATGTTTAAAGGGTAATTATTATTATTATTTTTTTAAATACCTAACTTGCGTTTTCGCTAGGCTTAAAAGGGATGCGCTTGCGCTAGTTATAGGTTTTTATAGATCTGAGATTTTAAAATGGCGCTACCGGAAATGCTTCAGGACCAGACATGCGCAGTAGCGCTCCAACGCCTTTGTTATTGTTTACGTCCGTGAAATGGTCTATAACAAACCACACTTACAAATCAGACTAAATCAAACAAACACAATAAAATAGGCTGTAGGACAACGGCGATTCCTCGCATTAAATACTAACAAAAGGCAGAGGGGAAAGACCTCGAACACCTTGAAAGGGAAACACAATGTTTAAACACCCACAAGAATGCCCAATGTTCTCAACCCAATCAGGAACAGACTTACCCGACGATAAAATTGAGTCACTCGGAACAAACCGTTTTAGATCGCTTGGTCTCGTTTTGATCCTACAGCAACACATTAACTGGTTTGCGTATACCTGAAACGAGCTAAACAAATCATACCCTCTTTTCCAATCAATGCCTCAGCACACAGTACCCGTAACTTCCTATGATAAAGACTTACCCGACGATAGAATCAAACACTCCCAACCGTATCACTTTTAGATCACTTGGTCTCGTTTTGATCCTGCAGCATTGCATAAGCTCATTTACATATGCCTGAAATACACTGAAGTCATACCCACTCGTCAGATTAATACCCAAACACAGTTCCCACAACTTAACGTTACTGCAGTAACAGCTTACCGAACGAAATCGCCATTTCAGGAGCACGCGAAAACCAGTGTACAGCCGCAGTCAAATCACCCGCATGTTGGAAGCAAGTGGGAACCCCCGGATCAATCGGTGATGACGTATGTCTCGACAGGTATGGGAATACACTATTTATAGTCAGATCGGAAGTGATGCGACAGAAGGAAATTTGTCGGCGGCAAGCTGTAATGAATTTAATAATTAATCTTAATAACCATGGGAGGAGAGCATCCGGTCACACTGGCTGGCATAGAGATGATTTCTACAGAACTGGGCTTTGAGCTCCTGCGGGTGTCTTTAGAAACCTGTCGGAGTTTATGAAGCTCTCGGACAGCAGACAGCAGCTCAGGACTGCATTCATTGTGCAGCAGATCCACGACTCTCTTCATGAGATCCTTCTTCAGGCCGCTTTTACTCTTGCCCATCTTGGAGAGCAGAAGACGAAGCTCTGTCACCCGTAAAGCCTCCAGCATCACCTGCAGGACAGATGAGTTACTGATGAACTTTACATCACAGAGCATTTATTATGAAGAAAAGTAACTTCCATTATAATTATTGTAGTCATTCCATGACATATCTGCATAAAACAAAACAAAACAAAAAATATAAAATAATTATTAAAGGCTGTTTAATGGCCTGTCAGCTGAATTTCAGCAGTAAAACAACTATCAAAAACATCAAAGCATCGTTTTGGCCAACAGAAAATGTAATTCATTAACTGAATTCTAATGAATGAATTCAATTCAATTCAATTCAATTCAAGTTTATTTGTATAGCGCTTTTTATGATACAAATCGTTGCAAAGCAGCTCTACAGGAATTTAAGTTTCCACAATATATTTATATACTGCAGAACCTTAATATATTTAACTTATGGCAAAATTTGGTAATTCTGTATGTTGTCTGAGCGTTGGCATCCTCTGAGGTCCTCTGAGGGGTTGGCATCATCTTTTCTCAGGTGTTCGGTCATCTCAGATCATTTAAGGGTTGGATCCAGACTGAAGCTTGTCATTCCTAGTTACCACGGGATGTTAATCAACAGAGAAACAAATAGAGACATAATTAGCGTAGCTGCTGTTCCATCTAAGCAAAAATGATTTGTTCAACCCAAGCTAAAGAATAATAATAATGTACATTTGATCAGATATAACTGCAGTACAAGATTATAAGATGCATTATGTGAATGCTTGGCTAAAGAGATGTGTCTTTAATCTAGATTTAAACAGAGAGAGTGTGTCTGAACCCCGAACGTTATCAGGAAGGCTATTCCAGAGTTTGGGAGCCAAATGTGAAAAAGCTCTACCTCCTTTAGTGGACTTTGCTATCCTAGGTACTACCAAAAGTCCAGAGTTTTGCGTCCTTAGGGAGCGGGTTGGATTATAGCGTAGTAGAAGACAAGTTAGGTACGCAGGAGCTAAACCATTTAGGGCCTTATAGGCAAGGAATAATATTTTGTAAATGATACGGAACTGAATAGGTAGCAGTGCAGAGACTGTAAAATTGAGGTAATATGATCATATTTTCTTGACCTGGTAAGAACTCTAGCCGCTGCATTTTGGACTATCTGTAGCTTGTTTATTGAATATAAAACGTGAATGAAAAATGTACAGTTATTTAAAAATACTTGTTGAACACAGAACAAATTCTTTTAGTACCTTACTACCTTATAGTGACACTGTGGTTTGTCAGTTTTAGAGTATGTCTATGCCAGTGACTCAATCATTTGTTACTCAAAGATATACATGTGCTCTCTTTTGTGATCCCATACATTAATTTACAATGGCACCGGAAATTTTTGATCATGAAAGAAACTAGGCTTGTTCGAGATGAACTGCAGAAACTCATAACTTTATATACTGCTTCATACAGCGCAATCTGTTCAAGAATAAAGTTCAGCACAGAGCCGGCGCCAGGTCAGCTCCGTCGGGGGGGCATTTCAATTTCTAGGGGGGCACAAATCACGCAGTCACGACGTCTCTCTCCGGGGGGGGGGGGGGGGGGGGCTTCAAAGTGGCTATCACACGTTATCAAAGTTTGAGTCACATGACCGCACAAATTGCACGAAAAATAGGTCGTACGAAAATGTACTTAAGGCTACTTATAATTTAATAACCGTGATGTTTTGTTCTCTTCTAAAATGTTTGATTTTTATATGACTATTATCATGAAAAAGTTAGCATCTTAGATTGAGCTCTTGTTTATGAAACTTTGGCCTTTTAATCAAATCTTCATGTGTGTGTATATGGGTAGTTGACAAATAAAAATTGGATTGTGTCCTATGGTGTGACATAGCAAAAATGTAGAAGAAAAAAAACTTAAGATACAAATAACTTAATTTATAAATAACTTAAAAATGTATCTTCATTCTTAGTTACAGATAGCATATGAGAGAGGTTTATCTACAATGTTAGAGTTTTTTTTTTTTTTTTGCTGTCACACCATAGGACACATTGATGCCTCAACTACCCATAAGAAAGATTTTGATAGCTCTGTAAAGGTTTTGCTGGTGATTTGTTAATGGTTTATTGGAAAGAGGCTAATTTACATGGAAGACGTCACTTACATGGAGCGTGTAATCGACTGAAAACAAGTTCAAGCACGTTTTGATCTTTCATGGTAAACAAATATGAATAAAAATTGATCTGTGATTTCAGGAGGACAGAAAGAAACTCTACAGAACAGAAGGGAAGCTCCAAGATTTCAACTTTTCTGAAGGGAGCTACTGACTTAGAAATACAGGTGAACTGAAAAAGCTCATGAAATATATTAATATGTATTTTTCAGAACATATTTAACCAATTTTAAGAAGGCCTTGACATCAAAACATAAATGACACTCAACCTAAAACTAAAAACATAGATTCTGTTATATTAAGAATATATTATTATTAGTAGTATAAGTAGTAGAATTTGTTGAATATACGTTATTATAATTGTTATATATTATTCTTTCTTTCAATTGAATTTTACCTCTGCTCTAGCTTGTTTCATTATAATAAACGTGGAACTGCAAACTAAATATTGTTGGCTCTGTGACAGATTGCTTGTTTTGTTGATTCTTCAGTGATGATGGCCTGCTGAACCCAGCAGAGTTGGAGTGAACCGACTGTCAGAGAGTGGCGTACCGTGGGGTTTCAGTCAGGGCCTTCAGTAAGCAACTGTAAACTACAAGCACACATCTCTGTTACAACTAACACAGCCATATGCATAATGCACATATTATGCCGCACACAGGCTCTCAACAACAATGACGGCTGATCAACAATTTCAACAGTCTTCGTAGTGCACTAATAGGCAACATTATCGGGAAACGCACACCAGTAATATAATATTGTGGCAGATTTTGTCTTTAATTTTCTCCAAAAACTGTAAAGTAAAACCCAGTGAAAGTTGACACAGACAGAGTGTTGGGTGTCCTGAAGGTGAATGAATTGACATTTCCATGTTAACTCAAAAGGAATTTGAATAATGCATGTATAAATGTCAAGGAGGGCTATAATGCATTGTGACAGACTTCAGACATTCATTTTCTCCCAAATTCGACAGTAAAACCCAGGGAAAGTTGACACAGATAGAGACTTGGTCGTTCTGAAAAATAATTTATTGACATTTTCATGTTAACTCTGAAGGAATTTGAATAATGCATGTAGAAAATAGTAGGAAATAATCAGTGCTATAATGTATTTTAGCAGACTTCATTTTTATGGAAAACTCCACAGTATAATATATTTGAACATAATATAACTGCATTTTTTATCTTATTTGTTTTGGGGCACATTTAATTCATAATCGCTGAAATATAGGTCTTCGTCAGCTTTTTGGCCGCTTCGTGTCTCCATACCATAATACGTATTATGGTTTGTGTTTCCAGGAATTCCCTCACATGTAATACATTTTAACTTATTCGAACATTATTAAATGTCATATTTATTATCTTTGTCTTACAGTAATATTATGAATTTCAGTTATATTTGTGTATGTTTATATAGGCTGCATTTTTAATGAGGGTTATAAGTACAAAATTTGTTACTCTTAAAAAGTAATCAAATAAGATCTTACAGGACAAAATAAATTTCCATTTAAAAATCACAATGTCCAATTTGATACAATCAATAAAAGATTCTACAGGAAAAAAAATAATCCCACTAAATAAAACAACAAAGTCTAGGATTCTAAGAATCAAATAAAATCATACAGGACAAAGTCAAATTTCATTAAAATCAATCGGAATGTCCTATAGGATTCTAAGAATCCAATAAGATCCTAAAGGATAAACTGAAATTCCAATAGGATTTTTTGACAAGGGACCACAAACATGCCAACAAAATAACTTGTGCTCAGTGCAAGCTGTCATAGTTGCAATCTTTGAAATGGCGCATAAAAACTTTGCTGGCCTTTGTTAGCAATTTCAGTTTGGGTGTAGGTCTTCCTTTCTCAGTTATTCTCTTTTCTCTGCAAAAGAGTGCCTTGAAAAGGGGGGGGGGGGGGGGGGTGGTGGCACTGGGCACGTCGCTAGACCCAGAGGGCGGGCTGTCATTGAACGTCAAAATTTGATTGGCTGATGATTCTGTCATTAATGCTTGTAACAAATCAGATGTGACACCTTTCAACAAAAGGGTAGCACTATCTGACTTTTTATGTAGGATATTTCAGTTTGTAAGAATCTATAGTTTGCCTCGACCTAACTTCCACTCCACAATATATTTGATCATGCTCATTTCCCAAAATGGCTTAATTATTATAGAGAATAAGAAAGTCAACAGTTGTTTGTAGACCATTTGGGATGATCAAAAGGAGCAAAAGGTGACCAATTGTAAAATGGGAGCAGGTGTGGGACACGGAGAACCACCTCGGACAAAGTGGTGTCAGAACTTAATTAACATACAGACTACAGCTGTTACAAAAGGAGCAACTTCATTTACATGTAGGGTAGTAAACTGGAAATGTATAAAATGTTTCTCCAAGATACCGTTGTAACTTAGGATGTAGGGGGTTCATTCCGACTCCATTGAACCCAAGGTACTACATGTACTTTGTCACTGCTATGCTGCAATAAACCTCTTCATCAAGATCTTCATCCTCAACTAAACTAATCATAGGCAATTTGTGGAGATAACACAAATGAAAATGAAACCTAAATAATCAATAAACATTATTCACACAATTTTATTTTTTATAGATGCAGCAGAGAAGGCCCTGCTGCCCCTGACGGCCCACCACTGCAGTCAGACAACATCACCAAGATGCTATAAACCGCAGGACTAGTATGTAAAATCTCGAACATACACAACTGTAATAAGTTTGGGTTGGTATGATTTTTTTTTTTTTAAGTCTTTTATGGCAACCACAGTTTAATGTATGAAATGAATACACCTTACTACAATTTAAAATAACTGTTTTCTATTTTAATATAGAGAAATAATTCATTCCAGTGATGGTAAATCTGTATTTTCAGCATTACTCCAGTCTTCAGTGTCACATGATCTTCAGAAATCATTCTAATATACTGATTTACTGCTCAAGAAACATTTCTGATTATTATCAATGTTAAAAACAGCTGTGCTGCTTAATTTTTTCAGGATTCTTTAATGAATAAAGTTTTAAAACAGTACAGTGTTTATTTGAAACAGAAATGTTTGCTCTAACATTTGATAATTGATAAGACATTGATAATCAGAAATGTTTCTTTAGCAGCAAATCAGCATATCAGTTTGATTTCTGAAGGATCATGTGACACTGAAGACTGGAATAATAAAAATTAGCTTAGATCACACAAATAAACTACATTTCTTTCCTGTAAAAAAATGAGGAAAAAAATAAGGAAACTTTCCTGTAGTTTCTTTTTTTAAACTACATAGCTTTCCTGTAGCTCAAATAGTAGAGCATGGTGCTAGCAACGGCAAGATCATGGGTTCGATTCCCAGGGAAAGCAAGAACTAATAAAAAATGACAAAACTGTAACTTGAATGCAATGTAAGTCGCTTTGGATAAACGTGTCTGCTAAATGCATGAATGGAATGAATGGAATTTCACAATATATTCACATAGAAAACTGTTGTGTTAAATTATAATAATATTTCACATATTACTGTTTTTACTTCATTTTGATCAAATAAATGCAGCCTTGGTGAGCAGAAGAGACTTCTTTCCAAGACGTTTAAAAATCTTACTGACCCCAAACATTTAACGGTAGTGTAAATTACAAATATGATGTTCCACCCACTTAAATGATACTGTGACATGTGTAGTCCATTCTAAAGAGACTGCCTGTTCCCCAAATAATGAGGACAAAATAATACATTTACTAAGAGATCACATGAAACACTTTAACAATAAATAGATTTTTGAGAGCATTAGTGACAGTGTGCCAATTTTTGTTTATTGATAGATGAAGTGTATCATGTAAAGTAAAGTTTCATGTAAACGGATATAAAGTTTTTGGATGTGCACATATTACACCTTCTTGTGATTAAATCAGACATATAGCAAAATAAGCAAAAATGGGGGCAGCAGCAGCTATGGTGCTTGGTCTGTAGTGAGGTCACAACATTCTAATACCAAGGATTTATCAAAGTCCACTGAAGGAAGTAGAGCTTTTTGGTATATTTGCCTTCCTAATATTTGGGGCTCGGACACACTCTTTTACTTTAAATTAGATTAAAATACATATTTTAGCCAAGTATTCACACAACACATCTGATAACCATGCACTCCAGTTATATGTGATGAAATAAGTCATCTTTTGTCTGAAATAATATGAACAGCAGCTATGCTAAACTTTCTTCTTTTGATTTCCTGTTTCTACCTCAGGATGCCCATCCCAAAGTTACTAGAGATTACACCAGCTCCAGACTGAATCCAAACTCACTTGTGGAGACTTCAGATGACGGCAACTGTACATGGACACACAAAACATTGGACACACAAAACAAATATTATCCTTATATTGCCTATAAGGGTAAGTTTGACGATTTTCAACCCACTTTGTATTATTGCAATGTCTGTAATATCTGTAAATGAACAATATTTACTCTTTCTCTGAGTTATGTGTACCTATATGTCCTCTTATTTGTAAGCAGCACTCTGCAGGAGTTGACAAAATGACACAAAACACTTTTTATAGCATCTAAATGAAAAAATGCTGTTTTTCATCAGTTTTGCTGCAAATAAACGGTATCTTGGAGAAAGAATAAACATTGTTCTTTTACATATATTACCATGTATACCATTACTTTGCTTGGGAGCGAGGCATGCGGAGGCAGCCCTCCTTGGGGGCTGATTGTCCGCACTGCGAGGGTTTTCCTCTGCGTGTGCTTCGCTCCCGAAAGGCTCTTTTCTCCGGAGAGGGCTCTTTCACTAGCGTTCCCCGCGGCACTGACCCGCTTCCGCTAAGGCGGAGCGGAGACGGCGTTCGTGGGGTTCGCAACGGGATCTGGCAGAGGGATCGGAGACGAGCGAGTCTCTTTCTCCATCCGCACCTGCCGGATCCCGCGACCGCTCCCCGAGTACGGAAGCACGCGTGGCGGTTTCTTCCCCTCGGGCAGCGGCATCGGCGCTTCTCGCGTCTTCCTCCGAGGAGGTTGACATGGGTTGACATCAGTCTGCAACCCACTCTGTGGTCCCATATGAGGAGCCTGTGGAGTGTTTTGTCGAGCCGCAGAGAGGGTTATACTGCGTTCTCTGCGGTTTCAGACTCACCTCCACATCTGAGCCTGCCCTTTTTTTTCCCCGACCTCCACACTGAGGTGTCGAGGTTGTAGGGAAAATATTTCGGCCCGCCTCTTCGTCCCCTCATTCTGTTACTTCGGTAGTGTCATGGGGACGAGTGAGCGCGGTTACAGAGCGATGCCGCGGGTGGAACAGACGCTTGCGAGCTATCTGTCCCCTGACGCTGCGTCGTCTCTGAAGGCAAAGGGTACGCGTCAGCAGGTCGGGCTGGCTTATGTCTGCACATCATGGTGGCATGCCAGGCTGACCTGCTCAAGGAGTTGGATGAGGGCGGGGGATTAATGCGGAGCACATCTGTGTGCTCCGCAAAACCGTTGATTTGTCTCTCCGCGCCGCCAGGGAGACCGTCAAGGCGATCTATGGCAGTCCTGGTGGCGGCGGAGAGGCATCTTTGGTGGACCCTGTCGGATTTATGGTAAGCCTTGACAGGGCCTTCCTTCTGGACGCCCCACTTTGCCGCCTGGCCTTTTTTGGTTCAGGAGGCAGGTGGCGGCGTTCCAGCGGTTTCTCCCTCGCCGCTCTCTAGCTCATGGGGCTGCTGGGCGAGAGCAGCCCCTGCCGCGTGCTGGCTCCTCGTATAGGCAAGCGTGCCCCCGCGGGAGCGGGTTGGGGCGGTAAGAAGGGTGCGCGGTCAAAGACCTCCCAGCCAAGCAGGCGAAGACGTCTTTGGCCAAGAAGCCCTGATGTGAGTGGGATCAGGGCTTATGAGGGTAGCCCCCGCTGCGGTAGAGCGACGATCGCACGGCGATCGCCCCCCCCCCAGCGCCCTCAGGAGATCGTTCTGCCAACCCTGCCACCAATGGTGCTTCAGGGCGCAGCGGTCTCCAGCGAGCGCATATCTCAGTCTCTTCCGCCCGGTATCGTAGCGGAGCTGAGATGCTCGCCACCCCTTCGGGGGTCTCTGGAGCAGCTAGTTCGGCCGTTCCCTGCCGGGGTTCCGCTTCACTAGCCGCTCCGGGTTACACCAGAGGCCAGTCTCGAGAGACTGGTTCCCTTAGTAGACTATTTTGCAGCGTGGATACTACTGCCAAATGTGTCTCGATGGGTTCTGCGCACTGTAGAGAGAGGCTACAGAATCCAGTTTGATTCTCGTCCGCCTCAATTCAATGGGGTGAATTCCACGTTGTGGGCCCCGAGCAGGCTCTGGTAATGGAACAAGAGGTAGATACTCTCTTAAGGAAAGATACCATCGAGGTGGGTCTTCCTTCCGAAGAGAGCCCGGGTACTACAGCCGGTACTTCATAGTTCCAAGGAGGATGGAGGTTTGCGTCCCTTTTTTAGATCTGCATCAATTGAACCGCTCAGTCTGCAAGACTGAAGTTCAAGATGCTCAGGTAAGTACTCAGATCAAGTCCGAGGACTGGTCTGATAGCAGGTAAGTATCTCAGATCAAGTCCGAGGACTGGTTTGACACGTAGATCTAAAAGACGCATACTTCCATGCCTCCGTCCTTCCCACTCACAGGAAGTTCCTGAGGTTTGCTTTTGGGGGCAAAAGCTTACCAATATCGGGTACTTCCCTTCGGCCTAGCACTCTCACCCCACACTTTTACGAGTGTGTGGGCGCCGCGTTAGCTACGGGGCGCCCGCATACTCAATTACATCGACCTTTGGTTGATTCTCGCTCTATCAGAGCGGAGGGCGGCTCAACATTGAGGTGTTGTTCTCGCTCACTTAAAAGTGTTGGGGGTAAGGCTGAACCCCAAGGAAAGTGTGCTTTCTCCATTACAGAGAACCACTTATCTGGGGCTGGTGGGGATTTGACCACGGTGCAGGCACGTATGTCTCCTGCTCGGATCGAGTCAATCCTCACGAAAGTCAGGAGGGTGAAAGAAGGCCAGTCACTCACTGTCAAGCAGTTTAGATACTGCTGGGTCTGGTGGCAGCTGCGTCCAACGGGATACCTTTTGGCCTGCTGTACATGAGACCCCTACAGTGGTGGCTCAAGACCAAGGGGTTCTCCCCGAGGGGAAACCCGCTTTGCATGATCAAGGTCACGCGGCGGTGCCTACGTGCCTTGGACATGTGGAGACAACCTTGGTTCTTGTCCCAGGGCCTGGTGTTGGGAGCTCCTTGTCGCCGCGTACGCTAGCGACGGACGCATCCCTCACCGGTTGGGGAGCGGCCATGAGTGGCCACCCTGCCCACGGTCGGTGGAGGGGTCATCATCTCGCCTGGCACATCAACAGGCTCGAGATGCTGGCCGTATTTCAGTACTTCTCCTAGACCTAAGAGGTCGCCATGTGTTAGTTCGCAAGCCGAAAACACATCGGTGGTCTTTTATAGCAACCACCAAGGAGGTCTGCGGTTCGCGCCCCCTGTACAGGCTGGCACACCAGATCCTTGTGTGGGCTATGAGGCCTAGCTCTCCTGGTTGGTCGAGCTGGCATTGCTCCCCTCAACTTTGAGGGTCACCTTTGAGCATGCCGCTCCCTTCTGAGTGTCTTGAGTTCCCTCTCATGCAGAGAGTTAAGTGCTCCGCTCTCCAGAGATCTGCCTTGGTAGAGCTAGCATTGCTCCCCTCAACTTAGAGGGTCACCTTGAGCATGCCGCTCCCTTCTGAGCATCTGAGTTAGTACCTCATGGGGAGCAGACACCCTGTCGAGGCAGGGGCTGTTATCCGGGAATGCTTCACACCGAGGTGGGGAAGCAGATCTAGAGAGTGTTTGGCCAGGCTCAGGTGGACCTCTTCGCTACTCGGGCAGCGCAATGTCCCCTCTGGTACTCTCTACGTCATCCAGCTCCGAGGGGCTGGATGCCGTGGTACAGACGTGGCCGAGGCTTCGTCTTTATGCCTTTCCCCCGATTGCTCTGCTCCCCGGAGTTCTGGAGAGAGTGCGCCGGGACGGACACCGGCTGCTATTGGTAGCCCCGTTCTGGCCGGGCCGAGTATGGTTCTCGGACCTGATTTTCCTCCTCGACGGCTCTCCATGGGAGATTCCAGTCAGGAGGGATCTCCTCTCACAGGCAGGAGGCACCCTTGTGCACCCCTGCCTGGAGTTATAGAAGCTGTGGGTGTGGCCCCTGAGGGGGCACAGCTGATAGCCTCTGGTCTCTCAACCGAGGTTGTTGAGACCATTCTCCAGTCCAGAGCTCCCTCTACGAGGAAACCGTATGCCCTGAAGTGGAGACTCTTCACTTCATGGTGCGGAGATCGCCAGCTCGACCCAGTTAACTGCCCAGTAGGTACAGTGCTGGAGTTCCTGCAGGCTCGACTCTCCGCAGGGTTAGCCCACTCCACCTTGAAGGTCTACGTGGCGGCAATTTCTGCTTACCACACCCCTCTTGGTGGATTGACAGTGGGCGCACAACCCCTAGTTACATGTTTCCTCCGTGGTGCACTGAGGCTTAGTCCTCCTCCCTTTCGGGAGCCTGACCAGGTGCGAGCACGTCCACAGAGCTGCCATGTGGTCTTCTGACCTCCCCTCGCCGATGGGAGTCAGGGCTCATTCCACTAGGAGTGTGGCGGCCTCCAAGGCCTTTCTCGCAGTTGTCCCTATTCAGGACATCTGCAACGCTGCGGGTTGGTCCACGCCTCTGACCTTAGTCAGATCCTTGGCCTGGACATGTGAGCCACTCCAGTCTCTTCCGTTCTCTTGCCCTAGCTGTGCGCCTCTCTTGGACACACAGGGCAGGGGTGCGGAAGTCTGGAGCCGTTGGTATCTCGTTCCCCAAAGCGTCGTTGACGCAGCTCGAGTTCCTGAAGAGGAACGTCTTAGGTTACTTGTGTAACCCTAGTTCCTCGAGGGAACGAGACGCTGCGTCACGGAACCACACTTCCGGCATCCCTGCCAGCGCTTGCTTCATTCTATAAGCTGATGCCGGTTTCACCGCACGTGCTTTTGTACCAGCTGGTCATTACGTCACCTCGCCCGTGACATCCCTTCCCATTTCTGGACAGATTTGATTGGTATTCAGAGCCGGTTACGCTATTGGCGTTCCCCAAAGCGTCGTTGACGCAGCGTCTCGTTCCCTCGAGGAACTAGGGTTACACAAGTAACCTAAGACGTTTTTTTCCAAACCATGGTTTTGATGCCACATTCGATTGCTGCGTTCGACACTATAGACCACTATAGACTCATAGATCGATTACAAAACTATACTGGTATTCAAGGGCAGGCTTTAAGATGGTTTAGATCCTACCTGTCCGATCGCTACCACTTTGTAAATTTAAATGGGGAGTCATCTCAATTATCACCAGTAAAGTATGGAGTACCACAAGGATCTGTCCTAGGTCCTCTGCTATTTTCAATATACATGTTGCCTCTTGGTAATATTATTAGAAAATACGGGATTAGTTTTCATTGCTATGCTGATGATACTCAATTATATATCTCAACAAGACCAGATGAAACTTCTCAACTATCTAAGCTAATAGATTGTGTAAAAAATGTAAAAGATTGGATGACCAATAATTTCCTCCTATTAAATTCAGATAAGACAGAGATATTACTTATTGGACCAAAAAACAGTACACAGAATCTCTTGGATTACAATTTGCAACTAGACGGATGCACTGTTACGTCCTCTAAAGTCAAACATCTGGGTGTTATATTAGACAGCAACTTGTCCTTTGAAAATGATATTTCCCATGTTACAAAAACTGCATTCTTCCATCTTAGAAACATTGCCAAGCTTCGAAACATGCTACCTGTTTCTGATGCAGAAAAGCTAGTTCATGCATTCATGACCTCTAGACTGGACTATTGTAATGCACTGCTAGCTGGTTGTCCTGCATCTTCAATAAACAAGCTACAGATAGTCCAAAATGCAGCGGCTAGAGTTCTTACCAGGTCAAGAAAATATGATCATATTACCCCAATTTTACAGTCTCTGCACTGGCTACCTATTCAGTTCTGTATCATTTACAAAATATTATTCCTTGCCTATAAGGCCCTAAATGGTTTAGCTCCTGCATACCTAACTTGTCTTCTACCACGCTATAATCCAACCCGCTCCCTAAGGACGCAAAACTCTGGACTTTTGGTAGTACCTAGGATAGCAAAGTCCACTAAAGGAGGTAGAGCTTTTTCACATTTGGCTCCCAAACTCTGGAATAGCCTTCCTGATAACGTTCGGGGTTCAGACACACTCTCTCTGTTTAAATCTAGATTAAAGACACATCTCTTTAGCCAATCATTCACATAATGCATCTTATAATCTTGTACTGCAGTTATATCTGATCAAATGTACATTATTATTATTCTTTAGCTTGGGTTGAACAAATCATTTTTGCTTAAATGGAACAGCAGCTATGCTAATTATGTCTCTATTTGTTTCTCTGTTGATTAACATCCCGTGGTAACCAGGAATTACAGAAGCTTCAGTCTGGATCCAACCCTTAAATGATCTGAGACGACCGAACACCTGAGAAAAGATGATGCTGTAAGAATTACAGAACCTCAGACACTTTGAACTTCTGAGATGGACAACACACACACAGTGCATTAACATACAGACATCTGTCTCCACATCCCATTGAGAGAAAATGCGGGAAAACGCCTTTCTATAAATATGCATCAGTTCCTTTTCATCCCCTCTTCCCCTCACCCATCCTTCCCTTAACTCAGCTCACTCAGAATGGTCGATAGTAGAATGTAATGTTCTACATTAATGCAAGTGTTATTTACAGTCATGTTTGGTATCATTTGAATTGTCTCAGGGCGACTGCTACAATGGTCTCATTCTTATAAGAAGTAAACTAAAAGGTAATACAGATCCTAAGAGTTCAGAGATATTTTCCACACTGTAGAGGGTGGGTCAGTTCCCAGTGGTTTTCATGCAAATTTCCTTTTGTCACAAAAGGCGTTAACTCGCAAATTACAATTGTTAGCTCCTGTCTCCATCTCGGGGGTATTGGTCTGAAGTACTTAAGGAAATGTTGCAAAAGGGTCGGGGCGTTTCTGTAACCAGAAGCTCGTAGTGTGGTGTCTCAATGCTCACACTATGTATTTCTATGAAGTCAGGTATGCATCCTTTACTCGTAGATTTATCTTTGAGAATTCTATGTTTTGTATTGATATGATTTGATCTCTTTGAATTCCTGTGTAATTGACATATACATACAGTATTTACCTGACTGATAATAAATTGTTGCATTTGACCTTATTCTGTTTTACTCTGTAATTATTGACTCTAGTAGATTACGTTGCATCCTTGTTAGAGACATGAGCAACCGAATGAACGAGTAAATATAAAGTCAAGAGTTAACTAGAATAATCAAATATCAGAAGAATACTAATTAGAAATAGACAAGCAATCAATTTGTATTTCAAGCTAAATACGAGGTCATAATAAAATTGAGTCAGATTAAATAATAAAATGGAGTCAGATTAGAGTTTAATTTAAATTGAAGAATTTTGCACATTGAAAAGTCCGAACAGGCAGGAAACCTTCATCCACCATTGGACACCTTGTTTGGGCCAAATGTGTGGACCTTACAATGCCAACCCCTCAGAGGACCTCAGAGGATGCCAATGCTCAGACAACATACAGAATTGTCAAATTTTGCCATAAGATAACATATTAAGGTTCTGCAATATATAAATATATTGTGGAACCTTAAATTCCTGTAGAGCGGCTTTGCAACGAATTGTATCGTAAAAAGCGCTATACAAATAAACTTGAATTGAATTGAACATTCTGCTATAGTAATATTGTAGTAATACTTCAGTAAACCTGTGGTAACCATGACTTAGTGGTTCCTGTGGTCTTGTCCCGATGGCCGTCTAAGTGACATGGCCTTAACTGGGGATCAGTCTCTGGGGCTCATCTAGTTGTCCTGGTCTCTGCTGACTTTCAGGGCTGTAAAGGTCATCTCTAGTTTCTGATCCACTATCTGGTTTGGATACGGTTTGAATCTGGGTGGCTCCGGTGACCTTGGAACAACAATGAAAGAGCGTCCAGAACAACCACGATCAGATGATAGAAGCATGTCATCTGTAACTCTAATGAGAGCAGTCTCAGTACTATGATACAGTCTAAATCATGACTGGAATTCCTCACAAATACTATTTTTCTCTAAGAAGGAATATAATTGCGAGGACACTACCTTTTCTAGTATCTTTGACAGAAAAGGGAGATTTGAGATCAGTCTGTAATTAACTAGATCTTAGGGGACATGTTGTGGTTTTTTAATGCGAGGCTTAATAACAGCCAATTTGAAGGTTTTGGGGACATATAAAGGACGTAAAGGAGCAACTGTATCTAAAGTGGTAGAAAAGAGACAGTCCATAGTTTCTGTTACATCATCAAGTTTTTCTGCACTGTTGGATATGCTGAGGAATTGAGATAAATCAGGAAGATTACTTACAAAGCAGTCTTTTGTGGTAGAGGTGATGGTTCTACCATACTTGTAACAAGGAGTAGAATTTACAGTTTTAGCTATATGGAGTTTACACAAGACTAGATAATGATCTGAGATATCATCGCTTTGCTGCAGAATTTCAACACCACTAACATCAATTCCATGTGACAGTATTAAATCAAGAGTATGATTTAGACAATGAGTAGGTCCGGAAAATGTAAAAAAAACAGGGAAGAAATGTAAAAATACAGAACAATTCTGTAAAATTACAGTTTTTTTTAGTTTACTACCTTTTAATTATATTTTTATTAAATATTTATTTATTTGTGAAAAATACTTCAAAAAGTATGTTTATTTTACACATTCATTTTTTATGAATTTTCAAATTATTTCAAATTTCTTAAATATGAATTAAAATTATATCGGCCACCCTGCTTTCCAAGATATTGACCCCTAGTTCTGTATCAACATCGCACTATAATAAATGTAGATTTAGATTGCACCTTGTACTGTATTTCAAAGGCAACCTTAGTGAGCTGGTCTTTGCACCTGTCCCTCATAAATGTTTATTGTATGCACACACACACAAACGGCTCTGTACTTGTACTCTGCACAATGACAATAAAGTTGAATGTAATCTAATCTGAACCCTTTGTGAAGGGTTGTTGTGTTGAAATTTGATTCTTTTAATAAATCATAATCATATAATCTTTCAGATAAATGTACACATGTATATAAACTGAGTTTATATAGGCCTTCCTACATTTAGCCTATATTTTTCTTCTTTCTTTCTTTGTATCATGGATAAAGGACAAATAAGATAAAGACCAAAAAACACACTTATGTGTGAGAAAGGAAGTTCAATGAAGACTTCATGAAGCCAGTCGATTTGGTCAGTCAAACTTTTAAATACATTTTTGCTTTTCTATTGTAAACTTAGAAATTCACACTCTTGTGTTTTTACTATGATTACACAGAACAGCAGCAAGTGTGTGAGGTTAATGGCAACCAGATACATTGCAAAGGAATTACTTGTGAAGGCTACGTTGCCTATTTTGCTGCACTAGAAATAAACACATTGAATATAATAAAATTGAATAGATCAACCGGACTGGATCTGGTGACTGTATTGACCATCTGGCTGGATACAGACCGGATTGGGTGGTTACGGTGACTGGGGATATGTCCCCGGGGCTCATCCAGGTGTCCGGCCTCTGCCGACGATCAGGGCCACATACATCATCTCCCGGCGCCGATCCACCATCTGATCCGGACTGAGAAACAGAATAAGAAACAGACAAATATTAGCGTAGATGTCATTCTTCTTACGAAATAACGAGTACATTGCGTGTTATGGGGGAGTGTTCCCGGTTCCGGTTGATCTAATTAATGCAGCCTAACAATCCTTTAATGGATTTGAATAATAGAAGTGTATTAGTGTGTTATGTGTAAGCCAGGTTAGAGAAATGTGTCTTTAATCTAGATTTAAACTGACAGAGTGTGTCTGCCTCCCAAACAGTATTAGGTAGATTGTTCCAGAGTTTGGGTGCTAAATAGGAAAAGGATCTGCCGCCCGCAGTTGATTTTGATATTCTAGGTATTATCAAACGGACAGAGTTTTGAGAACGCAGCAGACGTGGAGGACTATAATGTGATAAGAGCTCGCTCAAGTACTGAGGAGCTAAGTCATTCAGGACTTATAAGTAATTAACAAGATTTTAAAATCTATATAATGTTTGATAGGGAGCCAGTGCAGTGTTGCCAGAATCAGGCTAATATGGTCGTACTTTCTGGTTCTAGTAAGGACTCTAGCTGCTGCATTTTGGACCAACTTTAGTTTGTTTATTAAGCGTGCAGAACAACCAACCAATAAAGCATTACAATAGTCGAACCTTGAGGTCATAAACACATGAATTAATATTTCTGCATTTGACGTTGAGAGCATAGGTTGCAATTTAGATATGTTTTTGAGATGGAAAAACGCAGTTTTACAAATGCTAGAAACCTGGCTTTCAAATGAAAGATTGCTATCAAACAGCACACCTAGGTTCCTAACTGATGAATAAGAATTGACAGAGCCATGGTCAAGTGTTAGATAGTGTTCTAGGTTATTACATGTGGGGTTTTTAGGTCTGATAATTAACACCTCTGTTTTTTCAGAATTTAGCAGTAAGAAGTTACTCGTCATCCAGTTTTTTATATCGACTATGCATTCCGTTAGTTTCTCTATTTGGTGTGTTTCACTGGGCCGCAAAGAAATATACAGCTGAGTATCATCAGCATAACAGTGAAAGCTAACACCATGTCTCCTGATAATATCTCCCAAGGGTAACATGTAAAGTGTGAAAAGTAACGGCCCTAGTACTGAGCCTTGAGGTACTCCGTACTGCACTTGTGATCGATATGATACCTCTTCATTCACTGCTACGAACTGATGCCGTTCAGATAAGTACAATTTGAACCATGCTAATGCACTTCCACTAATGCCAACAAAGCATTCTAGTCTATTTAAAAGAATGTTGTGGTCGATAGTGTCGAACGCAGCGCTAAGATCCAGTAGAACTAATACTGGAGATACAACCACGATCAGATGATAGAAGCAGGTCATCTGTAACTCTAATGAGAGCAGTCTCAGTACTATGATACAGTTTAATCATGACTGGAATTCCTCACAAATACAATTTTTCTCTAAGAAGGAATATAATTGCAAGAATTACCTTTTCTAGTATCTTTGACAGAAAAGGGAGATTTGATATCAGTCTGTAATTAACTAGATCTTAGGGGACAAGTTGTGTTTTTTTAATGCGAGGCTTAATAACAGCCAATTAGAAGGTTTTGGGGACATATCCTAATGACAGTGATGAATTAATAATAGCCAAAAGAGGATCTATGACTTCTGGAAGCAGCTCTTTTAGTAGTTTAGATGGAATAGGGTCTAACATACATGTTGTTGGTTTAGATGATTTAACAAATTTATACAATTCTTCCTCTCTATAGTAGAGAATGCGTGGAATTGTTCCTCAGGGGATCTATAGTGCGTCTGATGCGATACTGTAGCTGACGGCTGCATGGTTACAATTTTATCTCTGATAGAATCGATCTTGGAAGTAAAGTAGTTCATAAAGTCATTACTGCTGTGCTTTTGGGAAATGCCAACACCCGTTGATGATTTATTTTTCGTTAATTTAGTGACTGTATTGAATAAATACCGGGGGTTATGTTTGTTTTCTTCTAAAAGAGATTAAGTAATCAGATCTAGCAGTTTTTAATGCTTTTCTGTAGGGTAGGGTTTTTCTCGCCAGGCTGTACGGGATACCTCTAGTTTTGTTTTCCTCCATTTGCGCTCCATTTTCCGGGCTGCTCTCTTTAGGGTGCGAGTGTGCTCATTATACAATGGGGTCGGACTGTTTTCTTTGATCTTCCTTAAGCGTAAAGGAGCAACTGTATCTAAAGTGCTAGAAAAGAGACAGTCCATAGTTTCTGTTACATCATCAAGTTTTTCTGCACTGTTGGATATGCTGAGGAACTGAGATAAATCAGGAAGATTACTTACAAAGCAGTCTTTTGTGGTAGAGGTGATGGTTCTTACTTGTAACAAGGAGTAGAATTTACAGTTTTAGCTATATGGAGTTTACACAAGACTAGATAATGATCTGAGATATCATCGCTTTGCTGCAGAATTTCAGCACCACTAACATCAATTCCATGTGACAGTATTAAATCAAGAGTATGATTTAGACAATGAGTAGGTCCGGAAACGTGTTGTCTAACCCCAATATAGTTCAGAATGTCTATGAATGCTGATCCTAATGCATCTTTTTCATTATCGACATGGATATTAAAATCGCCAACAATTAAGACTTTATCTGCAGCCAGTAGTAACTCAGATAGAAAATCAGTAAATTCTTTAATAAAGTCTGCATGGTGCCCTGGTGGCCTGTATACAGTAACCAGTACAAACATCACAGGGGATTTATTACTAACACATGTTTCTCTAGATAATGTTTTACGCAGCACCATAACTTCAAATGAGTTATACTTAAAGCCTGCCTTCTGAGAAATACTGAGAATATTGCTATAAATTGTAGCAACACCTCCCCTTTACCTTTCGGACGTGGCTCATTTATATAGCAGTAATCTTGGGGGGTAGACTCATTTAAAGTAATGTATTCATCTGGTTTTAGCATGTTTCTGTCAAACAGAGCAAATCTAGATTATGATCATTGATCAAATCATTTACAAAAAGTGCTTTTGTAGAAAGGGACCTGATATTCAGTGAGCCAAGCTTTATCAATCGTTTCTCTGTATTGTAAAAAAATTTTATTTGTTGAACATCAATTAAATTGTTACTGTTAATTTGGTTTGGACGTTTTCGGGATTTTCTAGTTCGGGGAACAGACACAGTCTCTATAGTGTGATATCTGGGTGAAGGAGTCTCTATGTGCTGAGAATTAACAGAGGAGAGGTATCCTTCCGCTGGGCGAACGCAGATTTGAATTTTGCAGCTGATGATATGAACGATTTAATCATGCTGGTGTGATTGTATCAAATGTAGAACATTTTCTGTTATTTTTTGTCTCTTGGAAGCTGCATTCAAAATCTACTTGGCTCAAAAATCTAAGGGGGCACGTGCCCCCTCATTTTGAATGCGCATGACGCCTCTGTTCATAGTTATCATAAATGTCCATTTAAAAAGAATGTATGATGATATGATAAAATAAGTAATTCGTAAGGAAGGATGTAACTCATTTGGGACCAGATATCACCGTTAACAGGTTTTATTCCTGTAAAAACACTATTTAAAAATTATACAATTACTATAAAATATTAAATAAAAATGCATATTTATAAGTTTTGATAAATTCGCAATTGTTTTTATGTGAAAAAAAGCAAAAACAAAAATATTATTTAAAAAAACTGAACTTTTATGGTTATTCACAGTTACAGGTTTGCCATGTTATTCTACATAGAACATGTACATTTAAAGTCTATTTCTGTAATTTTAAAATGTCAAAAAAACAGGGAAGAAATGTAAAAATACAGAACAGTTCTGTAAAATTACAGATTTTTTTTAGTTTACTACCTTTTTAATTATATTTTTATTAAATATTTATTTATTTGTGAAAAATACTTTGTCTTCTAAAGTATGTTTATTTTACACATTCATTTTTTATGAATTTTCAAATTATTTCAAATTTCTTAAATATGAATTAAAATTATATCGGCCACCCTGCTTTCCAAGATATTGACCCCTAGTTCTGTATCAACATCGCACTATAATAAATGTAGATTTAGATTGCACCTTGTACTGTATTTCAAAGGCAACCTTAGTGAGCTGGTCTTTGCACCTGTCCCTCATAAATGTTTATTGTATGCACACACACACAAACGGCTCTGTACTTGTACTCTGCACAATGACATTAAAGTTGAATCTAATCTAATCTGAACCCTTTGTGAAGGGTTGTTGTGTTGAAATTTGATTCTTTTAATAAATCATAATCATATAATCTTTCAGATAAATGTACACATGTATATAAACTGAGTTTATATAGGCCTTCCTACATTTAGCCTATATTTTTCTTCTTTCTTTCTTTGTATCATGGATAAAGGACAAATAAGATAAAGACCAAAAAACACACTTATGTGTGAGAAAGGAAGTTCAATGAAGACTTCATGAAGCCAGTCGATTTGGTCAGTCAAACTTTTAAATACATTTTTGCTTTTCTATTGTAAACTTAGAAATTCACACTCTTGTGTTTTTACTATGATTACACAGAACAGCAGCAAGTGTGTGAGGTTAATGGCAACCAGATACATTGCAAACTTGTGAAGGCTACGTTGACTATTTTGCTGCACTAGAAATAAACACATTGAATATAATAAAATTGAATAGATCAACCGGACTGGATCTGGTGACTGCATTGACCATCTGGCTGGATACAGACCGGATTGAGTGGTTACGGTGACTGGGGATATGTCCCTGGGGCTCATCCAGGTGTCCGGCCTCCACCGACGATCAGGGCCACATACATCATCTCCCGGCGCCGATCCACCATCTGATCCGGACACGGACTGAGAAACAGAATAGAAACAGACAAATATTAGCGTAGATGCCATTCTTCTTACGATGTAACGAGTACATTGTGTGTTATTG
Organism: Barbus barbus; assembly: GCF_936440315.1. Lineage (NCBI taxonomy): Eukaryota > Metazoa > Chordata > Actinopteri > Cypriniformes > Cyprinidae > Barbus > Barbus barbus. The sequence continues at coordinate 532,312 of NC_136754.1, read as the reverse complement.
GGAGTGTTCCCGGTTCCGGTTGATCTAATTAATGCAGCCTAACAATCCTTTAATGGATTTGAATAATAGAAGTGTATTAGTGTGTTATGTGTAAGCCAGGTTAAAGAAATGTGTCTTTAATCTAGATTTAAACTGACAGAGTGTGTCTGCCTCCCGAACAGTATTAGGTAGATTGTTCCAGAGTTTGGGTGCTAAATAGGAAAAGGATCTGCCGCCCGCAGTTGATTTTGATGTTCTAGGTATTATCAAACGGCCAGAGTTTTGAGAACGCAGCAGACGTGGAGGACTATAATGTGATAAGAGCTCGCTCAAGTACTGAGAAGCTAAGTCATTCAGGACTTTATAAGTAATTAACAAGATTTTAAAATCTATACAATGTTTGATGGCGAGCCAGTGCAGTGTTGACAGAATCAGGCTAATATGGTCGTACTTTCTGGTTCTAGTAAGGACTCTAGCTGCTGCATTTTGGACCAACTTTAGTTTGTTTATTAAGCGTGCAGAACAACCAACCAATAAAGCATTACAATAGTCTAACCTTGAGGTCATAAATGCATGAATTAGTATTTCTGCATTTGACTTGAGAGCATAGGTTGCAATTTAGATATGTTTTGAGATGGAAAAACACAGTTTTACAGATGCTAGAAACATGGCTTTCAAATGAAAGATTGCTATCAAACAGCACACCTAGGTTCCTAACTGATGAAGAAGAATTGACAGAGCCACCGTCAAGTGTTAGATAGTGTTCTAGGTTATTACATGTGGGGTTTTTAGGTCTGATAATTAACACCTCTGCTTTTTCGGAATTTAGCAGTAAGAAGTTACTCGTCATCCAGTTTTTTATATCGACTATTTCACTGGGCCGCAAAGAAATATACAGCTGAGTATCATCAGCATAAGAGTGAAAGCTAACACCATGTCTCCTGATAATATCTCCCAAGGGTAACATGTAAAGTGTGAAAAGTAACGGCCCTAGTACTGAGCCTTGAGGTATATTTGATATCAGTCTGTAATTAACTAGATCTTAGGGGACAAGTTGTGTTTTTTAATGCGAGGCTTAATAACAGCCAATTTGAAGGTTTTGGGGACATATCCTAATGACAGTGATAAATTAATAATAGCCAAAAGAGGATCTATGACTTCTGGAAGCAGCTCTTTTAGTAGTTTAGATGGAATAGGGTCTAACATACATGTTGTTGGTTTAGATGATTTAACAAATTTATACAATTCTTCCTCTCTATAGTAGAGAATGCGTGGAATTGTTCCTCAGGGGATCTATAGTGCGTCTGATGCGATACTGTAGCTGACGGCTGCATGGTTACAATTTTATCTCTGATAGAATCGATCTTGGAAGTAAAGTAGTTCATAAAGTCATTACTGCTGTGCTTTTGGGAAATGCCAACACCTGTTGATGATTTATTTTTCGTTAATTTAGTGACTGTATTGAATAAATACCGGGGGTTAAATATCTGCCTTAAAACAGATATCTGTTAACCATGGCTTAAGTTAAACGCACAAAAGCAGGTACACAATCACTAGTAAATCGTACAGAAAATGGCAGATTAAGCAGTTTGTATTCTGAAATCCTCTGTTCTGTGAAAATTAAATAACATTTGGATGTAAATGGTTCTCTTCCTGATATAAATGTAAAACACTGAGCCACTGCAACGAAGCGGCCTGCGAATCATCCCCTTTATGAGATTGTCCGTGTCCAGAGTCATCAAGCATCAGGATCTTCATCTGACTTTATTTTGGTTAGGTCCAGATTTTTCCACAGTTGTTACACTTTGTAAAAACAGTGGATATCGATTCACGCCATGCAACATGCACACAGTAATATATACTATAGACTATTATCCGGCAAAATGCATAATCGATACGCTACAGCTTCTTACGCAATTATGATTGGGGAAGCTACAATTTTGATTTTATTTATTAATTTATTTACAAATGACAATTTAAAATGTAATAAAATCAATACATTAGGTGCATATTTACTTTTGAGTTGAAAACATCACTAATTAAAAAAATAGACCCCCCGCCTGCCCTCCCTCCACACACACAAGTCACGCCCATGATCCGTATAAATAGCTGCACACTGAGCGGAAAAGTGTCATTTTAAGTTAAAGACATTAAACAGAAAGGAGGCTTTTCTATTCAGGTTTGACAATTACTTCTTAACTATATTTTCCAAATAGAAACTGATTATTTTTATGACTGTTTTAAATGCATGGTACAAGTATAAAAGATTTAAAAGACAAAAAGCCATATATATATATATATATATATATATATATTTAAAATAACAATAATTTAATTATTTTTTTCATGAATATTGATGATATTGTCTGAATGAGCAGGTTCTTGAGCATGTAAAAAAAAAAAAAAAACATTATGTATTTCTATTTTCTTCCTACATTTTATTTGCCGTTTTACATTGAAATGTTTTTAAAAAAATTGAGGTGGTGATGGGGGGGTTAAAAATGAACACTAAAATAAATTATTTTACAACTTACTGGCAAGGTAGCTTTTAACAACTTGTATCAACAGACACCAGTTAAGTTACAGTTCATGTAGTTCCGCTTTTAAACAACACTAACACTATACTGCAAACATTGTTTAGCAACCTGAACTGAGCTAGGTCTGTCTGGCAAGGTTTATAAAATTTAAGTTTCTTATACATTTAAAGGGATATTTTTAACCCAAAAATGAAAATTCTGTGATTAATTAGGCTACTATGGGATGTAACGGTATTATCGATATCATGATATCGCGATAGCAAAACTGTCTCGATTTTAGCGTGGTCACAAGACCATGGGTAAAAAGTGTAGTTTTTGAAATATATTTAGAGTGAAAGTGACGTGACATATGGCTAAGTATAGTGACCCATACTCGGAATTTGTGCTCTGCAATTAACCCATCCAAAGTGCACACACACACAGCAGTGAACACACACACACACACCGTGAACACACACCCGGAGCAGTGGGCAGCATTTATGCTGCGGCGCCCGGGGAGCAGTTGGGGGTTCAGTGTCTTGCTCAAGGGCACCTCAGTCGTGGTATTGAGGGTGGAGAGAGCGCTGGACATTCACTCCCCCCACCTACAATACCTGCCGGCCCGAGACTCGAACCCACAACCTTTGGATTACGAGTCCGACTCTCTAACCATTATCTTCTTATTCTAACATAAGGTCTTTAAAGTTGTGTTTTGGGCCATCTGTTTACACTGAATGAATGCAGTGAATGAAGTTTATTGCATGTGCTGTGGGCCTGTGAGTTAAAATCTTGAGTTTGACACCTCTGAGATCGAGTTTTCCATCAAAATAAAAGCTTAAAATTGCAGCATGAATTGCTGACAGTTAGCGGTTTAAATGTTATCCAAATTCTAAATATCTCTTTCAAGTGTAGAAATTAGTAAAGTAGCAGCCTGTTGTAATTTCCCTATTGTAATATAAAGCAAAAATAATATACCTATGAAATATTCATTTTCATTTATTTTACAGAGCAATTTCTTTACAATATATGTCTATTACAGTCAGTGTTGTTGTTATTATTATTATATTTTAATTTGTTTGGCTTCCTAAAACACCAGCGTGAATGTAATTTAGACTGAGACAGTATACCACAAATAAAAATAAGGTTGAGTCCCCTTTAAAGTTCAGGTACAAGCCTATTCAGACTTTTTTCTGACTTAACTTTTCTTAGTTAAGAACATGGGTTGGAGCTCTTAATTTTGAACTTTCAAAGTGCATTAGATAGAATAATTTAACTTTAAAATGTACAAAAAAGAATTTAATTCAAACCAGTAAGTCGGTTCGCGAATCAGTTTGAAGTTGTCTGAAGCGGTTCACACTCAGTTGTAACATCAAGAGAGTTTCTTTGTGGCTTTGGATCTACAGTCAGTTAAAAGCAAATCTGCAAAGGCTATGCATGGTTTGCTAGCTATGAAGATCTTTATTAGATGAACACCGCATGTGTATTACCAGCTTGTTGTACATGTACCTTACACATTAAATACAATGTAAATATAATTTATTCATTAAATAAGCTGTCACAGAGTATGAAACGAACACCCGCCAAACCCGTGTTAGTTCCAGGAGGAATGCCTTTGCCCATTTTCACAATATTTACGCTTGCAGAAATAAAGGCTACATTTGTTTACATTTTGCAGAACAGACGGAAGAAGATCCGTCAATGTGCTTTTGTTTCGTTATATTCAGATATTCTTTAGCTTTTCCCTCTTCTCCGTGTCAGAGGTTATATACATATATACAAGTATAATACATAATATACTTTAAAATATAATTTAATTCAGTGATGCAAACCAGAATTTTTATCAGCTGTTACTCCAGTTTTCAGAGTCATACGATCTTTCAGAAATCATTGTTTCACAAACCAGTGTCGTTGAAAAAACAGCATATGCTGGTTACGACCCTCCTATGGCTCGTGCCCGTCTAGGGCTTTTTAAGAGGGGAACACATGTAACCATCCCAGACACACATCCACAGACAACACTGAGTGAGATGAGAAAAACGAGAGACCACTGAATAAAGTGAATAAGTTTAATAAATGTATTATTAATAAATATACCATAACAAAAACCCAACCACAAAGGAAAAAGGGGAAAAATGGATTGTGCCAAACAAAAGAAAATAATATAAGCAAAAAGGTTATCTAACGCATTTAACTTCTAACACTAAGCTAAAAAGAAAAGATCAAAGAAAACAATCTTCAACGTCTAGGACGTCTTAACTAAAATACACTAACTAATAAACATAAATACAATGGGTGGCACAAATCCCTAACTAGTGTTTTTATACAGACAAGGTTAACTACGTGTGTACAATGTATGTCACGTGACAATCTTACCTATCCCCTTCTCCTTTGTCGACGGCAACAATCATGAATGAGAAAGTTTTTGGACACAGCCAAAACAAAGCACAATGAGCATACATGTGAACAACGTAACGAAAATAAAACACACCAACAGTTTCTCCAACCAAAACGTCTCTCTCACAAAAGTTCTCGTTACAAAGGTTCTCTCAATACAAAGTGCTCTTTCTACACTGGCAGCAGCATGGTCTTTAAATATCCGCTTCACCAGGTGTCACTCATCATGCTGATGCAGATCCCGCCTCCCAAGGCGTGGCCATTCATCTCGTTAGTCTTGACTGACAAGCCATATAGCCAACCAGCAACAACCTAAGAAAACGAGAGTAAGAGAAACAGACAGGACGGAAAAGAAAACATACACCACACACACACACCAATACTATAAACGTCCTTACGGACGTAACACCCCCACATTTAAGATTTTAAACTCAACGTTTAAATAAAACTATAACATCAAAACGTCCTCATACCCACATTTTTGAATTCAAACTCTAGAAAGAGTATCTGCGAGGATATTCTCAGATCCTTTCTTATGGTGAATCTCAAGCTGAAAGTTCTGTATGAATAAAGCCCAACGCATTAGTCGTTGGTTTGCATTGTACATGCGAGACAAAAATACGAGGGGTTGGTGATCCGTAAACACAACAATAGGCAAATTAGAAGAACCCAGATAGACTTCAAAAAATTGTAACGCCAGTAACAATGCTAAGGTTTCCTTCTCGATGGTAGAATAGTTTGCTTGATACTTGGTGAACTTACGCGAAAAGAAACATACCGGATGGTCCACTCCATCCTGAGTTTCCTGAATTAGAACTGCACCAGCGCCTACTGCGCTCGCATCAACCTCTAACTTGAATGCCCGCTCAAATTTAGGAGCGGTCAAAACGGGACTAGTACACATTAATGATTTCGCATTTTCAAAGGCTACTTGACATTCTTCTGACCACACAAATGTTTTCTTAGGGCTGAGGAGATCCGTAAGAGGGGTTACCACGTAAGCGAAATTCTTACAAAAACTTCGGTAATACCCAATCATACCCAAAAAACGCCATGTTTTCCTAAATAAGTCACAGTTGCCTGACCAAACACGCATTTCGCGAGGTTAATGGTTAACGACGCACGTTCTACACGTTCAAACACTGTGCGTAACAAAGACAAATGTTCATTCCAATCGTTGGAAAAGATCACCAAGTCGTCTAAATATGCTCTACAAATCGGGACGCCAGCGAGAACAGTTTGTATCAACCGCTGGAACGTCGCAGGTGCGTTTCGTAACCCGAATGCCATAACCTGATACTGTAGGAAAGAATCTGGTGTAACGAAGGCAGATATATCAGATGCACGTGGTGTTAGCGGTACTTGCCAATACCCTTTCAGTAGGTCAAGTTTACTAACGAATCTAGCGGACCCTACACTATCAACGCAATCCTCCATTCTCGGTAATGGATAACAATCAGGTACGGTGACAGCATTAACCTTTCGGTAATCCGTACAGAAACGAAAAGTACCATCCGGTTTCTTTACCAAAAGACATGGGGAACTCCACGGACTATAACTATGACGAGCTAAATCATTTTGTAACAAATAGTCTGTTTCGTTCTTCATTGCAGATCTCTTAACTTCGTTAACACGATAGGGATGTTGCTTTATCGGTTTAGCATCTTTAACTTCGATGTCATGTTCTAGTACGCTAGTCTGAGATGGAACATCAGCAAAGAGAGCTGGAAATGAGCTGATAAGCGCTATCACATCACCTCTTTTCTCATTAGTTAGAGAAGACAAGTGAGAAGACAAATTAGACCGTATAGCAGAGTTTTCCAACTTACTACACTGGTGCGGAGTATTTCTCACCATCAATCCATCCTCACTGTATTGTCAGTGTCCTGCTTCACAGGTTCACATACGTCACGTTCATGATATGCTTTAATCATGTTAATGTGGCAAACGCGCGTCTTGCGCCGTCTGTCAGGAGTGCCAATTACATAGTCTTACAAGTTTCCTAACAATATTATACGGACCCGAAAATTTAGCAGATAGAGCAGACCCTGGTATCGGTAGTAATACCACCACTTTATCATCAGGCAGAAAAGACCGTGCAACAGCATGTCTATCAAATCGATCCTTCATCTCCGATTGCGCGTTTGTCAAAAACTTATGCGCCAGATCGCATGCACTATGCAATTTTTCTCGGAATCGACTAACATACTCAAGGACATGTGTTTGCTTCTCTGTCTTACTCTCCATCATCTGATCTTTCAAAACCTTTAACGGTCCCCGAAGAGTATGTCCAAAAACCATCTCGGCCGGACTAAAACCGAGTGATTCCTGCACACTCTCACGTACTGCAAACAATATTAAAGGAATTCCCTCATCCCAATCTTTATTTGTGTCCATACAAAATTTTCGAAGCATGGTTTTTAAAGTCTGATGAAACCTTTCAATTACCCCTTGGCTCTCAGGGTGATAGGCACTAGAAACTCGATGTTCGATGGACAAAGACCTTAATGTTTGGGTAAAAACCCGTGACAAAAAATTGGTACCTTGGTCTGTTTGGACAACTTTAGGAAGTCCAAAGGTAGAAAAGAACTTGATCAACGCCTTCAAAACAACAGGAGCCGTAATCTTCCGTAACGGAATAGCTTCGGGAAATCTGGTCGCTCTACACATAATAGTACAGAGATATTGATTACCTGCCTTTGTTTTCGGTAACGGTCCGACACAGTCAATCAGTACCTCCTCAAAAGCTTCTCCTATAACCGGAATTGGTGACAATGGAGCGGGCGAGATGACCTGATTCGGCTTTCCTGCAATTTGACACGTATGACATGTACGACAAAACTTTGCAACATCACGCTTCAACCCAGGCCAAAAAAATTTTTTTACAAAAATAATTTGTGTCACAAACATCAGTACAACATGATACTTCAGACGGTAGTACAGTCTTCACTAATGCCACACTCTTCGGGGTCTTAGACTGCTGTTTACGTATAAGCACCGGACAGTCAGCAATCAAATGTCCTGGTTTATGGCAGTAAAAACAATTCCCTAACTCTTTCGATTTCGGCATTCCAGCTTTCTCTCGAAAACCTTGAGTTTGAGATGGACTAGTCACACTCTTCTCAGTGCGAGTCACGAAAAATACCCCCTTATGAGTGAGCATGAATTCATCTGCTAACACAGCCGCCTGCGCTAACGAACCAACCTTCTGTTCGTTTAAATAGACAACTACTCTGTCAGATAAACACGCCTTAAACTCCTCAAGCAGAACTAGTTCATCGTAACAACAGAGTATGAAACGAACACCCGCCAAACCCGTGTTAGTTCCAGGAGGAATGCCTTTGCCCATTTTCACAATATTTACGCTTGCAGAAATAAAGGCTACATTTGTTTACATTTTGCAGAACAGACGGAAGAAGATCCGTCAATGTGCTTTTGTTTCGTTATATTCAGATATTCTTTAGCTTTTCCGTGTCAGAGGTTATATACATATATACAAGTATAATACATAATATACTTTAAAATATAATTTAATTCAGTGATGCAAACCAGAATTTTTATCAGCTGTTACTCCAGTTTTCAGAGTCATACGATCTTTCAGAAATCATTGTTTCACAAACCAGTGTCGTTGAAAAAACTGCATATGCTGGTTATGTATGTTTTGAAGCATGGGATGCTGGTTTGAGTTGATTTAAGATGGTCCTTTGCTGGTTTAAGCTGGTCTTTAGCTGGTAATGTGCTGGTCTTAAGATGGTCGGACCAGAACATGACCATCTTAAACCAGCAAATGACCAGCTTAAATCAGCTAAAACCAGCATCCCATGCTTCAAAACATACATTACTAGCATATGCTGTTTTGTTTTCAACAGGGAACAGTTTTGTTGCTTAATATTTTTGTGTTGCTTAATATTTTTTGGAACCTGTGACATTTTGTTCAGGATTCTTTTATGAATAGAAAGCTAAAAAAGAACAGCATTGATAATAAATCAGGCTGAAATTTATTTTGATTTACAGCACTGAAATAAAAGTATTTTGAACGGCAGTGTGTGTGTGTCTATATATATATTTATATATGTACTGTATGTATATATACATTTTATCTAAATATCTATATATCCAAATAAAAATAGACTATTTTCAGTAATATGATCCAAAGTAACTAGTAACTAACTACTTTAGTTTTTTTTTTTATCCGATATTTTTTTCTCTTACTCAAGTAACTATTCAGACTATTACTTTTATTTGAGTAAATATTTCTTCAAGTACTTTTACTTTTACTTGAGTACAGTTTTTGGGTACTCTACCCACCTCTGGTTTTTCCAAATCCATAAGAACTTCATTCATCTTTTGGAACACAAATTAAGATATTTTTGATGAAATCTGAGAGGTTTCTGACCCTGCATAGACATAGACCCTGGTTACTTCAGATATAAAAATGCTGAATTGTCAGGTGATTGTTTTTCTCATTAAAATCATATGATTGCCTATTAATTTAATATATAGTAATACTGTAAAATAATTAGTAATTAGTAAATTATAGTAAAATAATATACTAATGGGGGATTGCGTTTTCTGTATTAGGCTATAATGGGTTGAAAAAGGCGCGCCATGAACTAAAGTATATAGTACATAGACGACATCCTCATTTACTCCCGGAGCCTGGCTGAACATCGCCACCACGTTGCAGAGGTCCCTAAACAGTTACGGAAGTTTACCTGTATCTCAAAGCAGAGAAATGTATATTTCACCAACCCACCGTTCAATCCTTGGATACGTCATCGACAGTGGTGGCATTCGCATGGACGAGGGGAAGGTGGAGGCCATCTCATCCTGGCCCATTCCCACCACCATCAAAGAGTTACAACGGTTCCTCGGATTCTCTAATTTCTACCGCCGGTTCATTCTAAATTACAGTACCATCACCAGTCCGCTCACCGATCTCCTCAAAGGAAAGGCCAAATCTCTGTCCTGGAAGCACGCAGCCACAGAAGCTTTCCACATCCTCAAGAAGGCATTCATCAGCGCATCCCAATCCAGAGGTCCCTTTCATCGTAGAGGTCGTTGCTTCGACCACGGGAGTAGGAGCGGTGCTTTCACAGCAGTAGGGGACTGCCAAAACTCCATCCATGCGCTGCCCGGCGGAAAGAAGTTACAACATCAGCAACCGAGAACTTCTAGCTATCAAACTAGCTCTAGAGGAATGGAGGCACTGGTTGGAGGGAGCTGCACATCCCTTTCTGGTCCTTACTGACCATAAGAACTTACAATATCTCTGTGATGCAAAGTGGCTCAATCCACATCAGGCATGATGGGCTTTGTTCTTCAACCGGTTCCATTTCAAAATTTCCTATCGCCCAGGCCCAAGAAATGTAAAAGCCGATGCTCTGTCCCGTATCTACGCACCTGAGGAAGTACAGGAGGAGGCAGATGAGATCATCCCCGCAGAACTCATCACCTGCCCTATACAATGGACTTCTCCACCAGTCGCCTCCGCAGATCCACCTGCTTCTCCGCCAGGCTGTCCACCTGATCACCAATATGTACCCAGGACTCAACGCACGCCCCTCATTTACTCCACTCACACATCACTGGGCACTGGCCCCCCAGGGGTCAACAACACTCTCTCGTTGCTACGAGACTGCTTCTGGTGGCCCAACATGGCCAGGGATGTGAGAAGGTTTGTGCAGGGTTGCCCTGACTGCGCCATCTCCAAGAGTCACCGTCATCTTCCAGCCGGTAAACTCCTTCCATTACCCACACCCAACCGCCCATGGTCACACCTAGGAGTAGACTTCATCACAGATCTACCGGCCTCTGATGGTAACACTTGCATCCTCGTCATCATTGACCGCTTCTCAAAGTTTTGCCGTCTTGTTCCCCTCACAGGCCTTCCCACAGCACTCCAGACAGCAGAACTTCTTTTTAACAGAGTCTTCCGATATTATGGCATCCCAGAAGACATTGTGTCAGACAGAGGACCACAGTTTATTTCAAGGGTTTGGAAGGCCTTCTTTTCGCTCTTAGGTGTGACCGTAAGCCTATCCTGCTATCACCCGCAGTCAAATGGGCAAGCCGAACGCAAAATCCAGGAGGTAGGGTGCTTCCTGAGAACCTTCTGCCACGGCCACCAGGACTCTTGGAACCAGTTCCTAGGCTGGGCCGAGTACGCCCAGAATTCTCTATGACAGGCCTCCACTGGACTCACTCCCTTCCAGTGCGTGCTCGGTTTCCAGCCTCCTCTATTCCCTTGGTAGGGGGAACCATCAGATGTCCCTGCGGTCGATTACTGGTTCTGAGAGAGCGTGAGAGTCTGGGACGCAGCCCACCATCAGCTGCAGCAGAATGAATGCTTATGGACAACATTGGGAGATAATGAAATATGAAATTAGGAACTTAGCTATTTCAATGGGGAAATCCATAGCTTTAATTAAAAGACAAAAAGAATATAAGGTTATTGAAGAAATAATGCGATTGTCTAGTAAAGGTGATCTGAATATGCAGGAATTAATAGATTTATCATCATTACAAGAACAACTGGATAGCATTTACAAAGAAAAAGCAGAGGGTGCATTTATCAGATCAAGATATAAATGGTTGGAACAGGGAGAAAAAACACACTAAGTGTTTTGACGCGATCGACCCAAGTTCGAATCCACATGTTGACAAACTTTTTTTCCTCCCTTTTCAAATCTCATCGCATCGGAAAGGCATTTATTGTCAATAAAAATGAAGGAAATAATCAAAAAGTTAAATAAAGTATCGGGTCGGGTTAGGGTAGGTGTAGGGAGGGCTTTATTGACCCAGTAAGGTGGCATCCATTTAATAGCCTAATTTGAATTAAAACTATAATTTACACTCAATACGTAATTATTGCGTACTGTTTTATAATGTACTACAATACTGAGGTGCAGATAATTGTCACTATTTGCAATAAGTAGTATAAATAGCAGAACATCTTGCTATTTTCACTTAGTTTAAATAGAATCCATTGCTAATTTGTAATGCAAATAGCCGCTGCGGATGAATTCCTCCTTCTTCCGGTCTTCGGACTTTCCGCTCCATCTTTTGTCTTTTTTGAAGATTTTCTTGTGTCTCCGCTGCAATGATTCTACAGGCAAATCATCGAAAGGAATTTCCAGTTCACGTTTTATTCACATATGTGGGGATTAGCCAGTAAATTGAATATCACTTATAGTATTTTCCCTTACAGCCTACATCTATTATGTTGCCTTGTTTATCTAAAAGTGCACTTTTCCTTTTTTTAAACCTAGCTAAAAGCCATGGGTTTGAAGCACAGTAGACTTTAATTATATCTATTTATGGTGAAATTACTACATTTCTGTGGCAATTCATGTTCATTTTTACCTCGAACAATTCACTGTCACATTAATTCAGCACGTGCAGCACATCAAAAACAGAATCTGTTCGGAAACGATCTGCACTGCTGCAGATAAACCGCTGCTGGACCGCAGCCATACATGGCTGCGGAAAAAATACGCATTGCATACGGTGCACATGTGAAACAGGCGTAAGCAGAGCAACTTGAAACCACAGAGGGAGACAGAGGCGTCATACCCATTCAATGAAGAGGTCTTCACGGGTCCTGGAGCCGAAAACCCGAGGTCCAATACTTCTACGAGTGCCTCGGACACGGGTCGGGTTCGATATTAGCAGCCTCGGGTCTCGGGTAATTAAAATAAGGCAGCGGCTATTTACACCAAGTGCAAATAGCATATTTTTTTAGTGACAGATGCTATTTACACCAAGTGCAAATAGCATATTTTTTTAGTGACAGATGCTATTTACACCAAGTGCAAATAGCAATGGATTCTATTTACACTATGTTAAAATAGCAAGGTTTTCTGCTATTTATACTACTTATTGCAAATAGTGGCAATTATCTGCACCTCAGTATTGTAGTACATTATAAAACAGTACTCAATAATAACTTACCGAGTGTAAATTATAATTTTAATTCAAATTAGGCTATTAAATGGATGCCACCTTATTGGGACAATAAAGCCCTCCCTACACCTACCCTAACCCTACCCGATACTTTATTTAACTTTTTGATTATTTCCTTAATTTTTATTGAAAATAAATGCCTTTCTGATCAGGGCCGGATTCAGCCACTAGGGGGTGCAGGTAGAATATCAGGGGGGGCAAGTCATTTTTGGGGTGTCAAATCCCCCCAAACCCCTAAAATGCATAGAAATCTATACTAACTATACTATGGGAACAGAGCCATGTTCCCACTGTGTTACCTACAGCACTTGTGAATTAGCAAGCGGTACACATGTGGATGTCTGGGCTGCAGGAGCCGACCGGGCAGCGGAGAACATTAATGTTCCGCCTGATGAAAAATTTACAGAGAACTCCAGCGTTACCATACGAGGGAAAAAAAACAAAGAGATTTAAACATTAAAATAAAATAAGCCTTCACACACAGAATATAACCTAGCAGTCAAAAATCCCCCCCCACACACACACCTGATTCTGGTCTGATTCTAAACAAAATAATTAACATCTGGCTTGACACTGCTAATAGCTTAGCATTTCATTTAGTTTATGTTGTCTTTGAAAGCTGCTCTAATTTGCACCAAGGATTTAAACAAAAATGTATCTATATTCTGTTTGATTTTTTGTTTTAAAAAAACAATTATTCTGATAATTTGTTGTTGGTTCCTAGCTAATTCATTTCATATTGACAATACTATCTTTTGAAACTTGAAAACCTTCACTTTTTGTTTAGTTTGTAATATGTGTGGATGGGCTGGGAACGACGGGGGCTGCGGTGCTTGTGCAACTAGAACTAGGTGTACTGGTACTGGACTGGGCACGGGGGTTAGAAATTGTAGCGAGACGAGGAGCAGTATCACCCGACGAGCCGGGTGATTCGGTCTCTGCTGCAGCTAATGCCCTAGCAGCCTCGTTGCTGCTGCCAGTGCTAGCTTTAGCAACCAGAAATCGGCGCATACTCGACTCGTCACTCGGTGCAAATTACAAGAGAAAAGCGATAGAGAGATATGGAGGGAATGAGAACACGCTTACAGAAAGAGTAACCAAATAATTTCAGTGACTGACGGCGAAGGAAACTCAAAACAGGGGCTGAGCTCAGCTGACGACAGTGTGTCTGCGTGCTCCGCTCTGCAGTGACTGACTGAGACGTGAAGCTCAGCAGGTTCACCACAAGCCGGTGAAGCGACTGGCCACGCCCTCCCTATGCATCTACCAATCAGTAGCTACTTTGAATGAGGGATAGAGAGCAGAGAGCGCTCACTCTGACCATTTTTCTTGAAATATTTTTTAAATTTGGGATCTTTGCATGCCATCACGTTTGGGGGGGCAGTCACGGCATTTGGGGGGGCATTGCCCCTCCTTGCCCATGCCTATATCCGGCCCTGTTTCTGATGCGATATGAGATTTGAAAAGGGAGAAAAAAATGTTTGGCAAAAGGTGGGCTCGAATTCGGGTCGCTCGCGTCAAAAGGCATGCGCCTTACCATCTACGCCACTGAAACTGATGTTGAACTAGCTTCTTTTTTTAATGTTGACTAACCCAATCACACGTTAGTGGGCGGAGTTAGTGTAAATCGCCTTTGCCAACAAGATGGGCTATTTGCACTTAGTGTAAATAGACACTCCGTTAAAATAAACGTGCTTTTCTCAAATGGACCCGATTAGACCCGAATTCTTTTAAACTTTCCCGGATGCGTAGCCTTGTGCGTTCATGCGTTCATTTTTGAGAAACGCACGTAAAAAAAGGAAACATATGTTTGTAACCTCAGAAATCCATCTTGAAGTGAAGTGACATTCAGCCAAGTATGGTGACCCATACTCGGAATTCGTGCTCTGCATTTAACCCATCCAACGTGCGCACACACACACAGCAGTGAACACACACACACACCCGGAGCAGTGGGCAGCCATTTATGCTGCAGCGCCCGGGGAGCAGTTGGGGTTTCGGTGCCTTGCTCAAGGGCACCTCAGTCGTGGTATTGAGGGTGGAGAGAGCGCTGGACATTCACTCCCCCCACCTACAATCCCTGCCGGCCCGAGACTCGAACCCACAACCTTTGGATCACGAGTCCAACTCTCTAACCATTAGGCCACGACTTCCCCATCTTATAGATATGAGATCTATCAGGAAAATCCACTCACTTCTTTACACTGTGTGTCAATGCAAAGCTTTTCTTTTTTGTGTGCAGAAGCCCTTCACCGGAGATGAGGTAAATAATGTTGCAGACAAGCAAATCTATGATTTATTAACCTATCGATTGAATTTTTATGAAACTATCAGGTTTATATTTCAAATCCACTGGTTACAATTGAAAGCCAAACTCAGAAATAAGATGTATCCATCAGGCAGGCAAAGATATAAAGTAATAGGCTAATAAATAAGTAAATAAAATGAATGAAAGTAATGGAGCAGTGGCCAAATCAGTCAGCAGGACCCCGGGATTTTTCCGGACCGATGCAGAGCAGGCTGTGTACAGGGATGGGCAGTTCATGTTCTACTCATATTGCTATAGACCTTTTATATTTTTATAATATTTTCGACTTTATTCTCAAAATATTACGACTTTAGTCTCGTAATTTAAATTTTTTTTTTTCATTTTTAACGAGGCACTAAAACGCCGTCGTAAAATCCAGTATAATTAATTTTTATTTTTTTTACAAAATATAGTTTTTAAAATGATATTATATAACTGAAAGCCTTGATATATATCTGAAAGCTAAATGGAGCCTCCGGTTGGTGTAGTTTTAAAGATTTCACATTTTGAGCTCAGTTCAGAATCTCCATAGCGTTTAATAGGCCCATCTAGTGGCAGAAAATATAAATGCATTTTTTTGTTATTTTTTTCCAGCCAGATGGCCTCAGAGACACTTAGTGACCTAGTTCCTGATGGATCATGATTTTTAAAGTAGAAATTGTGTCTTTGTTTGTTTTTTTTGTGTGAAAAAATTCCAGAATTTAAGAAAAATAAAAGAAAAAAATCACCAAAAGTAATAACAAAACCTACATAAATAATTAGAAAGAAAAAAAAATAACAAAAAAAAAAAATTCAAGACTGAAAAAAAAAACTGTAGTGTTGAAGGCTTTCGGGTAATTTTGACCCACGAGGGACACTTTTGTTATAGGTTCGGGAAGGACGGATGAGGGTTTTAATTATCTAGTTTACTCCTCTTGTAGGTGGGGGAGTGAATAACCAACACTCTCTCCACCCTCAATACCACGACTGAGGTGAGACCCTTGAGCAAGGCACTGAACCCCCAACTGCTCCCCCAAGCATTGTCTGCCCACTGCTCTGGGTGTGTGTTCACTACTGTGTGTACACTTGGATGGGTTAAATGCAGAGCACAAACTCAGAGTATGGGTCACCATACTTGGCCACACACCACTTCCCTTTCCCTTTTCCTGTTTATAAGCCCTGTGTTCCCTGAGTCTGGTGTCAGCTGTTATACGTCATTCCTTGTGTTCTGTGTCTCCTGCAACTCCTATGTTCTAGCGACTGGATTAATAAATGTTGATAGATGAAAGATTCTCTTGTCTCCTCGTTCCCGGTCTCCAGCGAACGTGACAGAACAGCTGACCAGTGACCGTTACCTCTGCGCCGGTTTCCCCCGTTTATTTTTTCCCTGTTTTTTAAAAAGTTTTTTGGTTGTTCCTGTTTTTTCCCGCGGCGATGGAAGTCACCGCTCGTTTCATCGCCCTTGCCCGCCTAGATCTCTCCCATTCGACCTATATTCCTGGGAATTCTGCAGGCTCGCCGCGGCGACGGCACTTGATGATGCCACCATTCTCTCGCTGTTCTGGCACGGGGCCAATTCCCATCATCCCGTGGACCTCCCAGACACCACAGGACTAAGATGGAGGGAAGGGATCCTCCGGTGTCTGGAGAGTGTCCTGCCCCGAGCCAGAACCAGCCGTTGTCCGCGGCTCTCCCAAGCCCGCCGTCTGCGGGGAAATTAATGCCGCTGTCCGCGGCTCTCCCAAGACCGCCATCTGTGGGGAAATTAACGCCGCCATCTGCGGCTCTCCCAAGCCCGCCATCTGCAGGGAAATTAACGCCGCCGTCCGCGGCTCTCTCAAGCCCGCCGTCCGCGGGGAAATTAACGCCGCCATCCGCGGCTCTCTCAAGCCCGCCGTCCGCGGGGAAATTAACGCCGCCATCCGCGGCTCTCCCAAGCCTGCCGTCTGCGGGGAAATTAATGCCGCTGTCCGCGGCTCTCCCAAGCCCGCCATCTGCAGGGAAATTAACGCCGCCGTCCGCGGCTCTCTCAAGCCCACCGTTCGCGGGGAAAGCAACGCCGTTGTCCACGGCTCTCCCAAGCAAGCCTGCAAGTTCATGAAGCAAGCCTGTCATTCACGGCTCCCTCCAGGCCAGTGCCAGCGCCCGGACAGCACCCTACATAGCCCGCTCCTCAACAGCGCCCTCCTGTGCCCGCCTCTCCAGAGCCCGTTCCTCCAGTGTCCTCGCTTCCAGAGCGCCCCCAAGAGTCTACGCTTCCCAAGTGCCCGCTCTTCCAGAACGCCAGCCAGATCAAGCCTCTACTTTCCCCAATTAATTTTTTTGGGGGGGGGGGGGGGGGGGGGGGGGTAGTAGGGTTCTGTTATATGTCATTCCTTGTGTTCTGTGTCTCCTGCGACTCCTATGTTCTAGCGATTGGATTGATAAATGTTGTTTGATGAAAGATTCCATTGTCTCCTCTTTCCCGGTCTCCAGTTTCCTTATAAAGGTCCAGAAATTTATTGACTTTTTTGTGTCTGTGTTAATTATATGATGTCATTACGTTGCTGTCTTGCAGCCAGCCAATCGCTGCATTGCTGATCGTGGTTTCGAGTATTGATACATCTGCCCTTTTTGGGGACCACGAGAACACGCAGTAATCTTAGACAACTTAATCCAGACATTTTAATCAAATCTGCAAATTTGTTTGAAGAACCAAATTAACCAGAGATCATTTATCACAATTAGAAGATCTGGCATCTTTCAAATCATTTCAGATGTATTAAGCAAGGTACGAAGAATGGACCCCTGGTTACTCGTGCTTTATTTTTAAAGACTCTTTATTGGATTCTCGTTTGTGTATTCTATCTGTCCTTCAGCAACACTTTGTAACACATATCAGATGAGGAAACTCAGGTGTTTATGTTAATGCTGTTATTCGTGATATAGTAGTCAATTAATTCTGTCCATTAAAGGAATCATTTAATATTCCTTATGCCATATGAATTGCTCAGTAAATGGCAGATAAAAACTTAGGTGGTTACAAACTAACCAACACAAAGTCTACCCACTCTGCAATAATTATGTAGAATTAACATTTACTTTCTTTTTTCTTACAAGATCAAACCAGAACTGTTGAAGACAACATGGACAACACAACCACAAAAGAAAAAGAGAGAGACAGGGTAAGTTCTGTGTGAAGTGTAAACTAACCACTGAAAACACTTGGCTATATGGGATATATATATGTTTTTTTTTAATTGTTGCAAGTTGCAAGCTAATGCTAAACTTTTGCTTCACATCAATCTACAGTACATACCCCATAATGCCAAAGAGATGAAGGGTGCAGATGTTGAAAATAGTGGTCATACAAAAGTCTGTTGAATCATACAAAAATAGTTTATTCTCACTATATAAATCAGTTATGAGAGAAACTAAGTGGAACAAATTCATTGCCCAGGGGAAGAAAAATGTACAGTGTTTTTGTAAGTGTATTTACTTCTCATTAGCGTTTAGAGCAGTTGTTGTTGCTAGGAAAGGCTTGTTTTGTTTACTGTGTGGAGACGTGCTGATATGGCGTTTGGTCTTGTACTGTATCGCGTCCCTTGTCAGTGTCGTGGCTTGCTTGGCCGTTTGTTGTGATAAACAGGAAAGTTGGTTCAGTTTAATTCAATTAGTATTTTGCTATACGAGTATAAAAAAAGCTTAGTTTACCACAGCAGCCATCGCGGCAGCACTCGTGTGAAGACCGAAGAGTGTAAAGACCATCGACTCTACCGTGCGACTCCACTATACAGGGACACCGGCAAGGGATATAAGTATCGTATAGTATATTTATTTCTCCTCTTTACTACTACTATGTGTAAGTAAGTTGTTGTATTTTTAGCATGTGTGTTTGGCTCAGTGTTATTTTTTTAGGATTACTGATAAACTAATGTAGTTTGATTTGTATTTGTTATCTATTTTAATTTTAGTTAAAGTTGTTGTAATGTTTGTCATTTTATTAGTTTTTTTTTATTTATGTCTGTATAGGTTTTTTTTAATTAAGTTTTAGGTTTATTTAATTTGAGTTATTTTAGTACTTCAATTATAATTAGTAATAATATTTCCAATAATAATTAGAATCATAATTATACTCATACCTTTTTGTTCCTTTAATATTTTGAATTGTTTTTAGCTTTATTTTTTGTTTTCATTTAATGTTAAGTTTTGAGAAATTTAGTTGTATGCATTTTTATTTAATTTCTTTATTTTTAAATGTGCATATATAGTATTTTTAAAGTTTTAGCTTTTAGTGTTGGATCTGTTTTAGTTGTTTTAATATTACAATTGATTGCTTCTGTTTTCTTCATTTGTAAGTCTCTTTGGATAAAAGCGTCTGCTAAATGACTAAATTAAATAAATTAAATAAATGTACAGGCAATACTGCTGCACATCTATACCTCTAAATTTAAATTGTTTTATAAAAGTATCCAAGTGTAAGCTCTTGATCACGTCTGACTGAAGGATAAAGCTATATGGTGTCTGGAAATCTGTTTGCAGAAAATATCCTGTTAGACAAATGACTGTTAGTTTATTTTACAGGCCAAAACAGCCAAAGACCTTGGAACAAGAGGAAAAGAACTGAAAAAAGAAGTAGAGGGACCTTTTCACAGACTTCAACTTGAAGCCAAGTTCAACTATAAACTGACAGCTTCAGATGTTCTTCAGATAACTGCACATTCATTGCAGTCCCATGGGTCTTGTACTGAGGAAGAACTGGTTCACATGTTCTTACAGAGACTACTAATGATGAACTATAAAGCCAGAAGTATCACTGTTACAGAAACTACTAAGCATCACAATGAAAAACAACAAAAAGCCAAACAATCATCTGAAGACACTGTTGATGTGTTTAGTGAACTTTTTGAAGAACCATCTTTGTCTGATGAAAGAAAGAGCAACACAGACCCTATTCACCCGATGGATGTTCAGATGGCTGTGTTTCATTGTGCTGATGGCTTCCTGAAGCAGCTGATGGTCACTAAACTGTCTCAGTGCCGATACGCTCTGCCTCTGCTTGTTCCTGATCCATTCACACAACAGATTGAGTTTCCTCTCTGGACATTTAGAGAAATTAACCAGAGCTGGAAGATAAAAAACAACAACAATGAAATCATAAGCAAAACTGAGCCGGTCTGGAAGGCAGCAACTCCAATGGTGTTCTTCTTCAGGTTTGGCTCTGTGTCCTCATCCAAGTCTCAGCTGATGAACAGTCTGATCAATGAGAGACACCACACGTTCTTCCACAGACACTGTCCAGGCAGCAGCAGAACCAGAGTCCTGATGGACGGAGTGGTGGAGATCGCCTGGTTCTGCCCTTCTGGGACACATGATGATAAATTCACCAACCGCGTTGCCTTCTGTAATCTACACGGTGATGCAGGAGAACATGAGAAACAGCTGGATATAATGACTAAAGAGGCCTCAGTCAATGTTGTCGTCTTACCACAGCTCAGCAGGAATGACGAAGGAATGACAAAAATCCAAAGCCTTTACAAGGACCCAAAGCCACTGATTTGCCTTCTTCCTGAAAATGATTTAGCTCTCACTGAGCAGAGGAATGGAAAATATAAAATTGGTTTGAAAGACAGAGGTCAGGCAAATATATCTGAAGATCTCAGAGAAGCCATTAGAAATTGTCTCTCAGAATCATCTTCCACTTTCAGACTTGAAGACGTGTCCAAACACTCAGAAATCAGAGTAGATGAGGAAGATGATGATGACTGCAGGAGAGGAAAGGAGGCAGCACAGCAAATGATAGGTTTACTAAAGAAAAAAGAGCTGACAAAAGTCAAATACTTATTTCTGCCCTGTCAGGGCGAACTGTGGCATCAGTGGTGTAAGATGAATAAAGAACTAAATCGACCTCAGGGAGATAACCCAGACATGGAAATTAGTAAAAAAAAAATTGAGATGATGAAAATCCGTGAACAGCAGCATAAAGCTCCCATCAGTGAGTTTATACATTTATTCATGAAACAAATGAACTCACATGATGCAAATAAGTCAATGTTTTTTCTTAAATGGCTCAGAATCCTCCTGGATGAACATACCTCAGCTGATCTGTCTGATCTACTTCACAATTATAATAGAACATGGACAGAAGTCTCAAAACTAAGTAAGAGCAGTAATAAATCTGCAGAACTGTTGCCAAAACAAACAGAACTTGTGAAATTATCTAAGAAACTTCAAGATGCAACATTTGGTTTGGAGCACATCATGAGGGAGATCGGTCAGATCTATGAATCATGTTCATCTGTGAAGGAGAACATGAAAGACTTGAAGATTAACTTCTCTTCTCTCCCGAGTGTTGCAGCAGAGATGATGATCTCTGGATTTCCACTGGAGCTGATGGATGGAGATACTGCTCATGTTCCTGTGATCTGGATCTCTGCTGTTCTGGATAAACTCATCCAGAAACTGGGAGACCAGAGAGTCTTTGTTCTGTCGGTTTTAGGGCTTCAGAGCTCTGGGAAATCCACCATGCTGAATGCAATGTTTGGACTCCAGTTTGCGGTCAGCGCTGGCAGGTGCACCAGAGGAGCTTTCATGCAGCTGGTCAGAGTCTCAGATGCGGTGAAAACACAGATGAACTTTGACTATATTCTTGTTGTTGATACTGAAGGTCTTCGTGCTCTAGAACTGGCTGGAAGTTCAACAAGACATCATGACAATGAATTGGCCACATTTGTTGTTGGTCTTGGAAATCTGACATTAGTCAACATCTTTGGAGAAAACCCGTCTGAGATGCAGGACATTCTTCAGATTGTGGTTCAGGCCTTCATGAGAATGAATGAGGTCAGACTGCATCCCAGCTGTGTGTTTGTGCATCAGAACGTTTCAGACGTCACAGCTGGAGAGAAAAACATGGAGGGAAGGAGACGACTGCAGGAGACACTAGATAAGATGACAAAACTCGCTGCTGAAGGTGAAGTCAGTAATGCAGAATGTTTCAGTGACGTCATTGCATTTGATGTACAGAAGGATGTGGTGTATTTTGCTCAGCTCTGGGAAGGCACCCCACCCATGGCACCACCAAACCCTTCATATTGTGAAAACATTCAAGACCTTAAGAAAACTATTCTCTCTCATGTCTCAAAATCAAATGTCATAATGCTGACAGACATGAAACGTCACATTACAAATCTCTGGGAGGCTTTGCTGAATGAAAGCTTTGTGTTCAGCTTTAAAAATGCCCTGGAGATCGCCGCATACAGGAGATTGGAGACAGAATACAGTAAGTGGACCTGGAGTCTTAGGAAGGCCATGCTGGAAACTGAAAACAAACTACAGAACCAAATAGAAAATGGAGCAATCAAAGAGGTTCATGAAACACATCTTCAAGGAAAACTAAATGTAAAAAGTGCAGAAGTTAATAAATCTATGTCAGAATTCTTTGAGAAAGACCCCAATGCCAATATACTGATTCAGTGGCAAACATCTTTTGAAATAAAAGTTTCACACATACAGGAAAACATTATTAGGGAAACGCAGAGGAAACTGAATGAGGTGCTTCAGCAGCGAGTCCTAAAGAAAAAGATTGATGATCAGAGGACACAAAATGAAAACGCTCTCCTTGAGAAGGCCAAAAATCTTGCCTTAACTCTTAAAGTTGCCTTAAAACTCAAAGACGAAGACAAAGGAAATGATGATAAAATCCTGCAAAACAGGTTTGGTGAGTTTTGGGACAACTGGGTGAAAGAGATTATCAAAAAGATACCTCAAGTCGAACACATTGACATTTTAAGAGATCTGAGGGATCTCCTCAGAGACATCAATGAAAGTTCCTCTGTACTAGAACACTGGACAGAAAGCACACAATGTGATGTCTTGGAGTTGTCAAGCTATTCAGACTATGTACAGGTTAAAAAAAACAAAATTACAAAACAAATTACAAATGTATTTACAGGTACAAGGACTGAATATTCTAAAGAGGATGACAACCAAATAAGAAACTTGCTTGCAGACATTGCTCAACAAGCAAACAAAATGATCATATCACATAACATTGCAAAGATGGGCTACAACAAAAGCTGCATTCAAGAACTCATTGATCTCATCAAGGCAAAATTAATAGACTATGAGCAAAGACAACAGAAATATATGTTCAAGAAACACTTCTTCAATGATCTGGTACTTTCCATATGCAAGAAAGAACAAAAGACATTCACTGAACAACACAAAATGTTTAAGGAAGCCAATGACCCTGTTCTCTATTTAAAAAAAAAAAGAGAAGAATATTACAGAATTTTCCAGAAATACTGTCAGGGAGCAACATCAGCTGCCATTATAGGAGAGATCATCTGTAACAAACTGAAAGAACCCATTCAGCACAGTGTCTACAAAAAAACTGCCCGTGATTTGGCAGATAAAATGAAGACAAACTGTGAATCACTGAATGGAAACAGATCTAATCTGGAGAAACACATCCTGAAGAGGCTGGCAGAAAAGGAGGATTTTCAGGCGTACATCACCTACATTCATAAACCCAAAGAACACTTCAAGAGTTTCATCAGAGATGAAGTCAATCAGTACATAAATGATAACTTCAACATCAGTGTTCTGCCAAAGTTAGATGATGATTTAAGGCAGAAAGAGAATCAGATCATAGAAGCAGTGCAGAGAGCATCTAAAGGGGTTGAAGAAAACAGTGGAGATGCTGATCTGTGGTTGAAGATTTTCATGCAGAATTTATCAGATGTGCTGATTTTCTCTGAAAAGGACCTTAAAGGAGTGAGTCGTGATGATGTTGATGTAAAACTTCTAGCCGAGGTAATAAGAAAAGAACTTCCTTCTATAGTTTCTGACATGAGCAAGGAATTCAGTACAGAATCTTTTCTACAGAAGCTGGAATATAAGGACAAGCCTGATGAGATTCTAAATGAACACCTCTGTACATGCTGTTGGGTTCAGTGTCCGTTCTGTAAAGCCATCTGCACCAACACAGCAGAAGACCATAAACCACAACCTCACAATGTTCCTTTCCATCGACCCGACGGACTGAATGGGTGGCATTATAGAGGAACACAATATCTTTGTGCAGACTTTTGCACAACTCTAGTAACAAGTACTAAGAGATTTTATCCAACTCATGAATCTAAAGAATCCATTCCATATAAAGATTACAAATCAGCAGGAGGTGTTTATGCTGAATGGAGCATCACCCCTGACCTCACTGAGCTGTCGTACTGGAAGTGGTTTGTCTGCAGATTTCAGAAACAGCTGGAAAATAAGTACAATAAAAAATTTCAGGATCGGGGTGAGATCCCAGATGAATGGAAAAACCACTTCAAACCGAATGCTATTGAGAGTTTAAACTTCTAAACAAGCATAATGAATAATGAATGAGTGAAGAAAATTAATTATTCTTTTTGTTCTTGAAATTAAATCTTTATGAATAATATTTTAGTTCAAGAACACCTTTGAAGAAAATCCTGTTAGGGTTAGGTTATAAAAGCTATAAACTGTATTTACTACTAATTATTAGGTGCAACTAATCACTTTATAATTTGGTGATGTGAATTTTTGCTTTTGATAACAGTAGAATTTTTTTTTTACTTGTTTCTTTGACATTTCAAGAGTATCTTTTTCTTATCTCATTGTTATTAGCAATAATGACTAGTTTCTAAATGTATACAAAATACTTGTAAAACAACAGTAAATTAAAACAACAGTAAATTAATAATTATTTTGTCACTTTGACTGTTGTGCTAACACGAAGGAGGATTAATAAATATTAACGTGTGTGCCTTAAATTAGCTTGAGAAAGCCAACTTACTGATCTTCTACTTAAGCTTATTATTAGTGGTGTTTGAGAAGCAAACAGTATTGGGCTAGTTACTCAAAGCATGTAATATATTACTCATTACTAGTTACTAGGGGTGTGACGAGACACTTATCCCACGAGACGAGACATGAGACTGGGTTCACGAGAACGAGACAAGATTTTTAGACTAAAAAAAGTATTTTATTCAACTGAAAAACACAAAATGAAAAAAATGTAGATGCATTAATTTATGAAATTAAACTTCTATTTTAATTCATTATATGCAGTAATAAACAACATGTAAACTAGAGCTGCACGATTCTGGATAAATTGAGAATCACATTTTTTTTTAAATGGCAGATCACGATTCCCTCACAATCGTGAAACTAAACTCCTGAAACTCATTTTTTTGAAAACTAAACAAAATAACGAAATTTACTAGTGGTTCTGAAAAAACGTTCATTGCTTAAGTCTTTTAAAAATATACATTCATTTGAAAAAAAAAAAAGTCAGTGAAGGAGTCAGTATTCATAAAGGCTTGTTTCACTATTGGAATCTCCTGAATCACGGGTGTCAAACTCAATTCCTGGAGGGCCGGAGCCCTGCAGAGTTTAGATGCAACCCTAATTAAACCCACCTGATCCAACTAATCAAGTCCTTCAGGCTTAACCTGTTAACCTTCGCCCCATTGTGGGCCTCATAGGTGAAAATAACCTACCTGAATTAAAATGGTAACAGTTTGTGACAAAGTGTGCTTACACAAACAAATTAGGTATCTTTGGAAAGAAGACACTCTCGGCTTTACTATCCATCATCCAGGGTTGATAATGCTCAAAAAGATAAAAAGTTATACACACTGACGTGCCTTGAAAAATATTTTTCCACACGGAATGTTTTTTTATTTCATATACAAATACATGAAATAAGTCCTGGAGCAATCCAGAAAAGTAATGGATCGAAAGCCACATGTCTCATGAGTTTATATTTCTATTTATTTATAGAAGAAGATACCATGAAAAATTAGATTCCTGCAATATTTTTTCTGAAACTATTTATAGTGCCCCCACCCCCCTGTTTGAGGAAAAATAACCACCAAATGGATTTCAGAATTATACAAGCTATTTTAGTCATTATACATGTTCCTGCATAGTTTTTCAATTATAAAATAATAGACAGATTTATTTGAGCACTAAAAAATACAAAAATAATTATTTGAGTAATAAAAAAAGGGAAAAAAATAGAAAAAGAATGCTTTGTATATAGTATGTATACTGAAGTATTCTGATTGCCAGACCTGAAGTGATATTGCCAGACATGGTCATAGAGTCAGTAAACACACGCTGATGTGCTTCCATTCAGATGATGATCATACAGATGGGCCATATAATCAATAATAGCTGATCAATGAATCACAATGATAGCCGTCATAGAGTCGGTAATAAACACGCTGATGTGCGTCCATACATATTATAATCATGCAGATACGGCCACATTCCCCACACAATACACACACACACATATAAAAAATGTAGAAGAAAAAAAAACATTTTTTTATGGATAAAGCAGATCGCTAAGTTACGCCCCGCTCAGATGACAGTGTCATAGCCCGCGTCAGAGCTGGCAGGAGGGAGCGCCAAATTCAAATAATCTATATTCCGCTTTTCTGAGACTTTTTTCCGTAGACGGTCTCATTCTGTTTGTAAAACTGTATGCTACAGCACCGTGTTGTTTTTTTTATTACCAAGACGCTGTTTTTGAGCGTAATTTATTCCATAACAGACGCGAACAATAACTCCGGAAGAAATGAAACGTAAACAAAGGAATATTCATCCTTATTACAACGTTATTGTTTCGCTGGACTAAAAGTGCTCGCTGGTATGTTGTTCTGTGGACCCTTACCTCTCTAACTAAACTGGGATTTCAGCAGTGGACGCGTTTGTGGCTCGTTATTACAATGATAAAGGTACGTACGGCTTTTTTACTCTGCGTGTTTTGATGTGTACTGCTTACACAAATGTAGCAAATACATTCCTTATAAGCTTTCCATCGAAAAACAGTGATCTGTCGTCGATGCTTGAGGCTTAGACCCTCAGAATGATATATAGTTTGTCAAGATTAACTTTGTCCCGTTTCATTTATTCTATTAGAAAACAATGACACATGCAAACAAAGAGCGTTCAGTGCGACGTCACTCTGGTGAACGTTTTGAAAACTGCATAGTATGCGTGTTGGAGCAGGGTTGGAACAAAACTCTGCAGGGCTGCTGCCCTCCAGGAATTGAGTTTGACAATGATTCAATATCAAATACATTTTTTAAACGGGTTGTCACCACCTCCTGGCGGAAGATAAGTGTTAAAATACAAGTGTGAAGATATTTTCGTGTTTATACCCAAACTATAAACTTTTATCCCAGTAGGCCTACTTCTGTTATTTAAATGTCTGTAACAGAAATAATGATGCGTGGTTGAAAAGACTATTTGTGTTGCTCTTTCTGGATCAGCCAGCAGCAGCATGATTGCAGATGTCTTTAAGACATGATGTAAAACTGATGTTAGTGGAGGTGTGAGCAGCGTCTGTTTTGTCGCCAACCATATCAATGAAGAACAGCATTCACATCGGAAGCGTGATGATGGTCGGCCCTCTGATTCATTAACATGGGAAGCGACAAAACATGCTTCTCACGATCCACTGACACTCGCAATGTTAAACAGTCATAATACACATAGCTGAATCGTTGTCATTCAGGAATAAGATCGCGTGGGTGTTTGAAGCAAGATCGCAATTTTTAAAAGATGAATGGTGCAGCTCTAATGTAAACACTGCAAAATGTTTTGCGAGGATATGGTCAAGTTGGTCAAGAGAGACCAGTCGGATCTTGCGGGATCTTGTCACATCCCTACTAGTTACTCCTTTCAAAAGTAATATTGTTACTTTACTTATTACTTTTTGGCAACAGTAATTAGTTACACTACTAGTTACATGACTGTTTCTTCACACCCCACAGAAGGTATAACTGTGTATCTTCCAAATAAAATTATTCTAGAATGTTACTAATAACATTTCTTTCTCATCATTTGACCAAAATCCACGTTGGATCGCAGTCGGAAGTTATTACAAACACTCAATAGTGATTAATAGTGACATTCAAGCAGAAGTGCTGTATTAATCTCATTAACTATCATGTGTAGCTTGAAGCTATTGTAATTTCTCAGTTACGATTATATTTCATTATGTATTTGATCAAATCACATAAGTTTGTAAGAAACGGTTTAATTTTCATTTTTAATTATAGTAATATAATGTACCACTCGCTCAGAGGGATGTGGGTGGGATGTAATGGCAGAGTAAAGAGCCACAACTTACACAACAGTGCTCAGATCATCTTTTTTCTTGACAAAATCAATATAATGCAATATTTCCATCTGCTGAATGTAAGCTTTTCCATATTCCAAGCTTTCCTGCTGCACTGGGGACATCACATGCATGTGTGAGTCGTGAAAATTATGAAAATAAATCTAGGAATTATTTGATTGTTGGATTTTAATTAGATTGGTTGAGGCATCAAAAGTAACTAAGCTGTTTTATGGATGGTAACTGTAATATTATTACTGAAATCTTATTAGTTACACTACTAGTTACTTCAAAAAGTAAAATTATTACAGTAACTAAATTACCAGTAACTAGTTACTGACCAACACTGGAAGCAAAGCATCACTATTATTACCTTGGTTTATTGAGGAGAGGTGTGCTATGAGGCAAAAAATCCCATAGACTTTGCATTGCGGCCAACTTTACATAGACATACTATGGTCAGGGACCCCCCATGAAACGGCATCTGTACACACGTTTTTCCTACTATGGTAATTTACATAGAAATTTTGCATTGAACATAATTCTGGATTGCAATGTCATAGAGACATGGGGGAAGGCTTATTTTACTCAGCCAACCAATCAGAGTCTCAGTATCACTGTGAAGCTGTCAAGTCATGCCCTAGCAACCATTTACAGCACCCTAGCAACAGTTCCCATAGACTGCCATTATAAAAGGCTCAGAGGGATATATTTAGATCACGGTGTCATAGAGATATGGGGTGGGCTCGTTTGACTCGGGCCACAAATAGCCAATCATGAATCACCACTTCCTAGCTACGCCCTAGCAACCATTACCAAGTACCCTATGTGTGTTCCCCCTGTACAGATGAGTTCTGCATTCCCCTCAGTAAATCGCGTTCCGGAGGGGTGGGTGTGTGTGTGTGTGTGTGTGTGTGGGGGGGGGGTGATCCTTAGAATCGCCCTAACCTAACCCCCCCTTACGGCGCCCCTGACTGGAGCTAAAATGCCCAGAAAACCACAATACCCTTTAAAACCAGAAGCAGAAGAAGAAATCCAAAAGACAATTGAAGGGTTAATGAAAGCCTGAAAATGAAAATACCTTAGCAGAAGGTGTTGTTGTCATTGCATTTGTTTTGTTGTGTTGTCCCTTTTTCTCAGATCAATGCTGGACAATGCTGCAACTAAGCAGATGATTAATGTATCAGTAAAGCCATCTGGGATTGACATTGGGTGTAACAACATGTATACAGTAGTGCCCTGGGCTGGAAGAGCTGGATGAAATTGTGTAAAAGCTCTTTTGGAGAGGTAGGGAAGGGGTGCCTTTTATTTTTCATTCTTTACTTTTATCATGTATTGTTAATTTTGATAGAAAGGGAGTTAGTATTTTCATTGTATTTTCTTTTTTATATAATGTAGAGTTATTAGAATATTTGGGTAGAGTAGGCAGGAAGCTAGAAGGGGTTATGTTTATTGTTTTGGCATATGCCCCTTCCTGAAGTCATTTATTCCTGTAGTCATGTACTTTTTTTTAAAGTCATATATTCCTGAAATCATTTATCCTATAATACTTAATTATGAAAATCTTTTAAATGTAAAATGTGATTGTTTTGTGGAATGACAAGGGATGGTGAAGGTCTTAAGCAGGTCACTGTCTGTGTTACGAGATAATACAAACATAAAATACAGAGACAAAGAAAGATTGAATATTATTATTTGACAAGTAGTCATTATTTAACATTAATTGTCAGTATATAGTTTGTGTCTTTTTACACTGGGAAAATCAACACTGGAAGAAAGGATCAACGAGCACCTCAGTGCTTAGCAGCATGAGTAGACTCAACTGGAGGGTTTTAAAACACACTTTATACTCCAACACCAGACAGAGCTGGAGGACAATACGATCTGCCTGAAAGCTCCTCTGGCAGCGATGGACAACATCACCAGGAAACGGGAAAGCCTGGAGTTCCTCTGGCACCGTGGGATGAACCAGTACATCATTTATTACATTTCTTTGTTTTATTGATATTGATTTTAACAATCTGTTTAATCATCTGACTTATCATTCATGTACTCTACATAACCATGACAACCATGGGCAAGGCTAAGACATTCCACGCACATGCTTTAATACACATTGATGATTTATTCTTGATTCATTGTTTTGACCCCCAAGAATGTATAGGTAGGGAAGTGGAGTCTTTTACTCTTCTCTAGTCAACTGTGGGGAGAGATGTTTGTCTCCGACTTCCTCCAGAGTGCGGTATCATGAAGAAGCCATTTGTTAAGAGGGACTGAAGGACCATTATTGGTTCATATGTAACGGAGGCCAGCGAGTAGGTCCTGTGCAAGTAAACCTCATTCCCACGGAGCAGCCGAGCGGGGACCCGTTACACATAGATGGACGAAAGGAAGAGGTGGACTCATGGTGTTGCACTCTGGGTAAGGGGTTTAGAGACATGATAAAGTCTCAGAGGGGGAATGTGTTGTGATATTTTATTCAAAAATATGAGGTATGTTATAACCATAATCAATATACTGATCAATATGGTGATTGTTTTAATTATTGCTTCAATACTGAATGTCTTAATATAGACTGTGAGTCTTGGGCGTTCTCTGGTGAGCAAGTATGCTACTTTCCATTGGGCAGCACCAATGAACTTGTCATGATACGTGCAGTGCAAATGAAGCGAGAACTCAAGTGCAGGGAAATGGTGGTTTTAATTATAAAAACAAACAAAACAGAAACATAAATTACCCCGAGGGGAAAAACAGACTGACAGAGCAATGCAAAAACGAGGACTAGAAAACAGACATGACTTACTGCACCAAGAACATATGACAACGTGGCCGAACAGGACTGCAAACACCAGGATCATTTAAAGGAGACAAACGAGGAGGCACCAGGTGTACACGCTGAGACAATTAGGGAATAACAAGGAGGGCGGGGTCAACAATCAACCGGGGGAACACATGGAACAATCACAACACAAACCCATGTGCTCAGACAAGACAGTGACATCTGGTGGCCAACCAGGGCACACCCACAGGATACGTGACACTACCCCCCAACAAAGGAGCAGCTCCCAGATGCTCCACCTGCAACACTAAGAACACACAAAAACATGAAAAATGAAAATACAAAATGTCAAGAAGGGAGGTGGGCAAGAGACAGATCAGGGGGAGGGATGGTGGGCCAGGCCCGTGCAGAGGCAGGGGGCCCGTAGACCAAGGCCGAGCAGGAGACCAGGACGGATCCGGAGGGACGGACCAGGGGGTTTCCGGCCCAACAGGAACCCCAGCGCACTGCCAGGGTGGGGCCGGAGGGACAAGCCAGGCAGTGAGTTTACGAACGGCCTCTGTGGCCGTGACAGGGCAGACAGTCAGTTCAGAAACGGCCTCTGTGGCCGTGACAGGGCAGGCAGTGAGCTCAGGAACGGTCTCTGTGGCCGTAACAGGGCAGACAGTGAGTTCAGGAACGGCCTCTGGCAGGGTAAGGAGCTCGAGTGGAGCCGGCAGGGCGAGAAGTTCGGGTAGAGCCGGCAAGGCGAGGAGCTCGGGTGGCGCCGGCAGGGCAAGGCGCTCGGGTGGCGCCGGCAGGGCAAGGAGTCTGGGTGGCGCCGGCAGGGCAAGGCGCTTGGGTGGCGCCGGCAGGCCAAGGCGCTTGGGTGGCGCCGACAGGGCGAGGAGCACGGGTGGCGCCGGCAGGGCGAGGAGCTTGGGTGGCTCTGGCACGACCTCCTGGCCAGCAGTGAGCTCCTGGGTAGCCTCCTGGCCTTGTGGGACGGAGAAGGCCTTCCTCCGCCTCTTCCTCCGTCTCCGGGAGCGGGGCGCCGCTGCGGCATCCTCGGCCACCACTAGGGGATTGAGAGCGGGCACCGCCGCCTCGGGAGCGCTGTGAGCGGGCACCGCCGCCTCGGGAGCGCTGTGAGCGGGCACCGCCGCCTCGGGAGCGCTGTGAGCGGGCACCGCCGCCTCGGGAGCGCTGTGAGCGGGCACCGCCGCCTCGGGAGCGCTGTGAGCGGGCACCGCCGCCTCGGGAGCGCTGTGAGCGGGCACCGCCGCTTGGAGAAGCGTCAAAAACTCCACCAATTCCCCAAAAGTCAAGTGGTCTAGCTCCCTCATCCACTCCTCATCGAGGGGCTCATCAAGGGCAAGGTTAAAGAAGTCCATGAGAGCCACCTCGTTGTATCCCAAACCCTCTGCTGCCTCACAAAACTTCCAGGCAAACATCCTGACGTCAGTGCCCCTCTGACGGAGAGAGTGCAGCGTCCTGACCTGGAGGATCCGTAAAAAAGTGGGGTTCCTCACGTTAGGGGCTGGAGGATGGGAAGAATCCATTCCCCGCTGAGTTCTCTGATGTCGGCCACGTTCTGTCATGATACGTGCAGTGCAAATGAAGCGAGAACTCAAGTGCAGGGAAATGGTGGTTTTAATTATAAAAACAAACAAAACAGAAACATAAATTACCCCGAGGGGAAAAACAGACTGACAGAGCAATGCAAAAACGAGGACTAGAAAACAGACATGACTTACTGCACCAAGAACATATGACAACGTGGCCGAACAGGACTGCAAACACCAGGATCATTTAAAGGAGACAAACGAGGAGGCACCAGGTGTACACGCTGAGACAATTAGGGAATAACAAGGAGGGCGGGGTCAACAATCAACCGGGGGAACACATGGAACAATCACAACACAAACCCATGTGCTCAGACAAGACAGTGACATCTGGTGGCCAACCAGGGCACACCCACAGGATACGTGACAGAACTAGAGTGAACTAGTGAACTATGAGTGACTTCCAAGAATATGTCAAGGATGGCACTAACAAGTATGATGAATGGCCCATGAGGACACCTGCATCCAGGGGGAGTGTGAGACTAAAAGTTATCAGGAAAATTGTTCAAACTAGCATGAGTCTACAATTGGAAAGTAAACCAGGAGCAGTAAGAATTAATTGTAGCAAAACTAGTGTAGTTAGACCAATCAGAGGCCGAATTGTCATTTTTTGGTTAAAAAGACTGATAAGAAGATGATATAAGTATGGGTGCCCGGACAGATGCTATGGTTGTCATCTCGGCTTTGTTGCTGTGTTCAATAAAGTCTTATTTTGACATCTGGAACTCTGTTTCTTGAGCTTTACTGACAAAATTGAGAAGACCATTGTTTGTTCCATGACAGCAGCAGAGTTGGAGCGGAGCTCCTGTCAGACATCATCTCTAAGGCACTATGAACCATATGACTAGTAAGTAAAACCTCAAATATGCACCACTCTTTGAAAGTAAGAGGTTGGTATGATTTTTTATATTTTTAAAAGAAGTCTCTTTTGCTCACCACTACTGCATTTAATTTAATAAAAATACAGTAAAAACAGCAATATTGTAAAATATTATCACAATTTAAAATAGTTGTTTTCTATGTGAATATATGTTAAAATGTAATTCATTTCTGGCCATAGATGTAAACGGCCAAATCTCAAAACAAACTCAAATTAGAAGCAGGTTTAAATGGCCCAAGAATGGATTTATGTACTTGGGTGTCTTTATTCCTTCCTCCTTGGACCAATTATATAGTACAAATTATAGGTAATTAAAAATATTAGTGAAGATCTAGATCGCCGGTCAGTGCGTCCTCTCTCTCTGATTGGCCGCATTGAATCCATTCGTATGAATGTTCTATTTGTTCCAGATGTTACTCATAGAAGTTCCAAAAACTACATTTGATTTGCTTAATAAAATAATTTCTAAATTCATGTGGCAGGGAAAACGACCAAGAATTAGGCTTAAAATATTACAATCATCCAAGACGAAAGGTGGACTGGGACTTCCAAATTTCAGGTTTGACTTCTGGGCTGCTCAACTAAGGCCCCTGATCTCATGGATCAGAGACCTCACACATACTCGGTGGGTTAACATTGAAAAGAGCCTCTGTTTGATGTCCCTTAGGATAGTACCTTTTTCCAATGTATCATTAAAAAATGCCAGTATGGGAGCATGGACTAAAGTAACGTTAAAAAGTTGGAGAACTATACAAACATCATTTGGCATGTCAAAGATAATTTAATCTACAACCAGGATTGGTTATCTTGATGATTTTACACCATCTCATACAGATGCAGGTTTCAAAATGCGGTCTCAGTATGGACTCTGTTATCTGCATTAAATGTTTCATAGCAATCATTTGAACAAATAAGAAATTAATTTATGCTTCCAAGGTCTGAATTTTTTTCATATTTGCAATTGAGACATTTCCTTACGACACATAAGGAATTTGAAAGGGTCAAATACCCCTCCCGAATAGAGCTCTTTTTTAAACAAATACAAACTGGTCATTTGATCAAACAAATTATCTCTAAGGGATACCTGTTATTTCTCTTTAAGAAGTCAAATAACACTTTACAGATTAAGGAGAAATGGGAGGTCGAAATTAATAGAACAATTCCTCTAGAAATGTGAGAGGAAGTCTGCAGTGAAATACATCTCGTGACCAATTCTAATATCTGGAGGGAATTCAAATGGAAGATCATAACTAGATTTTTTTGAATCCCACAGATGAATGCTAAATGGAAATCTTCCTGCTCTGACAAGTGTTGGAGAAACTGTGGACAATATGTTGGTAACCACACCCATATTCTGTGGTCATGTCCAACCTATTGGAAAGATGTATTTGATGCTCTTAAAGAAATCTTCCATCAGGAAACCCCTGAAGATCCCTTAGTTGCTCTTCTGGGTCTATGCCCAGAGCGCTTTGAGGGCAGATCTAAAGTATACTTATTACAAATTCTACTTGCCGCAGCCAGTAAGTGCATTACATGTAGATGGTTAAAACATGACCTCCATCGTACAATGCCTGGATTCAAACAGTGTGGGAGTTGTACGGAATGGAACATATCACATATGCATTGCGACTTCAAAAAGCATTTTTTCTAAAGAGGCGGGCCCCTGTTATGCCTTTAATATTTCAATAATGTGCTATATAGTTATACGCACACTCATCCATCTTCTCAATCAATCTTATTTATTTTACCCTTTTTATTTATTTTCCTTTCTGTTCATCTTTGGTCTTATTAGGTGTCCTTGGACGTTTTCATTTTATGCATAACATTTTTGATATAATTAATAAAGACTGAATAATTGTCAATGTTGCTAGAATATGATAGACTAACATGTCAAATTGTAATACTGTATTTCATGCAATGCTGTGGTTCAAAATAAAAATAAGTTCCAAAAAAAAATATTTATTTCTGTGATGCGCAGCTGTATTTTCAGCATCATTACTCCAGTCTTCAGTGTCACATGATCTTCAGAAATCATTCTAATATACTGATTTACTGCTCAACAAACATTTCTGATTATTATCAATGTTGAAAACTGTTTTTATGGAAACAACACCATTTGTGGTAATATAAAAAAAAAAAGAGAGAAATTAATACTTTTATTAATCAAGGGTGCATTAAATTTATCAGAAGTAACAGCGAAGACATTTATAATGTTGGAAAAGATTTCTATTTAATAAATTTAATAAATGGTGTTCATTGAACTTTCTATTCATCAAAGAATCCTGAAAGGCATTTCCACAAACTCTTTTAATAATCAGAAATGTTACTTGAGCAGCAAATCAGTATATTAGAATGATTTCTGAAGATCATGTGACACTGAAGACTGGAGTAATGATGCTGAAAATACAGCTGCAGATCACAGAAATACATTACATTTACAATATATTAAAATAGATAACAGTTCTTTTAATTTGTAAAAATGTTTTGCAATATTACGATTTTCTCTGTATTCTTGATTAAATAAATGAAGACTTAGTGAGCTTTTTATTTTTTTTTTAAATATTGGAATGTTTCCAAACTTTTGACAGGTTCTGTATAACATTGTTACCTAGTGCTATTGCTTAAATACCATTAATTAGATGGATTTGTGGCCCAACATGCTTCAGCCCCCACGATCATACAGAGGATTGCAGGATCGTGGTTTGGAGAGTGAATATATGGATGGATGAACTTGCAAGATATCACTATGACTTGCTTTGATTTTGATTCTCTTCTTACTGCTGTTAAGTTTAAAAACATACCTTATTCATTTTGCATCATTATACCTGTGCTAAAACTATGATAATTTAAAAAACTAATGAAAGTACCTTTTTTGTTACAGGATCCTATATACCCAGCATCAACCATTCATTAGAAGGACTGTGACAGCGGGAACTCTTTAAACCACCAGTAGCAGTTTCCATGTGATTAAAAAAGGGCATGGGCATAGTAGTGGATGATGGGTGTACTGACATTAACCTGCTGTATTCACTATATTACACACTAGGGATGGGCATTTTTTGTCAATTTGTCCATTTCAAGTACTGATAGGTCTTTATTGTGACGGTCTGGACGGCATGCTGTACTACTAACTACTGTTGATTACTACTTACTGTTACTACACTAACCAGGCTCAGCTCAGGTACCACCCAAAATGCTGCCATAACCAATCAGAAAAAGAGAAATATATAAAGTCACAGTGATCACCGAGTACTCGGACTTGACAGCCAGTCAGTGACAACTGATCATGAAAACAATGATTGCAGTGACTTTAAAAAATGATCAATCATCTCTGTCAAGTCTGAGTACACTAGTACTCGTGCACTTCCCTATTAAACACACATTGAGGTATGATGTATACTACATTGATGAATACAGTAAATGCAACAAACATTTTAATCATATACGTATCTTAAGTCAAGTCTTGTTACTTTTGGATATTCTTTTTTCCCCCTAAACTATTTAATAAACTGTTAAAGAAAATGTATAATATGATAAATGTGAGGGTATTGATCTGGAAGACATGGGGCCATAAAGAACATATTCATAAGTGGTCCTTTAAAAAAGGTTCTTTATGGCACCATAAAAAAAACGTTCTTTAAAGAACCTTTCACAAAATGGTTCTTCAGGGAACCAAAAATGGTTCCTCTATGGCATCGCCTTGAAACCCCTTGAAACATCCCAGTGCTGGGACAGTGGAAATATGCACTGAGAGCCAGGGGCGCAGATGGGATTTTTTAACTGGGGGGGAACAAACTTATTTTTTGTAATAATAACACCCAAATAAGATACTTGATCTTTGATTTGAATATTACAAATTTCTGACAAATTGCATTCTTTGATGGACATCAGTTCACACTTTGAGAGGTTCAAGAACAGGCCTGATGCTTTGGAGAACTGCTGGATATACTTTAGTGCTAAAGGAATCGGTTCCGTCTTTCGGATGAGACGTTAAACCGAGGTCCTGACTCTCTGTGGTCATTAAAAATCCCAGGATGTCTTTCGAAAAGAGTAGAGGTGTGACCTCGGCATCCTGGCCAAATTTCCCCATTGGTCTCTGACCATCATGGCCTCCTAATCATCCCCTTACACTGATTGGCTTCATCACTCTGTCTCCTCTCCACCAGTAAGCTGGTGTGTGGTGGGCGTTCTGGCGCACTCAGGCTGCCGTCGCATCATCCAGGTGGATGCTGCACACTGGTGGTGGACGAGGAGACACCACCCCTCACAATGTAGAGCGCTTTGAGTGCTTAGAGAAGCAGAAAAGCGCTATATAAATGTAATGAATTATTATTATTATTATTATTATCATCAGCAGCTGACTGATGAGTATCTGTTTGTCAGCAATAGAGATACCATGAAGACCACTATTAGAAATATAAGAAGCAAATATCTGGGAAAACCAGTAAAAATAAATAAGGGGACAATGGACACCCTTGCCTAATACCACGTGACAAGTCAAATCTAGGAGAAGTACCATATTTTAATTTAATTGTGCTACTACATTTGTAATATAGAGTTCTTACCGCCTTGCAAAAATATTCACCAAAACCAAATTTTTCCACTGATTTAAATATAAATTTATGTTCAACTGAATCAAAAGCTTTAGAAAAATCCAGGAAAAGAATGAAACTATTATGTTCCAGCAAATCACAATAATCCAATAAGTCTGAAACTAATCTAATAATATTCTTTATATGTCGGCCTCTCATAAATCCAGAGTCTCATCTATAACAGTATCCAAACAATCTTTAAGTCTTTTAGCAAATATTATAGCGAAAATTTTATAGTCATTGTTAAGGAGTGTGATGGGTCTCCAGTTGTCTAAATTGGTAAGATCTTTCTTAGGTTTAGGAATTAAAGTTATGATACCTTGCATCAATGTAGGAGGTAAAGCCTCTTTTTC
Source organism: Barbus barbus (assembly GCF_936440315.1). Lineage (NCBI taxonomy): Eukaryota > Metazoa > Chordata > Actinopteri > Cypriniformes > Cyprinidae > Barbus > Barbus barbus. The sequence continues at coordinate 493,825 of NC_136754.1, read as the reverse complement.
AATACTTTCTCTAAAAACCTGAGTTAAAAAGGGAGTAAGCTCATCAGCAAATAATTTGTACAGCTCAGCTGTAAGTCATCACACCCTGGGGACTTATTGTTTTTCAAACTCTTAATTGCTCTTTGTACTTCCTCAGGAGTAACAATGCTATCACAGAAAAATCTATCACTTTCAGATATAACCGTAACATAATTAACCGAGTCTAGAAATGAGGACGTTATCTGCTCTGAATACCTTGAACTATAAAGATTCTTCTAAAAATTGGCACTGTAGTTTGCTATTTCCCTTGGATCTTTAACAATTTTGCCATCAACACAAAGTCGGTGCGCACCAGCACGTGGTGATCTCTTAGGTCTGGGAGGAAGTGCTTGAGCGCACGGAACACAGCTAGGATCTCTAGCTGGTTGATATGCCACGTCAGGTGGCGACCACTCCACAGACCGCGGTTAGGGTGGCCACTCATGACCGCACCCCAACCGGTGAGGGAAGCGTCCGTCGCTAGCGAGACGTGGCGACAAGGACCTCCCAGCACCGGGCCCCGGGACAAGAACCAAGGATTCCTCCACATGTCTAAGGCACGGACAGCGGCGTGACACTTTGACAGCGCGGAGTGAGTCTTCCCTCAGGGAGACCCCCTTGGTCTTGAGCCACCACTGTAGGGGCCTCATGTACAGCAGGCCAGAAGGAATCACGCTGGACGCAGCTGACATGAGCCCAAGCAGTCTCTGAAACTGCTTGACAGTGATTGGCTGGCCTTCTCACACTCTCTCGACTGCCGTGAGGATCGACTCGATCCGAGCAGGGGTCAAACGAGCCTGCATCGTGGTCGAATCCCACACTACACCTGGATAAGTGGTTCTCTGAGCTGGAGAAAGCACACTTTCCTTGGCGTTTAGTCTTAACCCCCCAAATCTTTCATGTGGGCGAGAACGACACCTCGATGCCGAATCGCCGCCCGCTCTAATTGAGCGAGGATCGACCAATAGTCAATATAATTGAGTATGCGGATCCCCTGCAGTCGCAACGGGACCAGTGCCGCATCCACACACTTGGTGAAAGTGCGGGGTGAGAGTGCTAGGCCGAGGGGAAGAACCCGATACTGATACGCTTTGCCCCCGAAAGCGAACCTCAGGAACTCCCTGTGAGAGGGAAGGATGGGTATATGGAAATAGACATCTTTGAGGTCTGTCGTGACAAATCAGTCCTCGGACCTGATTTGAGACACGATCTGCCTGACAGTGAGCATCTTGAACTTCAGCTTTCTGGCTGAGCGGTTCAGAAGACTCAAATCCAGCATGGGCCTCAGCCCCCCATCCTTCTTTGGAACAATGAAGTACAGGCTGTAGCAGCCGGCGTGGACTTCGTGAGGAGGAACCAACTCGATGGCTTCCTTCCTCAGCAAAGTATCGACTTCCTGTTCCAAGACCAGAGCCTGCTCGGGGCGGAACGTAGTCACACAGACCCCTTTGAACAGCGGAGGTGGCCCATCGAACCTCTACCGTCCGCAGGACCCAAAGAGACACATTTGGCAGTCGCTGCCAGGCTGCCAAACGATCTACTAAGGGAATCAGTCTCTCGAGACTGACCTCTGGTGTTAGAGAAGCGGCCAGACCGCTGCCTCACTGCGACGCACCGGCAGGAGACGCGTAATCTGGCGGCCGAGGCGAGTTTCTCAGGCCCGCTGAAATCACAGGCGGAAGAACCTGAGAGTAATACTCGCTGGGACCTGCTGTGCCCTGGAACTGCAGGGTTGACAGACAAATCCCCGGAGGGCACCGAGGGGAGACGGTCACCGTGTGCCGCGGTGTAAGCCACTCCACCCCAGTAGGGGTCGTCCTCCGTAGTCCTGGGGCTCACCCGTCAGGACCTCTGAACGAACCAGACCCTGCAAGGCAGGACCCAAAGAGACACATTCGGCAGCTCGCTGCCCAATGATCTTCTAAGGGAATCAGTCTCTCGAGACTGACCTCTGGGTTCAGAGAAGCGGCCAGACCGCTGTCTCGATGCGGCGCACCGGAATGAGACGCGTAATCTGGTAGCTGAGGCGAGTTTCTCGGCTCCGCGCTGCCGGGCGGACAAACCTGAGAAATATACTCGCTGGGACCGGCTGTGCCCTGGAACAGCGGCAGGGTCAGCAGACAAGTCCCTGGAGGTGAAGTGGTCACCGAGTGCCGCGGTGCAAGCCACTCCACCCCAGTAGGGGTCGCCCTCCTCGGTCCTGGGGCTCGCCCGTCAGAACCTTTTGCGCGAGGAGCTGGTATGCGGAGGAGGCTGCGCCCGCCCAGCAGCCACCTGAGTTTAGAGAGCGCGCATACCTTCTGCCCACCAAGATGTTGTAAGCAGAGCAGGAGCCTTCAAAGGCGATGCCGTAGAGGGAGACAGATAGCTCGCAAGCGTCTGTTCAACCCGCGGCATCGCCGCATACCCGCGCTCATTCAGTTCCCGCGGGAACGAATGGCCGGGACAAAAAGATTTCACCCGCGATCTCGACACCTCAGTGAGGAGATCGGGGAAAACGGAAGGCTCCTGTGTAGAAGTAGCTCTCTGGGGCGAGAGAGGCGGCGAAACCTCGTCAACGCTCGTCACATCAACCTCCTCGGAGGAAGAGAGACGAAGCGTTGAGCCCTCGTCTCGGGGGGAAGAGACCGCTTCCGAACCGAGAGACGGGGCGCCAGATCAGGCGCGGGAGGAGATAGGGACATGCCCGTCTGACTCTCGCCAGCCAGATCAGCCCTTTTCTCTTTTTTTTCTCTCTGCAAGCCCCGCGAGCGCAGCCGCCGCTCCGCCTTTTTTTCTCTCTGATTTAAAGGCAGAAGCGGGACCGGCTTTATTCATTTTATGCTTGTGCAAACACTGCAGCTTACAAAGCTCATAGTTATATCATATTGGGGTGACAGAGGCGGCGAAACCTCGTGAACGCTCGTCACATCAACATGAGGAGCAGAGGAAGAGAGACGAAGCATTGAGCCCTCGTCTCGGGGGAAGAGACAGCTTCCACACCGAGAGACGGGGCGCCAGATCTGGCGGATACGGGAGGAGATAAGGACATGCCCGTCTCACACTCGCCAGCCAGATCAGCCTGCGAGCCCCACGAGTGCAGCCGCCGCTCTGCCTCGGCAGCAGCGGGACCGGCACCGCGTGGGGAGCTTGCGAAGGCTCCCTTCTCGAAGAGAGCCCTCCGGGTGCGGAGACCGATTCTGCGTGCTCCGCACCCAGGCAGACCACGCACAAATCGTGTGTGTCCTCGCTCGTGATATAGCGAGGGCAAGGATGCACACACGACTCAAAACGTGGTCTGAAAGCTTCACCCCTGAGCTTGCCCTTGGCTTTGGCATGCTACTGAATGCTTTCCACTTAAAACTAGGACAAACAACAGTAAATAAGACTGACACACACAGAGCGCTTCGCTGAATGACAAAAAGCTGAAGCCGGCTCCGCCGCACGTGCTTATATGCTTCCTGGTCGTGACGTCACCCCGCCCGTGACGCCTCGCCCTTGTTTGACTGATTACACATCATATTCAGAGTCTGGTCACGCTGAAGGCGTTCCCATATGCGTTTCGATGCAGCTCGAAGTTCCTGGAAGGGAACTCTACAGAACAGAGGGGAAGCTGGTTTCAACATTTCTGAAGGGAGCTACTGACTTAGAAATACAGGTGAACTGAAAAATCTCATGAAATACATTAATATGCATTTTTCAGAATATATTTAACCAATTTTAAGAAGGCCTTGACATCAAAACGTAAATGACACTCAACCTAAAACTAAAAACATAGATTGTTATATTAAGAATATATTATTAGTAGTAGTATAAGTAGTAGAATTTGTTGTATATATGTTATTATAATTATAATTGCTATATATTATTCTTTCTTTTATTTACATTTTACCTCTGCTCTAGCTTGATTCATTATAATAAACCTGGAACTACAAACTAAATATTTATCCCTTTCACGTAGTAATACCAGTAAATTTACGTAAAATTTCCGGAACGACTTTACCGGTAAATTAAAAAATGCTCTGTTCACACACGCAACGACATTCCGTCTTTTTTTCCCCGGAAAAGCACACATCCATTTTTTAAACCATTTTTTTTTTTTTCATTCACACATCCATTCCAAAGTACTGGTAAATTCTGTGACATTATTAACCTCCAAATGTCTGCGCTTGTATAAACATGGAGGGGTAGAATTGGTCAGTCTTTTTGTTGATGGTTACATTTTTGTTTCAAACTTTTGCATTCATGCACTGAAAAAAATGATACTGTCAAAGCCCACTCTGGAGCAGGGAAACGCGGAGACGAGGAACTTCTTTAACTTCAGAATTGTGTTAATAACTCTGGGATCACAGGAGACAAGGAGATGACGAGTCAAGAGGACGATAAGACCGGACACAGGGGCAGGGAAACACAGGGCTTAAGAACACAAGGAAATCACAGAGGAAGAACAGAAACAGGTGCGGACTAATTAAACCGCTTGGGACTAATTAACTAATGATGACACGAGAGGAGGGGGAAACAAGACACAGGACTGACAGATACATTGAATTTACAAATTTTTTAAGGTAAGTGGTTGCAATCAATTTATTTTAGCTACATTTAAATAAACAAATTTTACTGAAAGTTAGTCAACTAAATTTGATTATTTAAATGTAGCTCAAATAAATTGATTGCAACCACTTACCTTCAAAAAAATTTGTAAATTCAATGTATCATTTTTTTCAGTGCAGCTGAAAAAAACTTGCGTTACTTGTAATGCGTTGCCACCAACCAGAGCTGGGTAGATTACTTACAAATTGTAATCCGTTACTGATTCCAGATTACATGACAAAAATTGTAGTCAGTTACGTAATCCGTTACATTACACATTTTAGGTAATATAATCAGATTACTTTTAGATTACTTTTGATTTAACTCGTTTATCCCATTGATTTAAATACCATTATCTTGTACCATAATGATGTAAAAAAAATGCAAAGAGTAAGAAAACTTGTTCCATTCATTGTAATTTACAACATGAAGTGCATTAAACATTATTTTACATCAAGATTTCCCCAAACTAAAGGAACTGCAGGGGGGTTGTGAGCAGTGGTGGAAAGAGTACTGAAAAAATATACTCAAGTAAAAGTACCATTGCTTCCAAAAATGTAGTGTGAGTAGAGTAAAAGAGTAGCCTATTTAAAAGTACTCATGAGTATTGAGTAGTGAGTACTGAGCTGTGGATACTACCCCGTCATAATAAATGCTGTACACTGCAATTTATACATTTAAAAAACGTTGTACATTCTGTAATTCACTTGTCATAAAGAACGAAGAATATCTATCATCCAGCAGTTTTAATTTTGACTGCCAACTCTTTAAAACACATCAAAACACGGAAACAGTATTCAGTTGAAGAAAATATGAAAGTTATTCTCAGTACAATCATCCCCATTTAAATCATAAAATTTGAAAAATAGATTTCCAATGTGTAAGGCCACTGAGACAGCATGCTGTTTTTAATAGTAGTAGTAGTAGCCCTTTATTGTTACTAGTCACAAGTACCAGCGAAATTAGCCATCAACCTGTCCATACAAACAAAAACATACATACAATATGACAAGGGGGTAGACAGGACAGGAAGACAGGGAATTTTGGAAGATAATACAGCATAAACATGAGGAAGGGAGAGGAGAAAAAAATATATAACCCCCAGACTATGCTCCTGCGGAAGTACAGTGTGGGAACAGGAAAAAAACACCTCAGCACAGAAGCACATAACATAGACACATGACTAGCAACGGGGGAAAGTTGATCCAGCTCTGGCAAGCAGCCATCCGGTCCTGCAGCCCAAGGCACCGGTCACAGACCCGCTTATCAGAGTGGCGGTGCGAAGCGGCGAAGGCGTTGGATTGGGGTTGGGAGGTGAATGCATATCAGTATATGAGTGGAGTTTGTGTGTTCGTTGGCACATTGCACATCAAATATTAATGTTTAGAAGAGTGCAAATACAAACACCATTAGACACTCATAGTTCAGCATCACACACCATGATATGGATTAAAATGAGCCCATTTCTCTACAAAACGGTGCCAATTTTGTTTTGCAATAAAGAAATAATAACTAAACTTGATCATTTATGTTACAATTTTAACATGCACATTGTTCTAGAAGGATGACATCATGCCATACCTTTTATACATTTACTCGAATTGTTATGTTGATAAAACAATTTGTAAGGAAAAATGCATTAAATAGCTAAGTATTTCTGGGGAAACTTTTTCAAAAGAAAACACAAACGCACATCTCTTCGCTGAGCCGCGGCGGTCTCGGTCAATCAGCAGCATCCACAACTGAATGGAACAAAAAGTGTTGAACTTGAAAATGGTTTATGCGCGAGCTCACAGGTTTATTAATGAGCTGCAGTTTTATTAAATCACGCGCTGACACAGATGCAGTGTATTAACGCCACAAATCGTTTTACAGTGTTTCCAACACACTTTTTCACAGCGCGCATCATGCGCTCAAACTCATCAAAAGTCAACAAGCAACAACGACTTATCAAAGTGACTTCTGCAGAACGCACGCAAGAGAGATGAGGCGTCTCATAAGTGAGTGGGAATTTACCGAACGTGGCACTTGCGGGAGTTAACACTTTATGCAATACCAGCAACCTCACACCAGATTTCAGGCCGCGTAGATAGGCAAGCATATATACAAATCATTTAGTAAGCAGAAATCCGAAATTTACCTTAACACATTAGAGGAAGATGTGACTGAATTGATGCTTGAAGAATGCCATGATAAACAGCAGTTGGCGGTTAACGTTTTCTATGCACAATTTGATTTGACGAAAGTCACGAGACCGATTACTGCCTCTCTATCCAATCACAGTAATGGATAAAAATAAAATTAAAATAAGCATGTAACGACCACAAACGGAGGAAAATAGCGGAGTAAAATACCGATACATCACTTAAAATGTACTCAAGTAAAAGTACACAATTTTTAAACTACTCAAAAAAGTACAATTACTGATAAAATCTACTTAATTACTGTAACGTGAGTATTTGTAATTCGTTACTTCACACCCCTGGTTGTGAGTTTAATGAAAAGCTGACAATTAATTAAATCATTAAAAAATTTAAATGAAAATGAATCATTTTAAAACAAACTCCCTTTCGAGGAAAGTCTGTTCACTCAGCGGTCATATTTGCAACACCTCCAGGCAGCTCGTACAAGACCTATCTTATTGAATGGGGGAATTGCATTTGAGAGATAGGTGGTGATGATACATTTATAAGTTGTGAGTGTGCTCAGGACATTTGGACATGGCGGTGGATCAGAGGTAAAAATGATATAAATACTGTTCAGTATCTTGCACAGACTGATCGTTTCGTGTCTTTAGACCTCAATGTATCGTCACAAGCCACACAGTTTAATTGGGTTTTGTCTGTGTTTTTGTTTTCTCTCAAAGCCGTGAGTACCATTGACTGCCATTATATGACTGACAGACTGCAATGGTTTGAGTTAAAAATCTTTGTTTGTGTTCTACAAAGAAACAAAGTCATATACATCTTGAATGCCCTTGGGGTAAGCAGATAAACATCAAATTTTCATTTCTGGGTGAATTATATCCTTAATTATTGAAATATTTATTTTAAATTCTCAGGTGTACTTAAAGCAAATATATTTGGTAAATAAGGTTTAGATGACAAAAGGTTTTGGAATGCCTGCATTACATGTAACTAAGAAATAACGTGAATGTGCATTTTAATTAGTTATAATTAATAATACATGGTTAAAAAAACCTACACAGTAATAATTCAAATAAAAATGAATGTGATCATCAGTAGTTGATGCAATGTTAAAAACCTTCTTAAACCTGAAATGATTTTTGGAAATCCAGTGGTCACCACCTGACTAATGACTGATCTTTGTGTGAATGTCCACAAAACTGGACTATATGTATATAATATGTATATAATTGGTAGGCTATTTTGGAAAGGAACATTTAAAAGATGAAAAAGAGAAATTAGGGAGAATCAATGAATTATGAATAATTTATTGCTATTGTGTGAATATGTAATCATGTAATCCATAGAAAAGTAACTGTTTCTATTCTATTCTATTTTAAAATGTAATTTACTCTAATTACAAGTACTCAATTTTTGGAATCTGATTACGTAATCCAGATTACATGTAATCAGTTACTACCCAGCTCTGCCCCCAACACAGTTCATTTTTATATTTCGAGGTCCCTGAACAAAGTGGGGTGATGGATCCGGCATGTGATTAGAGGAGGGAGAGGTAACGGAGCATTCAGCCAATCACATTGGTGGGCCATCTTAAGTGCTGAACATCAGTTGCTTTTATTAGGGTTCGTACATGAAAAACCTGAAAAAGACATTACATTTTGAAACAGCAATTTCCAGGCCTGGGGAAAAAAATACTTTAAAATAATGGAATTTTATTTCACAAATCTCTGTAATAGAGTCATAATTAATCATGTCCAGAATTTCATGGGTGATTGTGTGTATATTACATAGTTTTATTCATCCCCGCAGCTTTCAAATTTATAATGAGAGAAATTCCTGCAAACATTTATTCAAGATAGCAAGTAGGTTATATGAGTAAATAAATCCACACAAACTAGCAGATTAAATCAGTCATTTGAAAACAGCCTGAGTGATTCAGCTTGACCGCGTCTTCTCTCTTTCACATCAGCGTATCTCCTCTGCAACGAGCTGCTGCACACCGATCCAAGACTTTCGCTCGCATTTCGGGACAGTTGACAAAATTGTCACTTGCTTAATCGGATCATTGTTGCATCGTCACAAAAATGTATAATCTGCACATCTTTTTAAGCCAATCGGTACTCGCGTGCTCCAGAAGCTGTTTCAAGGCTGAACGCTCACAGTCACATCCAAAGCCCCCTATAGCGAGTATCATATTGAGTTATTTTTCGTAGTTTGTTGTTGAGCTTAAGTGGCCAAATACACACAAAATTACGCAAAAATGGCTGTCCTGGCGAGCATGCGGTTTTTTTTTTAAAGTAAACAGTTGAGAAAGAAAACGCATGTGTATAGGCTACACAGAGGTCTGTACGACGGACATGGGCAGATTATACATGGGAAAGTGTAGAGTGAATGCATCATCTGCGTCAGAATGTTATGATTGGCCCAGAGTAGACATCTTACGTCAGCACGTTCTGAACTCTTACATGCTCATACCGGTCATTTTCCTTCTGCTTTCACACACAACAGAATTTCGTCAATTTACTGGTATTTTTGAAAAGGTCCTGTTCACACATGATCTCTTTACAGCAATTTACAGGTAATTTTCCAGAAAAGTCTGTATGTGTGAAAGGGCTTATTGGTAGAGAACTGATATTCTAGCTTTTTAGCGTAGTTCCTCTTAGTCACGCTAATCTCCTTTTTTAGTGTGTTTTTAGCCTTATTATACAAGACCCTGTCCCCCTTTCTGTAGTCGTCCTCTTTGGCCAGGCAAAGCTGTCTGAGTTTTGCTGTGAACCATGGTTTGTCGTTGCTGAATGTTAAATGAGTCCAGGAAGGAATGCACATGTCTTCACAGAAACAGATATAGGATGTCTCTGTCATAGGCACCGATTTGTGTTTCTGCCAGCGGTGGGTGCTCAACCTCCATAACATCATCTCATACATCTTAAGTTTTGTTTTGTTTTGGGGTCGAGCACCCACAGGATCAGTGCCTATGTGTGAGGCATTTTATTTGCACTTTTTGAATATTACCTCCATTTTAGTTAAAATAAACACTTCCTGTCTAATATGTGATGGGAAAAGGGAGATGAATGAGTTTGGCAGAAGGCAGATTGCGTCAAAAGTTGTTACCCTTTGCCCTAGCCCACTGTTGCTGTTTGCCCAGATTCCAACAGACATTGATGGGTGGAGTTAGTGTAAATATCAATTTATTTTAGCTACATTTAAATAATCACATTTAGTTGACTAACTTTCAGTAAAATTTCTTTATTTAAATGTAGCTAAAATAAATTGATTGCAACCACTTACCTTAAAAAAAAAATTTGTAAATTCAATGTATCATTTTTTTCAGTGAAGGTGGGCTTTGCACTTATTGTAAGACCCCCCGAAAAAGGCAACATACTGAGTGTAAAATATATTCAGGCTATTAAAATGATCCTCGGCAAGCAAATCCTCATCTTCACAGATGTAACAAGCAAAGAAACCAGATCTGAAGTGTACACAGTAAAAAAAAAAAAAAAAAAAGGCACAAAGTACACTGAAAAAAATGATACATTGAATTTACTATTTTTTTTTAAGGTAAGTGGTTGCAATTAATCTATTTTAGTTACATTTAAATAAACAAATTTAGCTGACTTTCAGTAAAATTTGTTTATTTAAATGTAGCTAAAATAAATTGATTGCAACCACTTACCTTACAAAAAAATTGTATCCATTTTTTTTAGTGTACTGTATTAATTTGAAGGAATTTTCCATATTGATTTTTTTTACAGATGTTTTATGTGTATTTTGAAGTTTGCACTTCATTGCATTGTGTTGGGTTTATGGAAATCTCTACAAAATTAATGGATAGTGTCCTTTTCAGTGCAACGGCTTGCTTGGGTTTGTGCAGTAAGCTATTTCAAATTAGCATGTCAATAATGATGTCTGAATGTTACGGGTGTAATCCAGTAATTAAAACAACAAGCACACTGTCACTCATGATTAAAGTCTTGAGATGTATATCATGCAATCTGACACAAAAGAATGTTGACACACAGTCCGCCTTTACTTTTCACCTAGTATCTCTAAACTGGGATAATATTAAATGTGTCAGCAGCTAACTGCCGAAGGCTTGGAATATAGCAACGCACGTTTTACGCACACATCCAATGTCCAGTCTTCCTGTAGATTTCAGTCTAAGACTACTTTATTGAACATAATATAAATACATACTTGCAATGATGAATGGTGGACACCTTAGCTTCCCAAAGTGTGGTAAAAACTGTATACGTTCCATGCACCAAGCCTGCTCCCTCTACGTGAATGAAACACCGACTTAAAAACCCTATGTGCACATACTGCCCCCAAGTGGTGACAGCCCAAAATACATCGACATTAACACATTGGCTCCTACACACCGGCCCCATAATTGTTGGTGTGCAACTACAATTATATCTTAAATTATCAAAGGAGCCAAAATGGGTGTATGTGAACTTCTTTGAAGATCAGTCCATTGTTTCTTCCAACAACAGGCAGATTTTGGAAACAGGTCTGTCCAGCAATCCTGTTTTTGTCTTAAGTTGTACAGAACGGACAAATCCCTTTTTGTCAGGATAAGTCTGAGTGATTTTGCCTAGTGACCAGGAACCACGTGGAGCAGTTGGATCCATGATGACCACTATATCACCAACAGTGAAGTTTCTACGTGGCTTCCTCCATTTTTGTCGTTCCTGAAGTAGTGGAAGATATTCCCTTATCCACCTTTTCCAAAACAGATCAGACAGATATTGGACTTGTCGCCATCTACGTCTGATATACAAATCACTTTTTTGGAAAAGTCCTGGAGGAAGAAATGGTTTTGATCTCAACTGCAAGATATGATTTGGCGTGAGAGCTTCCAAGTCATTTGGATCATCAGAAAGCTTTGTGATAGGACGGTCATTAAGAATAGCTTCAGCTTCACAAAGAATAGTATGAAAGCTCTCATCATCCAAGCATTGTTGTTGAAGTGTTGAGTACAACACTTTCTTTACAAGACGAATGAGCCTCTCCCAAACGCCTCCGTGATGTGATCCTGCAGGAGTATTAAAGGTCCATTTTATTCCTTCTGATAGGAAAGTATGCTGAATTTTATCATGATCCAAACTCTTCAAAGCATTTCTAAGCTCTCTCTCTGCTCCAATAAAATTAGTGCCGTTATCAGATCTTAAATGCAGTACTTGGCCACGACGGCACATAAAACGACGAATACAATTTATACAGGAATTTGTATCCAGAGAGTAGGCTACTTCAAGGTGTACTGCTCGACTGGTCATGCAGGTAAACATAACTCCATATCTTTTGACAACACTGCGACCTCTCTTCACATCAATAGGTCCAAAGTAGTCCACACCAGTGTTGGAAAAAGGAGGCAAATCTGGCATGATCCTTTCCTTTGGTAAGTCAGACATTTTTTGTTCTCCAATTTTGCCTTGAAAACGTCGACACACAACACATTCAGAAATTACTTTTCTGCAAGCAGAGTTTCCATTAATAATCCAGTACCTCTTTCGTAAAGTTGACAACATGTGGTTTCTCCCCGCATGACCTAGTTGTCTATGAACATGCTGCATTATAAGTTTGGATACATTATGTTCTTTCGGCAGGATAACTGGTCTTTTTGTCTCCTCAGGCATTGATGCTCTACTAAGTCTTCCACCCACTCTAAGTAAACCATCCATCAATACTGGATCAAGCTTGTAGATATTACTACACCTTTTGACTCCAGATGTTCCACTTTGCAAGGAAAAAATTTCTTTTTTGAATGCATCATATTGAGAAAATCCAATAATTGCTGATTCTGCTTGAGAAAGATCATCTGGTGTGAGACTTTGACCATGGAATCCAGTTCGAAACCTTCTCATTTCCTCATAAACTCTGTCCTGCTCTACTATAGAATTGTTTATTCTAGAAGTAAATGAGGACTGAATGTCTGTTCTGTATTGCTTGAGCTTCAAAAGAACATCTTTGAACTTTAGAATCCATGCCACTGCAGTTTTCAGTTTTGTCCAATCAGAAAAATAGTTCAAGAGTTGATGAGTAGCACTGTCAGAACAGTTTGAAATGGCAGCATTTACCACTGTATCCTTTTTTACCTCTGGATCATCCATCAGGGCTCGGTCAAAAGAAAATTGTGGCCATTGCTCTGCAGCTTCCAACAGAAAATTTGGACCGTGTATCCATCTGCTGGATTTCAAGAAGGTTTCAATAGACATGCCTCTAGAGGCATCATCAGCAGGATTTAACTTTGTTCCAATATGTCTCCACTGTACAACATCTGTTGCCTCCCTGATGACCGACACTCTGTTTGCTACAAATGTATGAAACCTTTTAGCATCATTGGCAATGTACTTCAGTACAGTTTGGCTGTCTGTCCAAAAAACTGACTTATCTAGATCCAGCTGAAGTTCCTTCTTAAGCATCTTGTCAATTCTGACTGCCAAAACAGCAGCTGCAAGTTCAAGTCTTGGTATTGTTATTTGTTTCAAAGGAGCAACCCTAGATTTTCCAAGCATGAAGGAAAGTCTCACCCTTTTAACTTCATCTTCCAGACGCAAGTAAGAGACAGTTCCATAACCATATTGACTTGCATCTGAAAAGTGGTGCAATTGAGCCATCCTGATCGCTCCAAAATCCTTCGGCTTGATACATCTGTCAATTTTCACCATAGCTACTTTGTTGAGATCTTGCAGCCACTCAGACCACTGACGTAAAAGGGTATGTGGCATTTCATTATCCCGTCCAATGTTTCTTTTGCACAATTCCTGTAACAGCAACTTAGAAGGAAGTATTAATGGTGAAAGAAATCCCAAGGGATCATAAATAGAACTGACAACTGACAAAACGCCTCGTCTTGTTGATGGTCTTTCATTTATAGCAATCTTGAACATAAACGCATCAGATTCCACACACCAGTACAATCCAAGCGCTCTTTCGACAGGTAGGTTGTCTTTATCTAAGTTGAGATCTTTCGTCGATTTTGACAGACGTTCTTCTGGAATACTTGCCAACACCTTACGGCTATTACTTATCCATTTGGATAACTGGAATCCTCCTTTGGAACAGACTGCAGTTAAGTCTTTAACCATCTGAAGTGCCTCCACTTCTGTGGGAACAGATATTAAACAGTCATCTACATAAAAGTTATGCAGTATAGAATTCAAGACTTTGTTTGGAAAGCAATCCTTGTAATCTTCGGCAAGTTTTCTTAAAGCAAAATTGCTACAGGTTGGTGATGAAATGGCTCCAAACAGATGGACTTTCATTCTGTATTCTTTGAAGCTTTGCGTAGTATCACCAATGGGCCACCATAGAAAACGAAGAAAATCCACATTCTCCTGTGATACTTTTACTTGGTGGAACATGGCCTGAATGTCTGCCATCAAAGTCACACGTTCTTGCCTAAACCTGGTCAAAACACCCAACAATGTGTTGGTGAGATTTGGCCCTTGCAGCAATTGTGAATTCAAGGACATTCCTCTGAAAACTGCACTGCAATCAAACACAACTCTAATGGTCTTCTTTTTAGGATGGTATACCCCATGATGTGGGATATACCACACCTTACCATCATCTCAAAGTAACTGATCTTGTGGTACTGCTTCAGCATATCCCTTGTTGAGAACATCAGTAAGAAAAGCGGTATACTCTTCTTGAAACTCCTGGTTCCTACTGAACTTCCTTTTCAAGCTCTTTAAACGTTGTTCTGCAAGGCATCTATTATTAGGCATGATTACATCATTCTTTCTGAAGGGTAGGTCAATACAATAATGACCATTTTCAGTACTAATTGACTGATCCATTATCTCCATAAACCTCTGGTCTTCTCTAGACATTTTGAAATCATCCTCTAAAGATTTCTCATCAAAATCATGATTATACTGAGCAACCAATAATTCTTCCAGCTTGGTAACAGAAATCCTATTAGCAGTGACTGAAAAGCCAATCTTCCGTCTGTCATCTGCTTCCTTCACAAAACCGTTTATGACCCACCCCAATAGGGTCTTGACGGCATAGGGTCCTTGACCTTCACTATTGATGATCTCCCATGGTTCCAAAAGCTTTGGAGCATTTGTGCCAATTAACAATTCAACTTCAGAATCCAGTTTGGGAATTTTGACATCATCCAAATACCTCCATTTCCTTAGATCTTCTGGGTTAAGCACATTATCTTTACTTACAGGTATTGTCTTCTGAGTAAAGACTTCTGGCAAATCCATAAATTTATCCTCAGATAATCCTGAGATCTCCAGTCCAGTGAGCACAGACGCGTTTACTACATTTTCATGCCCCATTGTTCGAAGCAATATACACTTCTTTGTCCCAGTCATCTTTAGCTTCCGCATAAGTCCTTCGGTACAAAAAGTGGCAGTGCTCCCTGGATCCAAGAAAGCATATGTTGTTACTGCAAAATCTCCAAGCTTAGATTTTACCTGCACTGGCACAATGGACAAAGAACAATCCTGTTCTCCGGCCCCAATATGAGCATAAGTCTGCAAAGTAACAAGAGCATTACTCACTTGTTTCTCCTCAATGGTTTTATCCTTAGCTGAGATATGCAGTATAGTAGGATGCTTCTGACTACACACACACCACAGATTTGACGATTCATACAGTCTTTGCTAAGGTGTCCAAATTTCAAACAAGCAAAGCAAATTCCACGATTCTTCAAGAATTCAATCCTTTGTCTGTGACTCATTTTATGAATCTCAGGGCACTTTTCCAAAACATGATTTTCTTTGCATGCATAGCAACAAGATGAAAAACTGTGCTGTGATGGGTGGACTTTAGACTGACAATCTTCAACAGTGTTGACTACTGCCACTGTAGCTGAATTTCGCCCCCTACCACTGTAAGGCACAGATTTGACTTTGGCTTTGTGGGATATAGGTTCTTGTCTATCTTTAATATCTCCAAAGAGAGGATCAGTGAGAATCTTAACCTGATGTTCAATGAAGTCCACCATATCTGTAAACGTAAGCCTACAACCATTTAGTTCTTGTAATTCACAAGCTGTGGTTCTCCATTTCTCCCTGAGTCGGTAAGGCAATTTCATCATGATATTCTTAAGGTTCGATGAAACATTAATCTCATCCATATACTGCAAATTTATCATCACATTGCAGTACCCTCTCAGAAACAAAGCATATGCTTGCAAACCACTGATGTCATCAGGTTTTATTGCAGGCCAGTTCAAAGCCTTTTCCATGTAGGCTGCAGTGATTTTCAACTCGTGACCAAAGTGTTCCTTCAACAAATTCTTGGCTTTACAGAATCCTTGTTCTGCTGGCATATGATGACAACTTCTGACCAACTCTCTCGGCTGTCCTCTAGTGTACTGCTCTAAATAATACAAGCAGTCCTGTGCATTTGTGGTCTTTCTTTCAATTCCATGCTCAAAAGCTTGAATGAAGGCAGCAAACTGCAAGGGATCTCCAAAGATTGGAATTACTCGAGGAGGTAATGAAGCCACGTCCCCCATGCACAAGTTGAGCTGTTATGTTTGCCTGTTGCTGCATGATATTATACAAAATACCTTGTCCTACATCAGTTTGCGGATGAACATGAGATTGCAAAGAATGAATTTGTAATTGAGAATGAGAGACTGGATTATTTTGAACAACAGCTGTGCCATCCTGTATGCCTGCAGCTTGTTGTGTAGTTGTACAGTGCATTGCTACTTGAGTAGGATTACCAGGAAGATGTACTTGTGAATCAGGATTCAATGAGTGTGATTTTTTACGCTTTAAATCATCAGATGATGCCTTTTTACTGCTTCCAACATCACTGGTTTTTAAAACTGACAACCTTGCATCGTTGGCTGCTATTTTTGCATTCATCATGAGTTGTTCCTTTTGTCTTTTGAGTCTTTCACTTTGAATGCGGAGTCTCTCCTCTTCCTCCTCCAAAGTATGTCTCTTCTCCATAGCAGCAGCATGTTGTAATAATGCAGCCCTTTCTGCCATCGCTTTAATCCATGCAGAAGAAGTTGAACTTGAAGTACTTGCTGATCCTTTTGACACTTTGCTGCATTGGGATTGTTTTGTAGACACGTTTGAAATACTGTCATCAGGTCCTATTTCACTGTTTACTGCAGATGAAGCATCACAGGTTTTACCCACACTCAATGTTTTTCCAGCATCAGACAACCATTCTGTGATTCCTTTTTGAAAACACTGATTTTCAACCATTTTAGCATTGAACCATTTGGTTTGCTTATCAAACTCATCCTGGGGTATTGGCATTTCCACAATCGAATTATGCAAATCTTCAGCTTCTTCACAATATTTGACAAACCTCTTCATTTGCTTTTCCACTTTTGGTACAGTTTCACTTGTGATTTTAAGAGAAATTATATCATTCACCTTTTGTTTGATATTGTTTACTTGATTCAACTTCTGTTTTCTAGACCTCTGCAAATTTTCAAAGAGCAAGGCAACCCCCTTTGCAGTCATTTTTCTCTCTCTTTTTTGCGACACATTTTCATCAACAGCACCATCATCATTTGCAACCTTTTCGGTAACAACCTTTCTACCATCATCATCAGTAACCATTTCACAACCTGAATTTTTCTTTCCATCCATGAACAACAACACAGCCAGCACAAACTATCAGCACAGCATGTCTCCGTTTGATCCAAAACGTCACATTCCATTACATGAAGCCTTTAAACAACATAAACAGCACCCACCGGTCTTCCTTGTTGTCCGCTCCGTGTCTGCGTTGCAAACTCAATCAAAGCAAGCAAGTTCCTATAATCCTCGTTCACTTTCCTTGTTTGGTGTTTATACGGAAATCCACTCCAATAGTGCTTCACGTATAATCCATTCAACGCCGCTGAGCAATCCAATGGGAACTAAGTTTTTACTGTTTGTGTCAGCAGCTAACTGCCGAAGGCTTGGAATATAGCAACGCACGTTTTACGCACACATCCAATGTCCAGTCTTCCTGTAGATTTCAGTCTAAGACTACTTTATTGAACATAATATAAATACATACTTGCAATGATGAATGGTGGACACCTTAGCTTCCCAAAGTGTGGTAAAAACTGTATACGTTCCATGCACCAAGCCTGCTCACTCTACGTGAATGAAACACCGACTTAAAAACCCTATGTGCACATACTGCCCCCAAGTGGTGACAGCCCAAAATACATCGACATTAACACATTGGCTCCTACATTAAACAACCTGACAACCTCAGTACTGAAGAACAGAAAATTGGGTACACCCAGCTTTGGAAGGACACTAGACCCAGCTCTATTTTCAGAATTAATGACAAGTGCTCTCAAACAATCAGAAGCCTACAGTTCGATTGCATTTTTTACCCTCTTGCCACAAATGTTATTGTAACTTGTTTGCTAGAACCGAAAAGAAAGAAAGGAACTAACAAAATAAAATATAAAAACTATTCTTCTCTAATGAGATATACAGTATTTAGCAAAAATTTGCTTTAGATTAAATTTTATTAACTTTTTAAAAAACAAACTATTTAAGCTTTGTATACAAACAGGTTTTATTATTTCAGCTACTGCAGTTGCATACAATTAATACAAGCATGCAGTGTTCTTGTACAAACATTTATACTTGAGATTTTCATCAAGTCAGTGATCCTTTGCACAAAGTTAATTTTTTCCCTTCTCTTAAATTTTCACTTTCATTCGAAACGTCCTTTTATGAGTTTCCAAGCTCTTAAAAGATGAAAATAAAAAGTTTAAAAATAATTCTGAGGTAGTTTCCTCATTTTTTACTTGTCTTCAGATCTTGTCTGACTGGCTGGGATGGAATAACAGGCAAGTCAATCACTCATAAGCTAATACTTTGAAAATGGTTTAAACGATCTAAATTCCATTCTATTTAAACTTTTAACTACACCTACATTTTGAATACCCACAACCCCCCTCAAATAAAGTTGTAGTAGATTAATGCAACAATTATGAATAGTAAATATCAATAAATATGTAACCTTCAGATAATTTGCATAATGAATATAGTGAAAAAACTATATTAGAGCAAAATAGTTTCAATAAAAGTTCAATAAAAAGTTCATATAAAAGTTCAAAAGTTCAATAAAAGACTTCACAAAAGAAAATACTTTCGCTTTCTTGGGTTACATCTAATAATTTGAGGAATGCAAAACATTTTCACATCACAACCTATAAATAGCTGCACATTGGACTGAAATGTTTTATTTAAAGTTGAAGAGAGGAAACAGAACGGACACTTTCCTTCTCAGGTTTAACCTTTATTACTTCATAACTGTATTTCAAAAGAAAAACTATATTTAGAGTTATTTTTGTAAATGCTGTAAATGCTTTATTATAAACGATTAAAAAGAAAAAAGCAATTTTAAGCTAAGACCAATGTTGTAAAATTGATCTGGTTTAAAATGAAATTACTTTAATTGTTTTCATGAATGTTAAACTGAAATCTTCTGATTCACCAGGTTCTCTTGTAAAAACATCAGCTCTCTTTTCAAGTTATTTAGTGTTAAGATATAATATAGTTTGCCACTTTAAAATAACACTATACTGTGAATATAATATTGCTTTACCTCTGAGCTTAGGTCTGTTTGGCAAGATTTATACTGATCAAAACATTAATTGTTGGAAATGGATTTGGCTAAAAGAAAATTTTGGTTTAGTCTGTACTAGGTACTTATACTTGTAGTATACCTGAGTAGTTTCACTTTTCATTTTGGTAGCGATTCCATAAAGTTTACCTCATCCTATAAATACTTAGGTTTTGTTCTGGATGAGAATATGAGGTTTCAGGAAGGAAGGAAATTATTAGCAGATTCGGCCGGAAGAGCATTAGGAGGTTTGTTAAGTAAAATGAAATCATGTCCAGATCTTAGTTTTTCCATATATACACAACTTTATGAATCGTTGGTTGACCCAGTTTTGTTTTATGCTGCAGGAGTTTGGGGTTCCGGAGAAGTGTCTGAATGTAACTCAGTTCAATACCGAGCACTAAGATGCTTCCTTGGTGTGCATAAATTTGCTACAAAGTTAGCTGTGGAGGGGGACGCAGGATGGGTTCCGTGCATTGTTAAACAAAGCTGTGAAATGGTGCGATTATGGAACCGTCTTGTTAGTCTGCCTGAGGAAAGGTTAACAAAGAAAATTTTTAACTGGGATAAAACTAATTTTCATCCATGGTTTAGAGATATTTCCGTTATTTTAGCAAATTCAGATATGAATATAATGTTACAAAATAACCTAAACTGTAATATTAATCATGTCAAACAGCAGTTGGGTGTAAAATACAAGGAACAATGGAAGAAGGATATTTGGAATAAGCCAAAACTTAGAAATTATGTACAATTTAAAATGGATTATAAAACAGAATTATATCTCTTGTGTAATTTAACGAGAAGACAAAGATCTCTCTGTGCCCAACTAAGAACTGGCACCCTGCCTTTGGCAGTGGAAGTGGGGCGATTTAAAGTAATACCTCAGTATTCACGATTATGTGAATTTTGTGACACTAATGTGGTTGAGGATGATTTCCATTTTATCTTTCATTGCTCCTTGTATTGTGATTTGAGAGAATCATTATTTGAATTAATCCAGTTGGAAAATTCTGATTTATTTTGGAAGCAGGAAGCTGAAATTATGTATTGGTTATGTGAAAGTAAGGTCTTTGCTTTAGTTAAATTTGTGGAAAAGGCCTGGCATAGACGTCAAAGTATTCTATACCCCGTATGAGGAGTATATAGATATATTTGTGTTTGTCTGGTAATGTTGTCTTTTACTTTGTATTATGTCACGTGGCTATGATTTGTTATATGTTGCAGTGTCTAATAAGCCCTTGTGGGCTGGGCATCCATTATGATGTATGACACTTAAATAAATTAAATCAATCAATCAATCAAAACTATATTGACTGGGTTAAATAGAATTGCATTACTAAAAAGAGACTAAAACACAATTTTCATGGACTAAAACTAGACTAAATGTCATCAGTTTTCTCGACTAAAACTAGATGAAAATAGTCATGGTTAATTCTGACTAAAATAAGACTAAAATGCTTTTAAAACTAATAAAAAACTAAAATGACAGCTTCACAGAAAGACTAGACTAAAACTAAAATTAAAACAGGCCGCCAAAAACAACACTAGTTTTAACAGACCATAAGGATACATCAATCTTTATTAATGTACATGGTCCAGTTGAAATTTAAAAGAAATTATTGGAAATTGAATAAAATGTTATTAGATGATCATTATTTTAAAATAATGTCTTCAAAGATAATTGACAAACACTGGTCTCAGGCTAAAATAATGAATGTTAATGGACAGCATTGGGAGATAACGAAATATGAAATTAGGAACTTAGCTATTTCAATGGGGAAATCCATAGCTTCAATTAAAAGGCAAAAAGAATATAAGGTTATTGAAGAAATAATGCGATTGTCTAGTAAAGGTGATCTGAATATGCAGGAATTAATAGATTTATCATCATTACAAGAACAACTGGATAGCATTTACGAAGAAAAAGCAGAGGGTGCATTTATCAGATCAAGATATAAATGGTTGGAACAGGGAGAAAAAACACAAGTGTTTTGACGCGATCGACCCAAGTTCGAATCCACCTTTTGACAAACTTTTTTTCCTCCCTTTTCAAATCTCACCACACCGGAAAGGCATTTATTGTCAATAAAAATGAAGGAAATAATCAAAAAGTTAAATAAAGTATCGGGTCGGGTTAGGGTAGGTGTAGGGAGGGCTTTATTGACCCAGTAAGGTGGCATACATTTAATAGCCTAATTTGAATTAAAACTATAATTTACACTCAATATGTAATTATTGCGTACTGTTTTATAATGTACTACAATACTGAGGTGCAGATAACTGTCACTATTTGCAATAAGTAGTATAAATAGCAGAAAATCTTGCTATTTTTACTTAGTTCAAATAGAATCCATTGCAAATAGCCGCTATGAATTCCTCCTTCTTCCGGTCTTCGGACTTTCCCTCCATTTTTTTTTCTTCTTTGAAGGCTTCTTCGCTGCAATGATCCTACA
Organism: Barbus barbus; assembly: GCF_936440315.1. Taxonomy (NCBI): domain Eukaryota; kingdom Metazoa; phylum Chordata; class Actinopteri; order Cypriniformes; family Cyprinidae; genus Barbus; species Barbus barbus. The sequence goes on along the minus strand of NC_136754.1, from coordinate 472,065 downwards.
GGCAAATCATCGAGAGGAATTTCCAGTTCACATGTTTTATTCAGATTTCTAATATGTGGGGATTAGCCAGTAAATTGAATATCACTTATAGTATTTTCCTTTACAGCCTACATCTATTATAACCCGAGGTCCAAAACTTCAACGAGTGCCTCGGACACGGGTCGGGTTCGGTATTAGCAGCCTCGGGTCTCGGGTAATTAAAATAAATGTGCTTTTCTCAAATGGACCCGATTAGACCCGAATTCTTTTAAACTTTCCCGGATGCGTAGCCTTGTGCGTTCATGTTAAGTTAATTTTTTGAGAAACGCACATAAAAAAAGGAAACATATGTTTGTAACCTCAGCAATCCATCTTATAGATATGAGATCTATCAGGAAAATCCACTCACTTCTTTACACTGTGTGTCAATGCAAAGCTTTTCTTTTGTGTGTGCAGAAGCCCTTCACCGGAGATGAGGTAAATAATGTTGCAGACAAGCAAATCCATGATTTATTAACCTATCGTTTTAATTTTTATGAAACTATCAGGTTTATATTTCAAATCCACTGGTTACAATTGAAAGCCAAACTCAGAAATAAGATGTATCCATCAGGCAGGCAAAGATATAAAGTAATAGGCTAATAAATAAGTAAATAAAATGAATGAAAGTAATGGAGCAGTGGCCAAATCAGTCAGCAGGACCCCGGGATTTTTCCGGACTGATGCAGGGCAGGCTGTGCACAGGGATGGGCAGTATTTCAAATACATGTATTTAAAGTACATATTTTATTTTATTTAAATACCTTTGGAAAAAAATCAAATGTATATTGTATTTAAATGCATTTAATCTTAGTATTTTTGTATTTTCAAAATACATAAAATACTTTTTTTGCCAATCAACCTCTTTGTTAGACAAACATGCCACTTTCATTCATGTGAGCTGCAGCTCTATGACTCCATCTAGGGTAATGAAATTTTCTGGATTCCTGTAAGGAAATAAGGAATAATACTGCCATCGTGTGCTATCAAAATGTCCTATTTCCAATTTCAGAAGTCCTGATTACAAGCATGTTGCATTCAAGTGCTTTGCTGCTGGAAAGATTAGGAATCGTGGAGGATGCCAGGTTTCCTGGGAGAATCTTATTATAGTCAAAAATCATAGATATTTAAGATATTTAATTTGAAATACAAGTCAGTCGTATTAAAAATATGTTACGGCATGACACCCATATCTGGTACTTAAGTAAAAAGTCGGGTTTTGTGTGTAGTGAATAGATTACACTATTAGTCTCCTTTGCCCATCACAATTGATTGATCAAAAAACATCATCTTTAAAAGGTGCAAAACACATTTAATTACACACATTTGAGAATTGAGATATTTCCTATTTCCTGATATAGTTAACAGGTTTGGAAAAATTTTGAATAAAAAGGAAAAAAATAAATAATACATAAGCCTATATCAGTTATACAGTGCTAGTGGTTGCTGTGTGTCACATGACAACCGTGCCCCTTCAAAAATCATGAGTGCATGACGCCCCTGGAGGGAGGTCTCACATTGAGACTGATGGGAGCGGCAGTTCACTGCATCAGAATAGAGAGCCCCGTTCGCCGCCGAGTAAGCAGTGCGAATGGAAACGACGGAAGGAGAGCTAACACAAACATCAGTCGGAGGTACAATGAAAGTTGTTTTTTTATTTTTTATTATTAAATTCAGTCAGATGGTCAGGGCTAGATGGGTTTTCTTTATGTGGATATTATTACACTGTAAAAAATGAATCATGGGCCTTGTAATTTTCATTTAAAAAATTAAGGTGATAGTTAAAATAGTGTGTATATTTCATTAAAGAAATTGTGGTTCAGTCAGTGTTGTATAGAAAATATTGAGGACTTTTCTCTAATAAAACCAAGAGTTGTGTTTTCCTAATTTTTTTTTACATTTTTAAATTTTTAATTTTTTAAGGAAACTTAAGCAGTTTTGCGGCTTGAATGGAGGAACCGATTAAACAGAAAAATTTAAGGAAAGAAGGCTACCTATTAATTTTCAGATAATTAGCTCAATTTTGCAGTTTTATTTTAGAGGTGATTGTTAGTTCACAGCCTGCTTTGCATATGGGTGGATATGGAGAGTACATTTTGAAATTAAGTGCTATTTTATGTGTTTTTAAGTGAAGGAAAACATCTATTAATGTTCAGTTATGTTTGACATTTGAAAGAGTTTCTGTTACGCTGAAGTGTCTGTCGTTACGATTGTGCAGAAGAGTAGAGATTATGGTTATGGATATGAGGCATTATGCTTTGTTCAATGAGCAATAGCTTTGCTAGGGCAGTATTTTCCAGTATTTATCAAGTATTTTCCTACTTGAGCTGTCTGGCTGTATTCAGTCTTTTAAATGTACAAAATAACTGAAAGTCAAAATGTCAAATACAAACAGGCCTTACTCAACATCAGACTTTTGAGAATTAACTTAAGATAAATGAGCACAGTTCACTAATTATATTGAATTATGTCATAGATTAATTAATTTAGGAGATTTTATATGATTTATTAAGGTAGATTCCATCAAAAAAATCTACTCAAAAATATTATGTGTAATATATTGTTACCATAATTTAAGTAGATAGCTCAAACTATTTTTTACAGAGTAGACGTGATATAGCTCTTGAAGGCCTTTTTGAGCTGCAGTTGTTGCCGCCCCGATGCAAAAGGAGTGGTTTGTTCCCCCTCGGCTAGGGGTGGGCGATATGGCAAAAATATCAATTTTATTTATTTATTTTTTTAGAAATATTAAGATTCACGATTTTATCATGAGTCTTTGTCTTGTTGGTTTTACTACTCTACAAGTTGTTTGAGCAGTGCAGCCAAACTAATTTCCCGATTATAAAGACAAAGCCTTTAAAAGGTAACAAAATATAAAAAAGTATGGCAGATATTTAGGCCAAAGTGGGTAAAGATAAAAATCTGTCATTATTTTATCTGTTATTAAAAAATTAGAACAAAGATATACATTACAAATACACATAATATACAAATAAAATAAGTAAGGAATAATTGACTTCGATGCGTTGAATTATTAGAAAAATAATGCACACCAGTGGCCTGGCAACTTCTCCTGGGCACCGCAGCATTGGCTGCCCACTGCTCCAGGTGTATGTTTCACTACACTTGGATGGGTTAAATGCAGAGCACAAATTCCAGTATGGGTCACCATACTTGGCACACACCACTTCCCTTTCCTTGTTTATACGCCCTTTGTTCCCTGAGTCTGGTGTCAGCTGTTATACGTCATTCCTTGTGTTCTGTGTCTCCTGCGACTCCATTGTTCTAGCGATTGGATTAATAAATGTTGATTGATGAAAGATTCCCTTGTCTCCTCGTTACCGGTCTCCAGCGAACGTGACGGAACAGTTGACCAGTGAACCTTACCTCTGCACCGTTGTTACGTGTTGTGCAGAGGAAGGCTCACGAGGAAGGAGAAACATCTAAATTTAGACGTTTAATAATAGTCCAAGGAGAGGATACACAGAAATCTCAGAAGCAGGCTGCACCAACATGTAGACATGTACAATAACCGACAAACTCAAACTCAAATGACAGGAACTAATATAGTGCAGATAACGAGGACTCGACAGGTGAACTCAATAACTAATTAAACAGAATGGGCAAAACTAGGTCATAGGATAAAACACACACATGTAACAGCCGTTTTCCCCCGTTTATTTTTTCCCAATTCCCATCATCTCGTGGACCTCCCAGACACCACAGGACTAAGATGGAGGGAAGGGATCCTCCGGTGTCTGGAGAGTGTCCTGCCCCGAGCCAGAACCAGCCCGCCGTCGTCCGCAGCTCTCACAAGCCCGCCGTCTGTGGGGAAATTAACGCCGCCGTCTGCCGTTTCCTCAAGCCCGCCATCCGTGGCTCTCCCAAGCCCGCCATCCGGAAGTTAACGCTGCCGTCCGCGACTCTCCCAAGCCCGCCGTCCACGGGGAAAGCAACGCCGTCGTCCATGGCTCTCCGAGGCAAGCCTGCAAGTTTATGAAGCAAGCCTGTCAGTCGCGGCTCCCTCCAGGCCAGTGCCAGCTCCTGGACAGCACCCTACAGAGCCTGCTCCTTGACAGCGCCCTCCTGTGCCCGCCTGTGCCCGCCCGCCAGTGTCCGCACTTCCAGAGCGCCCCCAAGAGTCCACACTTCCAGAACGCCAGCCAGATCAAGCCTCTACTTTCCCCAAGGAATTTTTTTTGGGGGGGTAGTAGGGCTCCTGCCGTAGAGGCTGAGGCGGGGGCTGGGGCCGCGGCCTCGGAGGCGGTCCTGTCATGGCCTCTCGAATCTTCTGCTCCGCCATGGGTCCCTGAACAGGCGCTGCCCTGGAGGCCGTCTGTTATGTCTCTTGGTCTCTGGAGGCCTCCAGAGCGCCCACCCCACCTCCCCGTTGGATGTTGCGAGGCACGAGACACGCCTTCAGAGAGGGGGGAATATATGTCAGTCCTGTCTTCCTGTGTCTTGTGTTTCCCCTCCTCTCGTGCCCATATTTGGCTTGTTCCTGTTCCCGTTTAGGTTTATCAGTTTATTAGTCTCCAGCCGTGTGTCATTAATTATCTAGTTTACTCCTCTGTTTATAAGCCTTCTGTTCCCTGAGTCTGGTGTCAGCTGTTATACGTCATTCCTTGTCTTCTGTGTCTCCTGCGACTCCTATGTTCTAGCGATTGGATTAATAAATGTTGTTTGATGAAAGATTCCATTGTCTCCTAGTTCCCGGTCTCCAGTTTCCTTATAAAGGTCCAGAAATTTGTTGAGTTTTTCGTGTCTTTGTTAATTATATGATGTCATTACGTTGCTGTCTTGCCGCCAGCCAATCGCTGCATTGCTGATTGTGGTTTCGAGTATTGATACATCTGCCCTTTTTGGGGACCACGAGAACACGCAGTAATCTTAGACAACTTAATCCAGACATTTTAATCAAATCTGCAAATTTGTTTGAAGAACCAAATTAACCAGAGATCATTTATCACAATTAGAAGATCTGGCATCTTTTAAATAATTTCAGATGTATTAAGCAAGGTACGAAGAATGGACCCCTGGTTACCCGTGCTTTATTTTTAAAGACTCTTTATTGGATTCTCGTTTGTGTATTCTATCTGTCCTTCAGCAACACTTTGTAACATATCAGATGAGGAAACTCAGGTGTTTATCTTTATGCTGTTATTTGTGATATAGTAGTCAATTAATTCTGTCCATTAAAGGAGTCATTTAATATTCCTTATGCCATATGAATTGCTCTGTAAATGGCAGATAAAAACTTAGGTGGTTACAAACTAACCAACACAAAGTCTACTTTCTTTTTACTTACAAGATCAAACCAGAACTGTTGAAGACAACATGGACAACACAACCACAAAAGAAAAAGAGAGAGACAGGGTAAGTTCTGTGTGAAGTGTAAACTAACCACTGAAAACACTTGGCTATATGGGATATATATATGTTTTTTTTTTATTGTTGCAAGTTGCAAGCTAATGCTAAACTTTTGCGTCACATCAATCTACAGTACATACCCCATAATGCCAAAGAGATGAAGGGTGCAGATGTTGAAAATAGTGGTCATACAAAAGTCTGTTGAATCATACAAAAATAGTTTATTCTCACTATATAAATCAGTTATGAGAGAAACTAAGTGGAACAAATTCATTGCCCAGGGGAAGAAAAATGCACAGTGTTTTTGTAAGTGTATTTACTTCTCATTAGCGTTTAGAGCAGTTGTTGTTGCTAGGAAAGGCTTGTTTTGTTTACTGTGTGGAGACGTGCTGATATGGCGTTTGGTCTTGTACTGTATCGCCTCCCTTGTCAGTGTCGTGGCTTGCTTGGCCATTTGTTGTGATAAACAGGAAAGTTGGTTCAGTTTAATTCAATTAGTATTTTGCTATACGAGTATAAAAAAGCTTAGTTTACCACAGCAGCCATCGCGGCAGCACTCGTGTGAAGACCGAAGAGTGTAAAGACCATCGACTCTACCGTGCGACTCCACTATACAGGGACACCGGCAAGGGATATAAGTATCGTATAGTATATTTATTTCTCCTCTTTACTACTACTATGTGTAAGTAAGTTGTTGTATTTTTAGCATGTGTGTTTGGCTCAGTGTTATTTTTTTAGGATTACTGATAAACTAATGTAGTTTGATTTGTATTTGTTATCTATTTTAATTTTAGTTAAAGTTGTAGTAATGTTTGTCCTTTTATTAGTTTTTTTTATTTATGTCTGTATAGGTTTTTTTAATTAAGTTTTAGGTTTATTTAATTTGAGTTATTTTAGTACTTCAATTATAATTAGTAATAATATTTCCAATAATAATTAGAATCATAATTATACTCATACCTTTTGTTCCTTTAATATTTTGAATTGTTTTTAGCTTTATTTTTTGTTTTCATTTAATGTTAAGTTTTGAGAAATTTAGTTGTATGCATTTTTATTTAATTTCTTTATTTTTAAATGTGCATATATAGTATTTTTAAAGTTTTAGCTTTTAGTTTTGGATCTGTTTTAGTTGTTTTAATATTACAATTGATTGCTTCTGTTGTCTTCATTTGTAAGTCTCTTTGGATAAAAGCGTCTGCTAACTGACTAAATTAAATAAATGTACAGGCAATACTGCTGCACATCTATACCTCTAAATTTAAATTGTTTTATAAAAGTATCCAAGTGTAAGCTCTTGATCACGTCTGACTGAAGGATAAAGCTATATGGTGTCTGGAAATCTGTTTGCAGAAAATATCCTGTTAGACAAATGACTGTTAGTTTATTTTACAGGCCAAAACAGCCAAAGACCTTGGAACAAGAGGAAAAGAACTGAAAAAAGAAGTAGAGGGACTTTTTCACAGACTTCAACTTGAAGCCAAGTTCAACTATAAACTGAGAGCTTCAGATGTTCTTCAGATAACTGCACATTCATTGCAGTCCCATGGGTCTTGTACTGAGGAAGAACTGGTTCACATGTTCTTACAAAAACTACTGATGATGAACTACAAAGCCAGAAGTATCACTGTTACAAAGACTAGTGAGCATCACAATGAAAAACAACAAAAAGCCAAACAATCATCTGAAGACACTGTTGATGTGTTTAGTGAACTTTTTGAAGAACCATCTTTGTCTGATGAAAGAGAGAGCAACACAGACCCTATTCACCCGATGGATGTTCAGATGGCTGTGTTTCATTGTGCTGATGGTTTCCTGAAGCAGCTGATGGTCACTAAACTGTCCCAGTGCCGGTACGCTCTGCCTCTGCTTGTTCCTGATCCATTCACACAACAGATTGAGTTTCCTCTCTGGACATTTAGAGAAATTAACCAGAGCTGGAAGATAAAAAACAACAACTATGAAACCATCAGTCAAAACCAGCCGGTCTGGAAGGCAGCGACTCCAATGGTGTTTTTCTTCAGATTTGGCTCTGTGTCCTCATCCAAGTCTCAGCTGATGAACAGTCTGATCAACGAGAGACACCACACGTTCTTCCACAGACACTGTCCAGGCAGCAGCAGAACCAGAGTCCTGATGGATGGAGTGGTGGAGATCGCCTGGTTCTGCCCTTCTGGGACACATGATGATAAATTCACCAGCCGCATTGCCTTCTGTAATCTACACGGTGATGCAGGAGAACATGAGAAACAGCTGGATATAATGACTAAAGAGGCCTCAGTCAATGTTGTCGTCTTACCACAGCTCAGCAGGAATGACGAAGGAATGACAAAAATCCAAAGCCTTTACAAGGACCCAAAGCCACTGATTTGCCTTCTTCCCGAAAATGATTTAGCTCTCACTGAGCAGAGGAATGGAAAATATAAAATTGGTTTGAAAGACAGAGGTCAGGCAGAAGTGTCTGAAGATCTCAGACAAGCTATTTCAAATTGTCTTTCAGAATCTGCTTCCACTTTCAGACTTGAAGACGTGTCCAAACACTCAGACATCAGAGTAGATGAGGAAGATGATGATGACTGCAGGAGAGGAAAGGAGGCAGCACAGCAAATGATTAATTTACTGAAGAGAAAACATCTGACAGAAATCAAAAAATCTGTTCTGCCCTGTCAGGGCGAACTGTGGCATCAGTGGTGTAAGATGAATAAAGAACTAAATCGACCTCAAGGAGATGACCCAGACATGGAAATTAGTAAAAAAAAAATTGAGATGATGAAAATCCGTGAAGAGCAGCATAAAGCTCCCATCAGTGAGTTTATACATTTATTCATGAAACAAATGAACTCACATGTTACAAATAAATCAATGTTTTTTCTTAAATGGCTCAGAATCCTCCTGGATGAACATACCTCAGCTGATCTTTCTAGTCTACATCAAGAGTATGATAAAACATGGTCAGAAGTCTCAAAACAAAGTAAGAGCAGTAATAAATCTGCAGAACTGTTGCCAAAACAAACAGAACTTGTGAAATTATCTAAGAAACTTCAAGATGCAACATTTGGTTTGGAGCACATCATGAGGGAGATCGGTCAGATCTATGAATCATGTTCATCTGTGAAGGAGAACAAGAAAAACTTGAAGATTAACTTCTCTTCTCTCCCAAGTCTTGCAGCACGGATGATGATCTCTGGGTTTCCTCTAGAGCTGATGGATGGAGATACAGCTCATGTTCCTGTGATCTGGATCTCTGCTGTTCTGGATAAACTCATCCAGAAACTGGGACACCAGAGAGTCTTTGTTCTGTCAGTTTTAGGGCTTCAGAGCTCTGGGAAATCCACCATGCTGAATGCAATGTTTGGACTCCAGTTTGCGGTCAGTGCTGGCAGGTGCACCAGAGGAGCTTTCATGCAGCTGGTCAGAGTCTCAGATGAGATGAAAACACAGATGAACTTTGACTATATTCTGGTTGTTGATACTGAGGGTCTTCGTGCTCTAGAACTGTCTGGAGAATCAACAAGACATCATGACAATGAATTGGCCACATTTGTTGTTGGTCTTGGAAATATGACATTGATCAACATCTTTGGAGAAAACCCGTCTGAGATGCAGGACATTCTTCAGATTGTGGTTCAGGCCTTCATGAGAATGAATGAGGTCAGACTGCATCCCGGCTGTGTGTTTGTGCATCAGAACGTTTCAGACGTCACAGCTAGAGAGAAAAACATGGAGGGAAGGAGACGACTGCAGGAGACACTAGATAAGATGACAAAACTCGCTGCTGAAGATGAAGTCTGTGATGCAGAATGTTTCAGTGATGTCATTAGATTTGATGTACAGAAGGATGTGGTGTATTTTGCTCAGCTCTGGGAAGGGACCCCACCCATGGCACCACCAAACCCTTCATATTGTGAAAACATTCAAGACCTTAAGAAAACTATTCTCTCTTACATCTCAAAATCAAATGGCATGATACTGACAGACATAAATACTCACATTACAAATCTCTGGGAGGCTTTGCTGAAGGAACGGTTTGTGTTCAGCTTCAAAAATGCCCTGGAGATCGCCACATACAGGAGATTGGAGACAGAATACAGTAAGTGGACCTGGAGTCTTAGGAAGGCCATGCTGGAAACTGAAAACAAACTACAGAACCAAATAGAAAATGGAGCAATCAAAGAGGTTGAGGAAACACATCTTCAAGAAGAACTAAATGTAAAAAGTACAGAAGTGAAAAAATCTATGTCAGAATTCTTTGAGAAAGACAACAATGCCAGTATACTGATTCAGTGGAAAACATCTTTTGAAATAAAAGTCTCACACATACAGGAAAACATTATTAGGGAAACGCAGAGGAAACTGAATGTGGTGCTTCAGCAGCGAGTCCTGAAGAAAAAGATTGATGATCAGAGGACACAAAATGAAAACGCTCTCCTTGAGGCGGCCAAACATCTTGCCTTAACTCTTAAAGACAAAGACAAAGCAAATGATGATAAAATCCTGCAAAACAGGTTTGATGAGTTTTGGGGCAACTGGGTGAACGAGATTATCAAAAAGATACCTCAAGCCCAGGATATTGACATTTTAAGAGATCTGAGGGATCTCCTCAGAGACATCAATGAAAGTTCCTCTGTACTAGAACACTGGACAGAAAGCACACAATGTGATGTCTTGGAGTTGTCAAGCTATTCAGACTATGTACAGGTTAAAAAACACAAAATTACACAAATTACAAATGCGCTTAAATTAACAAAGACTGAATATTCTAAAGAGGATGACAACCAAATAAGAAACTTGCTTGCAGACATTGCTCAGCAAGCAAACAAAATGATCATATCACACAACATTGCAAAGATGGGCTACAACAAAAGCTACATTCAAGAACTCATTGATGTCATCAAGGCAAAATTAATAGACTATGAGCAAAGACAACAGAAATATGTGTTCAAGAAACACTTCTTCAGTGATTTGGTACTTTCCATATGCAAGAAAGAACAAAATACATTCATTGAACAACACAAAATCTTCAAGGAAGCCAATGACCCTGTTCTCTATTTAAAAAAAAAAAGAGAAGAGTATTACAGAATTTTCCAGAAATACTGTCAGGGAGCAACATCAGCTGCCATTATAGGAGAGATCATCTGTAATAAACTGAAAGAACCCATTCAGCACAGTGTCTACAAAAAAACTGCCCGTGATTTGGCAGATGATATGAGATCAAAGTGTGAATCACTGAATGGAAACAGATCTAATCTGGAGAAACACATCCTGAAGACTCTGGCAGAAAAGGAGGATTTTGAGGCATACATCACCTACATTCATAATCCCAAAGAACACTTCAAGAGTTTCATCAAAGATGAAGTCAATCAGTACATAAATGATAACTTCAACATCAGTGTTCTGCCAAAGTTAGATGATGATTTAAGGCAGAAAGAGAATCAGATCATAGAAGCAGTGCAGAGAGCATCTGAAGAGGTTGATGATAGTGGAGATGCTGATCTGTGGTTGAAGATTTTCATGCTGAATTTATCAGATGTGCTGATTTTCTCTGAAAAGGACCTTGAAGGAGTGAGTCGTGATGATGTTGATGTAAAACTTCTAGCCGAGGTAATAATAAATCAACTTCCTTCTATAATTTCTGACATGAGAAAGGAATTCAGTACAGGATCGTTTCTACAGAAGCTGGAATATAAGGACAAGCCAGATGAGATTCTAATCGAACACCTCTGTCAGTGCTGTTGGGTTCAGTGTCCGTTCTGTGGAGCCATCTGCACCAACACAGCAGAAGACCATAAACCACAACCTCACAATGTTCCTTTCCATCGACCTAATGGACTGAATGGGTGGCATTATAGAAGAACACAATATCTTTGTGCAGGCTTTTGCACAACTCTAGTGGCAAGTACTATAGAGTTTTACCCATCTCATGAATCTGAAGAAACCGTTCCATATAAAGATTACAAATCAGCAGGAGGTGTTTATGCTGAATGGAGCATCACCCCTGACCTCACTGAGCTGTCGTACTGGAAGTGGTTTGTCTGCAGATTTCAGAAACAGCTGGAAAATAAGTACAATAAAAAATTTCAGGATCGGGGTAAGATCCCAGATGAATGGAGAAACCACTCAAAACAGGACGCTATTGAGAGTTTGGACAAATACTTCTGAACAAGCATAATGAATGATGAATAATCAGTGAAGAAAAATGAAGGATTCTATTTATTCTTTAATTTACGACTTTATGAATAATATTTTAGTTCAAGAACACCTTTGAAGAAAATCCTGTTAGGGTTAGGTTATAAAAGCTATAAACTGTATTTACTACTAATTATTAGGTGCAACTAATCACTTTATAATTTGGTGAGGTGAATTTTTGCTTTTGATAACAGTAGAAATTGTTTTTACTTGTTTCTTTGACATTTCAAGAGTATTTTTTTCTTATCTCATTGTTATTAGCAATAATGATTAGTTTCTAAATGCATACAAAATACTTATGTGTCAAAAACAACAGTAAATTAATAATTTGAAAATCCTGCTATTAATTGCATGCAGTACAGGTCTGAAAGTTTCCGAGTATTAATTATTTTGTCACTTGTTGTGCTAACGCTAAGGAGGATTAATAAATATTAACGTGTGTGCCTTAAATTAGCTTGAGAAAGCCAACTTACTGATCTTCTACTTAAGCTTATTATTAGTGGTGTTTGAGAAGCAAACAGTGTTGGGCTAGTTACTCAAAGCATGTAATATATTACTCATTACTAGTTACTAGGGGTGTGACGAGACACTTATCCCACGAGACGAGACATGATAGTGACATTCAAGTAGAAGTGTTGTATTAATCTCATTAACTATCATGTGTAGCTTGAAGCTATTGTAATTTCTCTGTTACCCATGTACGATTATATTTCATTATGTATTTTATCAAATCACATAAGCTTGTAAGAAACTGTTTAATTTTCATTTTTAATTATAGTAATACAATGTACCACATGCTGATCAGAGGGATGTGGGTGGGATGTAATGCTAGAGTAAAAAGCCACAATTTACACAACAGTGTTCAGATCATCTTTTTTCTTGACAAAAAAAAAAGTATCACTGTGAAGTTGTCAAGTCATGCCCTAGCAACCATTTACAGCACCCTAGCAACAGATCCCATAGACTGCCATTATAAAAGGCTCAGATGGATATATTTAGATCACGGTGTCATAGAGATATGGGGTGGGCTCGTTTGACTCGGGCCACAAATAGCCAATCATGAATCACCACTTCCTAGCTACGCCCTAGCAACCATTACCAAGTACCCTATGTGTGTTCCCCCTGTACAGATGAGTTCTGCATTCCCCTCAGTAAATCGCGTTCCGGAGGGGTTCCACCCGGAAGATATACCCGACAGATGATTAATGTATCAGTAAAGCCATCTGGGATTGACATTGGGTGTAACAACATGTATACAGTAGTGCCCTGGGCTGGAAGAGCTGGATGAAATTGTGTAAAAGCTCTTTTGGAGAGGTAGGGAAGGGGTGCCTTTTATTTTTCATTCTTTACTTTTATCATGTATTGTTAATTTTGATAGAAAGGGAGTTAGTATTTTCATTGTATTTTCTTTTTTATATAATGTAGAGTTATTAGAATATTTGGGTAGAGTAGGCAGAAAGCTAGAAGGTGTTATGTTTATTGTTTTGGCATATGCCCCTTCCTGAAGTCATTTATTCCTGTAGTCATGTACTTTTTTTAAAAGTCATATATTCCTGAAATCATTTATCCTATAATACTTAACTATGAAAATCTTTTAAATGTAAAATGTGATTGTTTTGTGGAATGACAAGGGATGGTGAAGGTCTTAAGCAGGTCACTGTCTGTGTTACGAGATAATACAAACATAAAATACAGAGACAAAGAAAGATTGAATATTATTATTTGACAAGTAGTCATTATTTAACATTAATTGTCAGTATATAGTTTGTGTCTTTTTACACTGGGAAAGTCAACACTGGAAGAAAGGATCAACGAGCACCTCAGTGCTTAGCAGCATGAGTAGACTCAACTGGAGGGTTTTAAAACACACTTTATACTCCAACACCAGACAGAGCTGGAGGACAATACGATCTGCCTGAAAGCTCCTCTGGCAGCGATGGACAACATCACCAGGAAACGGGAAAGCCTGGAGTTCCTCTGGCACCGTGGGATGAACCAGTACATCATTTATTACATTTCTTTGTTTTATTGATATTGATTTTAACAATCTGTTTAATCATCTGACTTATCATTCATGTACTCTACATAACCATGACAACCATGGGCAAGGCTAAGACATTCCACGCACATGCTTTAATACACATTGATGATTTATTCTTGATTCATTGTTTTGACCCCCAAGAATGTATAGGTAGGGAAGTGGAGTCTTTTACTCTTCTCTAGTCAACTGTGGGGAGAGATGTTTGTCTCCGACTTCCTCCAGAGTGCGGTATCATGAAGAAGCCATTTGTTAAGAGGGACTGAAGGACCATTATTGGTTCATATGTAACGGAGGCCAGCGAGTAGGTCCTGTGCAAGTAAACCTCATTCCCACGGAGCAGCCGAGCGGGGACCCGTTACACATAGATGGACGAAAGGAAGAGGTGGACTCATGGTGTTGCACTCTGGGTAAGGGGTTTAGAGACATGATAAAGTCTCAGAGGGGGAATGTGTTGTGATATTTTATTCAAAAATATGAGGTATGTTATAACCATAATCAATATACTGATCAATATGGAGATTGTTTTAATTATTGCTTCAATACTGGATGTCTTAATATAGACTGTGAGTCTTGGGCACTCTCTGGTGAGCAAGTATGCTACTTTCCATTGGGCAGCACCAATGAACTAGAGTGAACTAGTGAACTTTGCGTGACTTCCAAGAACATGTCAAGGATGGCACTAACAAGTATGATGAATGGCCCATGAGGACACCTGCATCCAGGGGGAGTGTGAGACTAAAAGTTATCAGGAAAATTGTTCAAACTAGCATGAGTCTACAATTGGAAAGTAAAGCAGGAGCAGTAATAATTAATTGTAGCAAAACTAGTGTAGTTAGACCAATCAGAGGCCGAATTGTCATTTTTTGGTTAAAAAGACTGATAAGAAGATGGTATAAGTATGGGTGCCCGGACAGATGCTATGGCTGTCATCTCGGCTTTGTTGCTGTGTTCAATAAAGTCTTATTTTGACATCTGGAACTCTGTTTCTTGAGCTTTACTGACAAAATTGAGAAGACCATTGTTTGTTCCATGACAGCAGCAGAGTTGGAGCGGAGCTCCTGTCAGACATCATCTCTAAGGCACTATGAACCATATGACTAGTAAGTAAAACCTCAAATATGCACCACTCTTTGAAAGTAAGAGGTTGGTATGATTTTTTATATTTTTAAAAGAAGTCTCTTTTGCTCACCACTACTGCATTTAATTTAATAAAAATACAGTAAAAACAGCAATATTGTAAAATATTATCACAATTTAAAATAGTTGTTTTCTATGTGAATATATGTTAAAATGTAATTCATTTCTGGCCATAGATGTAAACGGCCAAATCTCAAAACAAACTCAAATTAGAAGCAGGTTTAAATGGCCCAAGAATGGATTTATGTACTTGGGTGTCTTTATTCTTTCCTCCTTGGACCAATTATATAGTACAAATTATAGGTAATTAAAAATATTAGTGAAGATCTAGATCGCCGGTCAGTGCGTCCTCTCTCTCTGATTGGCCGCATTGAATCCATTCGTATGAATGTTCTATTTGTTCCAGATGTTACTCATAGAAGTTCCAAAAACTACATTTGATTTGCTTAATAAAATAATTTCTAAATTCATGTGGCAGGGAAAACGACCAAGAATTAGGCTTAAAATATTACAATCATCCAAGACGAAAGGTGGACTGGGACTTCCAAATTTCAGGTTTGACTTCTGGGCTGCTCAACTAAGGCCCCTGATCTCATGGATCAGAGACCTCACACATACTCGGTGGGTTAACATTGAAAAGAGCCTCTGTTTGATGCCCCTTAGGATAGTACCTTTTTCCAATGTATCATTAAAAAATGCCAGTATGGGAGCATGGACTAAAGTAACGTTAAAAAGTTGGAGAACTATACAAACATCATTTGGCATGTCAAAGATAATTTAATCTACAACCAGGATTGGTTATCTTGATGATTTTACACCATCTCATACAGATGCAGGTTTCAAAATGCGGTCTCAGTATGGACTCTGTTATCTGCATTAAATGTTTCATAGCAATCATTTGAACAAATAATAAATGAATTTATGCTTCCAAGGTCTGAATTTTTTAGATATTTGCAATTGAGACATTTCCTTACAACACATAAGGAATTTGAAAGGGTCAAATACCCCTCCCCAGTAGAGCTATTTTTTAAACAAATACAAACTGGTCATGTGGTCAAACAAATTATCTCTAAGGGATACCTGTTATTTCTCTTTAAGAAGTCAAATAACACTTTACAGATTAAGGAGAAATGGGAGGTCGAAATTAATAGAACAATTCCTCTAGAAATGTGAGAGGAAGTCTGCAGTGAAATACATCTCGTGACCAATTCTAATATCTGGAGGGAATTCAAATGGAAGATCATAACTAGATTTTTTTGAATCCCACAGATGAATGCTAAATGGAAATCTTCCTGCTCTGACAAGTGTTGGAGAAACTGTGGACAATATGTTGGTAACCACACCCATATTCTGTGGTCATGTCCAACCTATTGGAAAGATGTATTTGATGCTCTTAAAGAAATCTTCCATCAGGAAATCCCTGAAGATCCCTTAGTTGCTCTTCTGGGTCTATGCCCAGAGCGCTTTGAGGGCAGATCTAAAGTATACTTATTACAAATTCTACTTGCCGCAGCCAGTAAGTGCATTACATGTAGATGGTTAAAACATGACCTCCATCGTACAATGCCTGGATTCAAACAGTGTGGGAGTTGTACGGAATGGAACATATCACATATGCATTGCGACTTCAAAAAGCATTTTTTCTAAAGAGGCGGGCCCCTGTTATGCCTTTAATATTTCAATAATGTGCTATATAGTTATATGCACACTCATCCATCTTCTCAATCAATCTTATTTATTTTACCCTTTTTATTTATTTTCCTTTCTTTTCCTTTCTGTTCATCTTTGGTCTTATTAGGTGTCCTTGGACGTTTTAATTTTATGCATAACATTTTTGATATAATTAATAAAGACTGAATAATTGTCAATGTTGCTAGAATATGATAGACTAACATGTCAAATTGTAATACTGTATTTCATGCAATGCTGTGGTTCAAAATAAAAATAAGTTCCAAAAAAATATATTTCTGTGATGCGCAGCTGTATTTCCAGCATCATTACTCCAGTCTTCAGTGTCACATGATCTTCAGAAATCATAATAATATACTGATTTACTGCTCAACAAACATTTCTGATTATTATCAATGTTGAAAACAGTTTTTATGGAAACAACACCATTTGTGGTAATATTAAAAAAAGAGAGAGAAATGAATACTTTTATTAATCAAGGGTGCATTAAATTTATCAGAAGTAACAGCGAAGACATTTATAATGTTGGAAAAGATTTCTATTTAATAAATTTAATAAATGGTGTTCATTGAACTTTCTATTCATCAAAGAATCCTGAAAGGCATTTCCACAAACTCTTTTAATAATCAGAAATGTTACTTGAGCAGCAAATCAGTATATTATTATGATTTCTGAAGGATCATGTGACACTGAAGACTGGAGTAATGATGCTGAAAATACAGCTGCGCATCACAGAAATAAATTACATTTACAATATATTAAAATAGACAACAGTTCTTTTAATTTGTAAAAATGTTTTGCAATATTACGATTTTCTCTGTATTCTTGATTAAATAAATGAAGACTTAGTGAGCTTTTTATTTTTTTTTTAAATATTGGAATGTTTCCAAACTTTTGACAGGTTCTGTATAACATTGTTACCTAGTGCTATTGCTTAAATACCATCAATTAGATGGATTTGTGGCCCAACATGCTTCAGCCCCCACGATCATACAGAGGATTGCAGGATCGTGGTTTGGAGAGTGAATATATGGATGGATGAACTTGCAAGATATCACTATGACTTGCTTTGATTTTGATTCTCTTCTTACTGCTGTTAAGTTTAAAAAAATACCTTATTCATTTTGCATCATTATACCTGTGCTAAAACTATGATAATTTAAAAAACTAATGAAAGTACCTTTTTTGTTACAGGATCCTATATACCCAGCATCAACCATTCATTAGAAGGACTGTGACAGCGGGAACTCTTTAAACCACCAGTAGCAGTTTCCATGTGATTAAAAAAGGGCATGGGCATAGTAGTGGATGATGGGTGTACTGACATTAACCTGCTGTATTCACTATATTACACACTAGGGATGGGCATTTTTTGTCAATTTGTCCATTTCAAGTACTGATAGGTCTTTATTGTGACGGTCTGGACGGCATGCTGTACTACTAACTACTGTTGATTACTACTTACTGTTACTACACTAACCAGGCTCAGCTCAGGTACCACCCAAAATGCTGCCATAACCAATCAGAAAAAGAGAAATATATAAAGTCACAGTGATCACCGAGTACTCGGACTTGACAGCCAGTCAGTGACAACTGATCATGAAAACAATGATTGCAGTGACTTTAAAAAATGATCAATCATCTCTGTCAAGTCTGAGTACACTAGTACTCGTGCACTTCCCTATTAAACACACATTGAGGTATGATGTATACTACATTGATGAATACAGTAAATGCAACAAACATTTTAATCATATACGTATCTTAAGTCAAGTCTTGTTACTTTTGGATATTCTTTTTTCCCCCTAAACTATTTAATAAACTGTTAAAGAAAATGTATAATATGATAAATGTGAGGGTATTGATCTGGAAGACATGGGGCCATAAAGAACATATTCATAAGTGGTCCTTTAAAAAAGGTTCTTTATGGCACCATAAAAAAAACGTTCTTTAAAGAACCTTTCACAAAATGGTTCTTCAGGGAACCAAAAATGGTTCCTCTATGGCATCGCCTTGAAACCCCTTGAAACATCCCAGTGCTGGGACAGTGGAAATATGCACTGAGAGCCAGGGGCGCAGATGGGATTTTTTAACTGGGGGGGAACAAACTTATTTTTTGTAATAATAACACCCAAATAAGATACTTGATCTTTGATTTGAATATTACAAATTTCTGACAAATTGCATTCTTTGATGGACATCAGTTCACACTTTGAGAGGTTCAAGAACAGGCCTGATGCTTTGGAGAACTGCTGGATATACTTTAGTGCTAAAGGAATCGGTTCCGTCTTTCGGATGAGACGTTAAACCGAGGTCCTGACTCTCTGTGGTCATTAAAAATCCCAGGATGTCTTTCGAAAAGAGTAGAGGTGTGACCTCGGCATCCTGGCCAAATTTCCCCATTGGTCTCTGACCATCATGGCCTCCTAATCATCCCCTTACACTGATTGGCTTCATCACTCTGTCTCCTCTCCACCAGTAAGCTGGTGTGTGGTGGGCGTTCTGGCGCACTCAGGCTGCCGTCGCATCATCCAGGTGGATGCTGCACACTGGTGGTGGACGAGGAGACACCACCCCTCACAATGTAGAGCGCTTTGAGTGCTTAGAGAAGCAGAAAAGCGCTATATAAATGTAATGAATTATTATTATTATTATTATTATCATCAGCAGCTGACTGATGAGTATCTGTTTGTCAGCAATAGAGATACCATGAAGACCACTATTAGAAATATAAGAAGCAAATATCTGGGAAAACCAGTAAAAATAAATAAGGGGACAATGGACACCCTTGCCTAATACCACGTGACAAGTCAAATCTAGGAGAAGTACCATATTTTAATTTAATTGTGCTACTACATTTGTAATATAGAGTTCTTACCGCCTTACAAAAATATTCACCAAAACCAAATTTTTCCACTGATTTAAATATAAATTTATGTTCAACTGAATCAAAAGCTTTAGAAAAATCCAGGAAAAGAATGAAACTATTATGTTCCAGCAAATCACAATAATCCAATAAGTCTGAAACTAATCTAATAATATTCTTTATATGTCGGCCTCTCATAAATCCAGAGTCTCATCTATAACAGTATCCAAACAATCTTTAAGTCTTTTAGCAAATATTATAGCGAAAATTTTATAGTCATTGTTAAGGAGTGTGATGGGTCTCCAGTTGTCTAAATTGGTAAGATCTTTCTTAGGTTTAGGAATTAAAGTTATGATACCTTGCATCAATGTAGGAGGTAAAGCCTCTTTTTCAATACTTTCTCTAAAAACCTGAGTTAAAAAGGGAGTAAGCTCATCAGCAAATAATTTGTACAGCTCAGCTGTAAGTCATCACACCCTGGGGACTTATTGTTTTTCAAACTCTTAATTGCTCTTTGTACTTCCTCAGGAGTAACAATGCTATCACAGAAAAATCTATCACTTTCAGATATAACCGTAACATAATTAACCGAGTCTAGAAATGAGGACGTTATCTGCTCTGAATACCTTGAACTATAAAGATTCTTCTAAAAATTGGCACTGTAGTTTGCTATTTCCCTTGGATCTTTAACAATTTTGCCATCAACACAAAGTCGGTGCGCACCAGCACGTGGTGATCTCTTAGGTCTGGGAGGAAGTGCTTGAGCGCACGGAACACAGCTAGGATCTCTAGCTGGTTGATATGCCACGTCAGGTGGCAACCACTCCACAGACCGCGGTTAGGGTGGCCACTCATGACCGCACCCCAACCGGTGAGGGAAGCGTCCGTCGCTAGCGAGACGTGGCGACAAGGACCTCCCAGCACCGGGCCCCGGGACAAGAACCAAGGATTCCTCCACATGTCTAAGGCACGGACAGCGGCGTGACACTTTGACAGCGCGGAGTGAGTCTTCCCTCAGGGAGACCCCCTTGGTCTTGAGCCACCACTGTAGGGGCCTCATGTACAGCAGGCCAGAAGGAATCACGCTGGACGCAGCTGACATGAGCCCAAGCAGTCTCTGAAACTGCTTGACAGTGATTGGCTGGCCTTCTCACACTCTCTCGACTGCCGTGAGGATCGACTCGATCCGAGCAGGGGTCAAACGAGCCTGCATCGTGGTCGAATCCCACACTACACCTGGATAAGTGGTTCTCTGAGCTGGAGAAAGCACACTTTCCTTGGCGTTTAGTCTTAACCCCCCAAATCTTTCATGTGGGCGAGAACGACACCTCGATGCCGAATCGCCGCCCGCTCTAATTGAGCGAGGATCGACCAATAGTCAATATAATTGAGTATGCGGATCCCCTGCAGTCGCAACGGGACCAGTGCCGCATCCACACACTTGGTGAAAGTGCGGGGTGAGAGTGCTAGGCCGAGGGGAAGAACCCGATACTGATACGCTTTGCCCCCGAAAGCGAACCTCAGGAACTCCCTGTGAGAGGGAAGGATGGGTATATGGAAATAGACATCTTTGAGGTCTGTCGTGACAAATCAGTCCTCGGACCTGATTTGAGACACGATCTGCCTGACAGTGAGCATCTTGAACTTCAGCTTTCTGGCTGAGCGGTTCAGAAGACTCAAATCCAGCATGGGCCTCAGCCCCCCATCCTTCTTTGGAACAATGAAGTACAGGCTGTAGCAGCCGGCGTGGACTTCGTGAGGAGGAACCAACTCGATGGCTTCCTTCCTCAGCAAAGTATCGACTTCCTGTTCCAAGACCAGAGCCTGCTCGGGGCGGAACGTAGTCACACAGACCCCTTTGAACAGCGGAGGTGGCCCATCGAACTGGATGGAATAGCCAGCCTCTACCGTCCGCAGGACCCAAAGAGACACATTTGGCAGTCGCTGCCAGGCTGCCAAACGATCTACTAAGGGAATCAGTCTCTCGAGACTGACCTCTGGTGTTAGAGAAGCGGCCAGACCGCTGCCTCACTGCGACGCACCGGCAGGAGACGCGTAATCTGGCGGCCGAGGCGAGTTTCTCAGGCCCGCTGAAATCACAGGCGGAAGAACCTGAGAGTAATACTCGCTGGGACCTGCTGTGCCCTGGAACTGCAGGGTTGACAGACAAATCCCCGGAGGGCACCGAGGGGAGACGGTCACCGTGTGCCGCGGTGTAAGCCACTCCACCCCAGTAGGGGTCGTCCTCCGTAGTCCTGGGGCTCACCCGTCAGGACCTCTGAACGAACCAGACCCTGCAAGGCAGGACCCAAAGAGACACATTCGGCAGCTCGCTGCCCAATGATCTTCTAAGGGAATCAGTCTCTCGAGACTGACCTCTGGGTTCAGAGAAGCGGCCAGACCGCTGTCTCGATGCGGCGCACCGGAATGAGACGCGTAATCTGGTAGCTGAGGCGAGTTTCTCGGCTCCGCGCTGCCGGGCGGACAAACCTGAGAAATATACTCGCTGGGACCGGCTGTGCCCTGGAACAGCGGCAGGGTCAGCAGACAAGTCCCTGGAGGGCACCGAGGTGAAGTGGTCACCGAGTGCCGCGGTGCAAGCCACTCCACCCCAGTAGGGGTCGCCCTCCTCGGTCCTGGGGCTCGCCCGTCAGAACCTTTTGCGCGAGGAGCTGGTATGCGGAGGAGGCTGCGCCCGCCCAGCAGCCACCTGAGTTTAGAGAGCGCGCATACCTTCTGCCCACCAAGATGTTGTAAGCGGAGCAGGAGCCTTCAAAGGCGATGCCGTAGAGGGAGACAGATAGCTCGCAAGCGTCTGTTCAACCCGCGGCATCGCCGCATACCCGCGCTCATTCAGTTCCCGCGGGAACGAATGGCCGGGACAAAAAGATTTCACCCGCGATCTCGACACCTCAGTGAGGAGATCGGGGAAAACGGAAGGCTCCTGTGTAGAAGTAGCTCTCTGGGGCGAGAGAGGCGGCGAAACCTCGTCAACGCTCGTCACATCAACCTCCTCGGAGGAAGAGAGACGAAGCGTTGAGCCCTCGTCTCGGGGGGAAGAGACCGCTTCCGAACCGAGAGACGGGGCGCCAGATCAGGCGCGGGAGGAGATAGGGACATGCCCGTCTGACTCTCGCCAGCCAGATCAGCCCTTTTCTCTTTTTTTTCTCTCTGCAAGCCCCGCGAGCGCAGCCGCCGCTCCGCCTTTTTTTCTCTCTGATTTAAAGGCAGAAGCGGGACCGGCTTTATTCATTTTATGCTTGTGCAAACACTGCAGCTTACAAAGCTCATAGTTATATCATATTGGGGTGACAGAGGCGGCGAAACCTCGTGAACGCTCGTCACATCAACATGAGGAGCAGAGGAAGAGAGACGAAGCATTGAGCCCTCGTCTCGGGGGAAGAGACAGCTTCCACACCGAGAGACGGGGCGCCAGATCTGGCGGATACGGGAGGAGATAAGGACATGCCCGTCTCACACTCGCCAGCCAGATCAGCCTGCGAGCCCCACGAGTGCAGCCGCCGCTCTGCCTCGGCAGCAGCGGGACCGGCACCGCGTGGGGAGCTTGCGAAGGCTCCCTTCTCGAAGAGAGCCCTCTGGGTGCGGAGACCGATTCTGCGTGCTCCGCACCCAGGCAGACCACGCACAAATCGTGTGTGTCCTCGCTCGTGATATAGCGAGGGCAAGGATGCACACACGACTCAAAACGTGGTCTGAAAGCTTCACCCCTGAGCTTGCCCTTGGCTTTGGCATGCTACTGAATGCTTTCCACTTAAAACTAGGACAAACAACAGTAAATAAGACTGACACACACAGAGCGCTTCGCTGAATGACAAAAAGCTGAAGCCGGCTCCGCCGCACGTGCTTATATGCTTCCTGGTCGTGACGTCACCCCGCCCGTGACGCCTCGCCCTTGTTTGACTGATTACACATCATATTCAGAGTCTGGTCACGCTGAAGGCGTTCCCATATGCGTTTCGATGCAGCTCGAAGTTCCTGGAAGGGAACTCTACAGAACAGAGGGGAAGCTGGTTTCAACATTTCTGAAGGGAGCTACTGACTTAGAAATACAGGTGAACTGAAAAATCTCATGAAATACATTAATATGCATTTTTCAGAATATATTTAACCAATTTTAAGAAGGCCTTGACATCAAAACGTAAATGACACTCAACCTAAAACTAAAAACATAGATTGTTATATTAAGAATATATTATTAGTAGTAGTATAAGTAGTAGAATTTGTTGTATATATGTTATTATAATTATAATTGCTATATATTATTCTTTCTTTTATTTACATTTTACCTCTGCTCTAGCTTGATTCATTATAATAAACCTGGAACTACAAACTAAATATTTATCCCTTTCACGTAGTAATACCAGTAAATTTACGTAAAATTTCCGGAACGACTTTACCGGTAAATTAAAAAATGCTCTGTTCACACACGCAACGACATTCCGTCTTTTTTTCCCCGGAAAAGCACACATCCATTTTTTAAACCATTTTTTTTTTTTTCATTCACACATCCATTCCAAAGTACTGGTAAATTCTGTGACATTATTAACCTCCAAATGTCTGCGCTTGTATAAACATGGAGGGGTAGAATTGGTCAGTCTTTTTGTTGATGGTTACATTTTTGTTTCAAACTTTTGCATTCATGCACTGAAAAAAATGATACTGTCAAAGCCCACTCTGGAGCAGGGAAACGCGGAGACGAGGAACTTCTTTAACTTCAGAATTGTGTTAATAACTCTGGGATCACAGGAGACAAGGAGATGACGAGTCAAGAGGACGATAAGACCGGACACAGGGGCAGGGAAACACAGGGCTTAAGAACACAAGGAAATCACAGAGGAAGAACAGAAACAGGTGCGGACTAATTAAACCGCTTGGGACTAATTAACTAATGATGACACGAGAGGAGGGGGAAACAAGACACAGGACTGACAGATACATTGAATTTACAAATTTTTTAAGGTAAGTGGTTGCAATCAATTTATTTTAGCTACATTTAAATAAACAAATTTTACTGAAAGTTAGTCAACTAAATTTGATTATTTAAATGTAGCTCAAATAAATTGATTGCAACCACTTACCTTCAAAAAAATTTGTAAATTCAATGTATCATTTTTTTCAGTGCAGCTGAAAAAAACTTGCGTTACTTGTAATGCGTTACCACCAACCAGAGCTGGGTAGATTACTTACAAATTGTAATCCGTTACTGATTCCAGATTACATGACAAAAATTGTAGTCAGTTACGTAATCCGTTACATTACACATTTTAGGTAATATAATCAGATTACTTTTAGATTACTTTTGATTTAACTCGTTTATCCCATTGATTTAAATACCATTATCTTGTACCATAATGATGTAAAAAAAATGCAAAGAGTAAGAAAACTTGTTCCATTCATTGTAATTTACAACATGAAGTGCATTAAACATTATTTTACATCAAGATTTCCCCAAACTAAAGGAACTGCAGGGGGGTTGTGAGCAGTGGTGGAAAGAGTACTGAAAAAATATACTCAAGTAAAAGTACCATTGCTTCCAAAAATGTAGTGTGAGTAGAGTAAAAGAGTAGCCTATTTAAAAGTACTCATGAGTATTGAGTAGTGAGTACTGAGCTGTGGATACTACCCCGTCATAATAAATGCTGTACACTGCAATTTATACATTTAAAAAACGTTGTACATTCTGTAATTCACTTGTCATAAAGAACGAAGAATATCTATCATCCAGCAGTTTTAATTTTGACTGCCAACTCTTTAAAACACATCAAAACACGGAAACAGTATTCAGTTGAAGAAAATATGAAAGTTATTCTCAGTACAATCATCCCCATTTAAATCATAAAATTTGAAAAATAGATTTCCAATGTGTAAGGCCACTGAGACAGCATGCTGTTTTTAATAGTAGTAGTAGTAGCCCTTTTTTGTTACTAGTCACAAGTACCAGCGAAATTAGCCATCAACCTGTCCATACAAACAAAAACATACATACAATATGACAAGGGGGTAGACAGGACAGGAAGACAGGGAATTTTGGAAGATAATACAGCATAAACATGAGGAAGGGAGAGGAGAAAAAAATATATAACCCCCAGACTATGCTCCTGCGGAAGTACAGTGTGGGAACAGGAAAAAAACACCTCAGCACAGAAGCACATAACATAGACACATGACTAGCAACGGGGGAAAGTTGATCCAGCTCTGGCAAGCAGCCATCCGGTCCTGCAGCCCAAGGCACCGGTCACAGACCCGCTTATCAGAGTGGCGGTGCGAAGCGGCGAAGGCGTTGGATTGGGGTTGGGAGGTGAATGCATATCAGTATATGAGTGGAGTTTGTGTGTTCGTTGGCACATTGCACATCAAATATTAATGTTTAGAAGAGTGCAAATACAAACACCATTAGACACTCATAGTTCAGCATCACACACCATGATATGGATTAAAATGAGCCCATTTCTCTACAAAACGGTGCCAATTTTGTTTTGCAATAAAGAAATAATAACTAAACTTGATCATTTATGTTACAATTTTAACATGCACATTGTTCTAGAAGGATGACATCATGCCATACCTTTTATACATTTACTCGAATTGTTATGTTGATAAAACAATTTGTAAGGAAAAATGCATTAAATAGCTAAGTATTTCTGGGGAAACTTTTTCAAAAGAAAACACAAACGCACATCTCTTCGCTGAGCCGCGGCGGTCTCGGTCAATCAGCAGCATCCACAACTGAATGGAACAAAAAGTGTTGAACTTGAAAATGGTTTATGCGCGAGCTCACAGGTTTATTAATGAGCTGCAGTTTTATTAAATCACGCGCTGACACAGATGCAGTGTATTAACGCCACAAATCGTTTTACAGTGTTTCCAACACACTTTTTCACAGCGCGCATCATGCGCTCAAACTCATCAAAAGTCAACAAGCAACAACGACTTATCAAAGTGACTTCTGCAGAACGCACGCAAGAGAGATGAGGCGTCTCATAAGTGAGTGGGAATTTACCGAACGTGGCACTTGCGGGAGTTAACACTTTATGCAATACCAGCAACCTCACACCAGATTTCAGGCCGCGTAGATAGGCAAGCATATATACAAATCATTTAGTAAGCAGAAATCCGAAATTTACCTTAACACATTAGAGGAAGATGTGACTGAATTGATGCTTGAAGAATGCCATGATAAACAGCAGTTGGCGGTTAACGTTTTCTATGCACAATTTGATTTGACGAAAGTCACGAGACCGATTACTGCCTCTCTATCCAATCACAGTAATGGATAAAAATAAAATTAAAATAAGCATGTAACGACCACAAACGGAGGAAAATAGCGGAGTAAAATACCGATACATCACTTAAAATGTACTCAAGTAAAAGTACACAATTTTTAAACTACTCAAAAAAGTACAATTACTGATAAAATCTACTTAATTACTGTAACGTGAGTATTTGTAATTCGTTACTTCACACCCCTGGTTGTGAGTTTAATGAAAAGCTGACAATTAATTAAATCATTAAAAAATTTAAATGAAAATGAATCATTTTAAAACAAACTCCCTTTCGAGGAAAGTCTGTTCACTCAGCGGTCATATTTGCAACACCTCCAGGCAGCTCGTACAAGACCTATCTTATTGAATGGGGGAATTGCATTTGAGAGATAGGTGGTGATGATACATTTATAAGTTGTGAGTGTGCTCAGGACATTTGGACATGGCGGTGGATCAGAGGTAAAAATGATATAAATACTGTTCAGTATCTTGCACAGACTGATCGTTTCGTGTCTTTAGACCTCAATGTATCGTCACAAGCCACACAGTTTAATTGGGTTTTGTCTGTGTTTTTGTTTTCTCTCAAAGCCGTGAGTACCATTGACTGCCATTATATGACTGACAGACTGCAATGGTTTGAGTTAAAAATCTTTGTTTGTGTTCTACAAAGAAACAAAGTCATATACATCTTGAATGCCCTTGGGGTAAGCAGATAAACATCAAATTTTCATTTCTGGGTGAATTATATCCTTAATTATTGAAATATTTATTTTAAATTCTCAGGTGTACTTAAAGCAAATATATTTGGTAAATAAGGTTTAGATGACAAAAGGTTTTGGAATGCCTGCATTACATGTAACTAAGAAATAACGTGAATGTGCATTTTAATTAGTTATAATTAATAATACATGGTTAAAAAAACCTACACAGTAATAATTCAAATAAAAATGAATGTGATCATCAGTAGTTGATGCAATGTTAAAAACCTTCTTAAACCTGAAATGATTTTTGGAAATCCAGTGGTCACCACCTGACTAATGACTGATCTTTGTGTGAATGTCCACAAAACTGGACTATATGTATATAATATGTATATAATTGGTAGGCTATTTTGGAAAGGAACATTTAAAAGATGAAAAAGAGAAATTAGGGAGAATCAATGAATTATGAATAATTTATTGCTATTGTGTGAATATGTAATCATGTAATCCATAGAAAAGTAACTGTTTCTATTCTATTCTATTTTAAAATGTAATTTACTCTAATTACAAGTACTCAATTTTTGGAATCTGATTACGTAATCCAGATTACATGTAATCAGTTACTACCCAGCTCTGCCCCCAACACAGTTCATTTTTATATTTCGAGGTCCCTGAACAAAGTGGGGTGATGGATCCGGCATGTGATTAGAGGAGGGAGAGGTAACGGAGCATTCAGCCAATCACATTGGTGGGCCATCTTAAGTGCTGAACATCAGTTGCTTTTATTAGGGTTCGTACATGAAAAACCTGAAAAAGACATTACATTTTGAAACAGCAATTTCCAGGCCTGGGGAAAAAAATACTTTAAAATAATGGAATTTTATTTCACAAATCTCTGTAATAGAGTCATAATTAATCATGTCCAGAATTTCATGGGTGATTGTGTGTATATTACATAGTTTTATTCATCCCCGCAGCTTTCAAATTTATAATGAGAGAAATTCCTGCAAACATTTATTCAAGATAGCAAGTAGGTTATATGAGTAAATAAATCCACACAAACTAGCAGATTAAATCAGTCATTTGAAAACAGCCTGAGTGATTCAGCTTGACCGCGTCTTCTCTCTTTCACATCAGCGTATCTCCTCTGCAACGAGCTGCTGCACACCGATCCAAGACTTTCGCTCGCATTTCGGGACAGTTGACAAAATTGTCACTTGCTTAATCGGATCATTGTTGCATCGTCACAAAAATGTATAATCTGCACATCTTTTTAAGCCAATCGGTACTCGCGTGCTCCAGAAGCTGTTTCAAGGCTGAACGCTCACAGTCACATCCAAAGCCCCCTATAGCGAGTATCATATTGAGTTATTTTTCGTAGTTTGTTGTTGAGCTTAAGTGGCCAAATACACACAAAATTACGCAAAAATGGCTGTCCTGGCGAGCATGCGGTTTTTTTTTTAAAGTAAACAGTTGAGAAAGAAAACGCATGTGTATAGGCTACACAGAGGTCTGTACGACGGACATGGGCAGATTATACATGGGAAAGTGTAGAGTGAATGCATCATCTGCGTCAGAATGTTATGATTGGCCCAGAGTAGACATCTTACGTCAGCACGTTCTGAACTCTTACATGCTCATACCGGTCATTTTCCTTCTGCTTTCACACACAACAGAATTTCGTCAATTTACTGGTATTTTTGAAAAGGTCCTGTTCACACATGATCTCTTTACAGCAATTTACAGGTAATTTTCCAGAAAAGTCTGTATGTGTGAAAGGGCTTATTGGTAGAGAACTGATATTCTAGCTTTTTAGCGTAGTTCCTCTTAGTCACGCTAATCTCCTTTTTTAGTGTGTTTTTAGCCTTATTATACAAGACCCTGTCCCCCTTTCTGTAGTCGTCCTCTTTGGCCAGGCAAAGCTGTCTGAGTTTTGCTGTGAACCATGGTTTGTCGTTGCTGAATGTTAAATGAGTCCAGGAAGGAATGCACATGTCTTCACAGAAACAGATATAGGATGTCTCTGTCATAGGCACCGATTTGTGTTTCTGCCAGCGGTGGGTGCTCAACCTCCATAACATCATCTCATACATCTTAAGTTTTGTTTTGTTTTGGGGTCGAGCACCCACAGGATCAGTGCCTATGTGTGAGGCATTTTATTTGCACTTTTTGAATATTACCTCCATTTTAGTTAAAATAAAAACAAGTTGTTACCCTTTGCCCTAGCCCACTGTTGCTGTTTGCCCAGATTCCAACAGACATTGATGGGTGGAGTTAGTGTAAATATCAATTTATTTTAGCTACATTTAAATAATCACATTTAGTTGACTAACTTTCAGTAAAATTTCTTTATTTAAATGTAGCTAAAATAAATTGATTGCAACCACTTACCTTAAAAAAAAAATTTGTAAATTCAATGTATCATTTTTTTCAGTGAAGGTGGGCTTTGCACTTATTGTAAGACCCCCCGAAAAAGGCAACATACTGAGTGTAAAATATATTCAGGCTATTAAAATGATCCTCGGCAAGCAAATCCTCATCTTCACAGATGTAACAAGCAAAGAAACCAGATCTGAAGTGTACACAGTAAAAAAAAAAAAAAAAAAGGCACAAAGTACACTGAAAAAAATGATACATTGAATTTACTATTTTTTTTAAGGTAAGTGGTTGCAATTAATCTATTTTAGTTACATTTAAATAAACAAATTTAGCTGACTTTCAGTAAAATTTGTTTATTTAAATGTAGCTAAAATAAATTGATTGCAACCACTTACCTTACAAAAAATTTGTATCCATTTTTTTTAGTGTACTGTATTAATTTGAAGGAATTTTCCATATTGATTTTTTTTACAGATGTTTTATGTGTATTTTGAAGTTTGCACTTCATTGCGTTGTGTTGGGTTTATGGAAATCTCTACAAAATTAATGGATAGTGTCCTTTTCAGTGCAACGGCTTGCTTGGGTTTGTGCAGTAAGCTATTTCAAATTAGCATGTCAATAATGATGTCTGAATGTTACGGGTGTAATCCAGTAATTAAAACAACAAGCACACTGTCACTCATGATTAAAGTCTTGAGATGTATATCATGCAATCTGACACAAAAGAATGTTGACACACAGTCCGCCTTTACTTTTCACCTAGTATCTCTAAACTGGGATAATATTAAATGTGTCAGCAGCTAACTGCCGAAGGCTTGGAATATAGCAACGCACGTTTTACGCACACATCCAATGTCCAGTCTTCCTGTAGATTTCAGTCTAAGACTACTTTATTGAACATAATATAAATACATACTTGCAATGATGAATGGTGGACACCTTAGCTTCCCAAAGTGTGGTAAAAACTGTATCCATTCCATGCACCAAGCCTGCTCACTCTACGTGAATGAAACACCGACTTAAAAACCCTATGTGCACATACTGCTCCCAAGTGGTGACAGCCCAAAATACATCGACATTAACACATTGGCTCCTACACACCGGCCCCATAATTGTTGGTGTGCAACTACAATTATATCTTAAATTATCAAAGGAGCCAAAATGGGTGTATGTGAACTTCTTTGAAGATCAGTCCATTGTTTCTTCCAACAACAGGCAGATTTTGGAAACAGGTCTGTCCAGCAATCCTGTTTTTGTCTTAAGTTGTACAGAACGGACAAATCCCTTTTTGTCAGGATAAGTCTGAGTGATTTTGCCTAGTGACCAGGAACCACGTGGAGCAGTTGGATCCATGATGACCACTATATCACCAACAGTGAAGTTTCTACGTGGCTTCCTCCATTTTTGTCGTTCCTGAAGTAGTGGAAGATATTCCCTTATCCACCTTTTCCAAAACAGATCAGACAGATATTGGACTTGTCGCCATCTACGTCTGATATACAAATCACTTTTTTGGAAAAGTCCTGGAGGAAGAAATGGTTTTGATCTCAACTGCAAGATATGATTTGGCGTGAGAGCTTCCAAGTCATTTGGATCATCAGAAAGCTTTGTGATAGGACGGTCATTAAGAATAGCTTCAGCTTCACAAAGAATAGTATGAAAGCTCTCATCATCCAAGCATTGTTGTTGAAGTGTTGAGTACAACACTTTCTTTACAAGACGAATGAGCCTCTCCCAAACGCCTCCGTGATGTGATCCTGCAGGGGTATTAAAGGTCCATTTTATTCCTTCTGATAGGAAAGTATGCTGAATTTTATCATGATCCAAACTCTTCAAAGCATTTCTAAGCTCTCTCTCTGCTCCAATAAAATTAGTGCCGTTATCAGATCTTAAATGCAGTACTTGGCCACGACGGCACATAAAACGACGAATACAATTTATACAGGAATTTGTATCCAGAGAGTAGGCTACTTCAAGGTGTACTGCTCGACTGGTCATGCAGGTAAACATAACTCCATATCTTTTGACAACACTGCGACCTCTCTTCACATCAATAGGTCCAAAGTAGTCCACACCAGTGTTGGAAAAAGGAGGCAAATCTGGCATGATCCTTTCCTTTGGTAAGTCAGACATTTTTTGTTCTCCAATTTTGCCTTGAAAACGTCGACACACAACACATTCAGAAATTACTTTTCTGCAAGCAGAGTTTCCATTAATAATCCAGTACCTCTTTCGTAAAGTTGACAACATGTGGTTTCTCCCCGCATGACCTAGTTGTCTATGAACATGCTGCATTATAAGTTTGGATACATTATGTTCTTTCGGCAGGATAACTGGTCTTTTTGTCTCCTCAGGCATTGATGCTCTACTAAGTCTTCCACCCACTCTAAGTAAACCATCCATCAATACTGGATCAAGCTTGTAGATATTACTACACCTTTTGACTCCAGATGTTCCACTTTGCAAGGAAAAAATTTCTTTTTTGAATGCATCATATTGAGAAAATCCAATAATTGCTGATTCTGCTTGAGAAAGATCATCTGGTGTGAGACTTTGACCATGGAATCCAGTTCGAAACCTTCTCATTTCCTCATAAACTCTGTCCTGCTCTACTATAGAATTGTTTATTCTAGAAGTAAATGAGGACTGAATGTCTGTTCTGTATTGCTTGAGCTTCAAAAGAACATCTTTGAACTTTAGAATCCATGCCACTGCAGTTTTCAGTTTTGTCCAATCAGAAAAATAGTTCAAGAGTTGATGAGTAGCACTGTCAGAACAGTTTGAAATGGCAGCATTTACCACTGTATCCTTTTTTACCTCTGGATCATCCATCAGGGCTCGGTCAAAAGAAAATTGTGGCCATTGCTCTGCAGCTTCCAACAGAAAATTTGGACCGTGTATCCATCTGCTGGATTTCAAGAAGGTTTCAATAGACATGCCTCTAGAGGCATCATCAGCAGGATTTAACTTTGTTCCAATATGTCTCCACTGTACAACATCTGTTGCCTCCCTGATGACCGACACTCTGTTTGCTACAAATGTATGAAACCTTTTAGCATCATTGGCAATGTACTTCAGTACAGTTTGGCTGTCTGTCCAAAAAACTGACTTATCTAGATCCAGCTGAAGTTCCTTCTTAAGCATCTTGTCAATTCTGACTGCCAAAACAGCAGCTGCAAGTTCAAGTCTTGGTATTGTTATTTGTTTCAAAGGAGCAACCCTAGATTTTCCAAGCATGAAGGAAAGTCTCACCCTTTTAACTTCATCTTCCAGACGCAAGTAAGAGACAGTTCCATAACCATATTGACTTGCATCTGAAAAGTGGTGCAATTGAGCCATCCTGATCGCTCCAAAATCCTTCGGCTTGATACATCTGTCAATTTTCACCATAGCTACTTTGTTGAGATCTTGCAGCCACTCAGACCACTGACGTAAAAGGGTATGTGGCATTTCATTATCCCGTCCAATGTTTCTTTTGCACAATTCCTGTAACAGCAACTTAGAAGGAAGTATTAATGGTGAAAGAAATCCCAAGGGATCATAAATAGAACTGACAACTGACAAAACGCCTCGTCTTGTTGATGGTCTTTCATTTATAGCAATCTTGAACATAAACGCATCAGATTCCACACACCAGTACAATCCAAGCGCTCTTTCGACAGGTAGGTTGTCTTTATCTAAGTTGAGATCTTTCGTCGATTTTGACAGACGTTCTTCTGGAATACTTGCCAACACCTTACGGCTATTACTTATCCATTTGGATAACTGGAATCCTCCTTTGGAACAGACTGCAGTTAAGTCTTTAACCATCTGAAGTGCCTCCACTTCTGTGGGAACAGATATTAAACAGTCATCTACATAAAAGTTATGCAGTATAGAATTCAAGACTTTGTTTGGAAAGCAATCCTTGTAATCTTCGGCAAGTTTTCTTAAAGCAAAATTGCTACAGGTTGGTGATGAAATGGCTCCAAACAGATGGACTTTCATTCTGTATTCTTTGAAGCTTTGCGTAGTATCACCAATGGGCCACCATAGAAAACGAAGAAAATCCACATTCTCCTGTGATACTTTTACTTGGTGGAACATGGCCTGAATGTCTGCCATCAAAGTCACACGTTCTTGCCTAAACCTGGTCAAAACACCCAACAATGTGTTGGTGAGATTTGGCCCTTGCAGCAATTGTGAATTCAAGGACATTCCTCTGAAAACTGCACTGCAATCAAACACAACTCTAATGGTCTTCTTTTTAGGATGGTATACCCCATGATGTGGGATATACCACACCTTACCATCATCTCAAAGTAACTGATCTTGTGGTACTGCTTCAGCATATCCCTTGTTGAGAACATCAGTAAGAAAAGCGGTATACTCTTCTTGAAACTCCTGGTTCCTACTGAACTTCCTTTTCAAGCTCTTTAAACGTTGTTCTGCAAGGCATCTATTATTAGGCATGATTACATCATTCTTTCTGAAGGGTAGGTCAATACAATAATGACCATTTTCAGTACTAATTGACTGATCCATTATCTCCATAAACCTCTGGTCTTCTCTAGACATTTTGAAATCATCCTCTAAAGATTTCTCATCAAAATCATGATTATACTGAGCAACCAATAATTCTTCCAGCTTGGTAACAGAAATCCTATTAGCAGTGACTGAAAAGCCAATCTTCCGTCTGTCATCTGCTTCCTTCACAAAACCGTTTATGACCCACCCCAATAGGGTCTTGACGGCATAGGGTCCTTGACCTTCACTATTGATGATCTCCCATGGTTCCAAAAGCTTTGGAGCATTTGTGCCAATTAACAATTCAACTTCAGAATCCAGTTTGGGAATTTTGACATCATCCAAATACCTCCATTTCCTTAGATCTTCTGGGTTAAGCACATTATCTTTACTTACAGGTATTGTCTTCTGAGTAAAGACTTCTGGCAAATCCATAAATTTATCCTCAGATAATCCTGAGATCTCCAGTCCAGTGAGCACAGACGCGTTTACTACATTTTCATGCCCCATTGTTCGAAGCAATATACACTTCTTTGTCCCAGTCATCTTTAGCTTCCGCATAAGTCCTTCGGTACAAAAAGTGGCAGTGCTCCCTGGATCCAAGAAAGCATATGTTGTTACTGCAAAATCTCCAAGCTTAGATTTTACCTGCACTGGCACAATGGACAAAGAACAATCCTGTTCTCCGGCCCCAATATGAGCATAAGTCTGCAAAGTAACAAGAGCATTACTCACTTGTTTCTCCTCAATGGTTTTATCCTTAGCTGAGATATGCAGTATAGTAGGATGCTTCTGACTACACACACACCACAGATTTGACGATTCATACAGTCTTTGCTAAGGTGTCCAAATTTCAAACAAGCAAAGCAAATTCCACGATTCTTCAAGAATTCAATCCTTTGTCTGTGACTCATTTTATGAATCTCAGGGCACTTTTCCAAAACATGATTTTCTTTGCATGCATAGCAACAAGATGAAAAACTGTGCTGTGATGGGTGGACTTTAGACTGACAATCTTCAACAGTGTTGACTACTGCCACTGTAGCTGAATTTCGCCCCCTACCACTGTAAGGCACAGATTTGACTTTGGCTTTGTGGGATATAGGTTCTTGTCTATCTTTAATATCTCCAAAGAGAGGATCAGTGAGAATCTTAACCTGATGTTCAATGAAGTCCACCATATCTGTAAACGTAAGCCTACAACCATTTAGTTCTTGTAATTCACAAGCTGTGGTTCTCCATTTCTCCCTGAGTCGGTAAGGCAATTTCATCATGATATTCTTAAGGTTCGATGAAACATTAATCTCATCCATATACTGCAAATTTATCATCACATTGCAGTACCCTCTCAGAAACAAAGCATATGCTTGCAAACCACTGATGTCATCAGGTTTTATTGCAGGCCAGTTCAAAGCCTTTTCCATGTAGGCTGCAGTGATTTTCAACTCGTGACCAAAGTGTTCCTTCAACAAATTCTTGGCTTTACAGAATCCTTGTTCTGCTGGCATATGATGACAACTTCTGACCAACTCTCTCGGCTGTCCTCTAGTGTACTGCTCTAAATAATACAAGCAGTCCTGTGCATTTGTGGTCTTTCTTTCAATTCCATGCTCAAAAGCTTGAATGAAGGCAGCAAACTGCAAGGGATCTCCAAAGATTGGAATTACTCGAGGAGGTAATGAAGCCACGTCCCCCATGCACAAGTTGAGCTGTTATGTTTGCCTGTTGCTGCATGATATTATACAAAATACCTTGTCCTACATCAGTTTGCGGATGAACATGAGATTGCAAAGAATGAATTTGTAATTGAGAATGAGAGACTGGATTATTTTGAACAACAGCTGTGCCATCCTGTATGCCTGCAGCTTGTTGTGTAGTTGTACAGTGCATTGCTACTTGAGTAGGATTACCAGGAAGATGTACTTGTGAATCAGGATTCAATGAGTGTGATTTTTTACGCTTTAAATCATCAGATGATGCCTTTTTACTGCTTCCAACATCACTGGTTTTTAAAACTGACAACCTTGCATCGTTGGCTGCTATTTTTGCATTCATCATGAGTTGTTCCTTTTGTCTTTTGAGTCTTTCACTTTGAATGCGGAGTCTCTCCTCTTCCTCCTCCAAAGTATGTCTCTTCTCCATAGCAGCAGCATGTTGTAATAATGCAGCCCTTTCTGCCATCGCTTTAATCCATGCAGAAGAAGTTGAACTTGAAGTACTTGCTGATCCTTTTGACACTTTGCTGCATTGGGATTGTTTTGTAGACACGTTTGAAATACTGTCATCAGGTCCTATTTCACTGTTTACTGCAGATGAAGCATCACAGGTTTTACCCACACTCAATGTTTTTCCAGCATCAGACAACCATTCTGTGATTCCTTTTTGAAAACACTGATTTTCAACCATTTTAGCATTGAACCATTTGGTTTGCTTATCAAACTCATCCTGGGGTATTGGCATTTCCACAATCGAATTATGCAAATCTTCAGCTTCTTCACAATATTTGACAAACCTCTTCATTTGCTTTTCCACTTTTGGTACAGTTTCACTTGTGATTTTAAGAGAAATTATATCATTCACCTTTTGTTTGATATTGTTTACTTGATTCAACTTCTGTTTTCTAGACCTCTGCAAATTTTCAAAGAGCAAGGCAACCCCCTTTGCAGTCATTTTTCTCTCTCTTTTTTGCGACACATTTTCATCAACAGCACCATCATCATTTGCAACCTTTTCGGTAACAACCTTTCTACCATCATCATCAGTAACCATTTCACAACCTGAATTTTTCTTTCCATCCATGAACAACAACACAGCCAGCACAAACTATCAGCACAGCATGTCTCCGTTTGATCCAAAACGTCACATTCCATTACATGAAGCCTTTAAACAACATAAACAGCACCCACCGGTCTTCCTTGTTGTCCGCTCCGTGTCTGCGTTGCAAACTCAATCAAAGCAAGCAAGTTCCTATAATCCTCGTTCACTTTCCTTGTTTGGTGTTTATACGGAAATCCACTCCAATAGTGCTTCACGTATAATCCATTCAACGCCGCTGAGCAATCCAATGGGAACTAAGTTTTTACTGTTTGTGTCAGCAGCTAACTGCCGAAGGCTTGGAATATAGCAACGCACGTTTTACGCACACATCCAATGTCCAGTCTTCCTGTAGATTTCAGTCTAAGACTACTTTATTGAACATAATATAAATACATACTTGCAATGATGAATGGTGGACACCTTAGCTTCCCAAAGTGTGGTAAAAACTGTATACGTTCCATGCACCAAGCCTGCTCACTCTACGTGAATGAAACACCGACTTAAAAACCCTATGTGCACATACTGCCCCCAAGTGGTGACAGCCCAAAATACATCGACATTAACACATTGGCTCCTACATTAAACAACCTGACAACCTCAGTACTGAAGAACAGAAAATTGGGTACACCCAGCTTTGGAAGGACACTAGACCCAGCTCTATTTTCAGAATTAATGACAAGTGCTCTCAAACAATCAGAAGCCTACAGTTCGATTGCATTTTTTACCCTCTTGCCACAAATGTTATTGTAACTTGTTTGCTAGAACCGAAAAGAAAGAAAGGAACTAACAAAATAAAATATAAAAACTATTCTTCTCTAATGAGATATACAGTATTTAGCAAAAATTTGCTTTAGATTAAATTTTATTAACTTTTTAAAAAACAAACTATTTAAGCTTTGTATACAAACAGGTTTTATTATTTCAGCTACTGCAGTTGCATACAATTAATACAAGCATGCAGTGTTCTTGTACAAACATTTATACTTGAGATTTTCATCAAGTCAGTGATCCTTTGCACAAAGTTAATTTTTTCCCTTCTCTTAAATTTTCACTTTCATTCGAAACGTCCTTTTATGAGTTTCCAAGCTCTTAAAAGATGAAAATAAAAAGTTTAAAAATAATTCTGAGGTAGTTTCCTCATTTTTTACTTGTCTTCAGATCTTGTCTGACTGGCTGGGATGGAATAACAGGCAAGTCAATCACTCATAAGCTAATACTTTGAAAATGGTTTAAACGATCTAAATTCCATTCTATTTAAACTTTTAACTACACCTACATTTTGAATACCCACAACCCCCCTCAAATAAAGTTGTAGTAGATTAATGCAACAATTATGAATAGTAAATATCAATAAATATGTAACCTTCAGATAATTTGCATAATGAATATAGTGAAAAAACTATATTAGAGCAAAATAGTTTCAATAAAAGTTCAATAAAAAGTTCATATAAAAGTTCAAAAGTTCAATAAAAGACTTCACAAAAGAAAATACTTTCGCTTTCTTGGGTCACATCTAATAATTTGAGGAATGCAAAACATTTTCACATCACAACCTATAAATAGCTGCACATTGGACTGAAATGTTTTATTTAAAGTTGAAGAGAGGAAACAGAACGGACACTTTCCTTCTCAGGTTTAACCTTTATTACTTCATAACTGTATTTCAAAAGAAAAACTATATTTAGAGTTATTTTTGTAAATGCTGTAAATGCTTTATTATAAACGATTAAAAAGAATGTTGTAAAATTGATCTGGTTTAAAATGAAATTACTTTAATTGTTTTCATGAATGTTAAAATGATAGAACTGAAATCTTCTGATTCACCAGGTTCTCTTGTAAAAACATCAGCTCTCTTTTCAAGTTATTTAGTGTTAAGATATAATATAGTTTGCCACTTTAAAATAACACTATACTGTGAATATAATATTGCTTTACCTCTGAGCTTAGGTCTGTTTGGCAAGATTTATACTGATCAAAACATTAATTGTTGGAAATGGATTTGGCTAAAAGAAAATTTTGGTTTAGTCTGTACTAGGTACTTATACTTGTAGTATACCTGAGTAGTTTCACTTTTCATTTTGGTAGCGATTCCATAAAGTTTACCTCATCCTATAAATACTTAGGTTTTGTTCTGGATGAGAATATGAGGTTTCAGGAAGGAAGGAAATTATTAGCAGATTCGGCCGGAAGAGCATTAGGAGGTTTGTTAAGTAAAATGAAATCATGTCCAGATCTTAGTTTTTCCATATATACACAACTTTATGAATCGTTGGTTGACCCAGTTTTGTTTTATGCTGCAGGAGTTTGGGGTTCCGGAGAAGTGTCTGAATGTAACTCAGTTCAATACCGAGCACTAAGATGCTTCCTTGGTGTGCATAAATTTGCTACAAAGTTAGCTGTGGAGGGGGACGCAGGATGGGTTCCGTGCATTGTTAAACAAAGCTGTGAAATGGTGCGATTATGGAACCGTCTTGTTAGTCTGCCTGAGGAAAGGTTAACAAAGAAAATTTTTAACTGGGATAAAACTAATTTTCATCCATGGTTTAGAGATATTTCCGTTATTTTAGCAAATTCAGATATGAATATAATGTTACAAAATAACCTAAACTGTAATATTAATCATGTCAAACAGCAGTTGGGTGTAAAATACAAGGAACAATGGAAGAAGGATATTTGGAATAAGCCAAAACTTAGAAATTATGTACAATTTAAAATGGATTATAAAACAGAATTATATCTCTTGTGTAATTTAACGAGAAGACAAAGATCTCTCTGTGCCCAACTAAGAACTGGCACCCTGCCTTTGGCAGTGGAAGTGGGGCGATTTAAAGTAATACCTCAGTATTCACGATTATGTGAATTTTGTGACACTAATGTGGTTGAGGATGATTTCCATTTTATCTTTCATTGCTCCTTGTATTGTGATTTGAGAGAATCATTATTTGAATTAATCCAGTTGGAAAATTCTGATTTATTTTGGAAGCAGGAAGCTGAAATTATGTATTGGTTATGTGAAAGTAAGGTCTTTGCTTTAGTTAAATTTGTGGAAAAGGCCTGGCATAGACGTCAAAGTATTCTATACCCCGTATGAGGAGTATATAGATATATTTGTGTTTGTCTGGTAATGTTGTCTTTTACTTTGTATTATGTCACGTGGCTATGATTTGTTATATGTTGCAGTGTCTAATAAGCCCTTGTGGGCTGGGCATCCATTATGATGTATGACACTTAAATAAATTAAATCAATCAATCAATCAAAACTATATTGACTGGGTTAAATAGAATTGCATTACTAAAAAGAGACTAAAACACAATTTTCATGGACTAAAACTAGACTAAATGTCATCAGTTTTCTCGACTAAAACTAGATGAAAATAGTCATGGTTAATTCTGACTAAAATAAGACTAAAATGCTTTTAAAACTAATAAAAAACTAAAATGACAGCTTCACAGAAAGACTAGACTAAAACTAAAATTAAAACAGGCCGCCAAAAACAACACTAGTTTTAACAGACCATAAGGATACATCAATCTTTATTAATGTACATGGTCCAGTTGAAATTTAAAAGAAATTATTGGAAATTGAATAAAATGTTATTAGATGATCATTATTTTAAAATAATGTCTTCAAAGATAATTGACAAACACTGGTCTCAGGCTAAAATAATGAATGTTAATGGACAGCATTGGGAGATAACGAAATATGAAATTAGGAACTTAGCTATTTCAATGGGGAAATCCATAGCTTCAATTAAAAGGCAAAAAGAATATAAGGTTATTGAAGAAATAATGCGATTGTCTAGTAAAGGTGATCTGAATATGCAGGAATTAATAGATTTATCATCATTACAAGAACAACTGGATAGCATTTACGAAGAAAAAGCAGAGGGTGCATTTATCAGATCAAGATATAAATGGTTGGAACAGGGAGAAAAAACACAAGTGTTTTGACGCGATCGACCCAAGTTCGAATCCACCTTTTGACAAACTTTTTTTCCTCCCTTTTCAAATCTCACCACACCGGAAAGGCATTTATTGTCAATAAAAATGAAGGAAATAATCAAAAAGTTAAATAAAGTATCGGGTCGGGTTAGGGTAGGTGTAGGGAGGGCTTTATTGACCCAGTAAGGTGGCATACATTTAATAGCCTAATTTGAATTAAAACTATAATTTACACTCAATATGTAATTATTGCGTACTGTTTTATAATGTACTACAATACTGAGGTGCAGATAACTGTCACTATTTGCAATAAGTAGTATAAATAGCAGAAAATCTTGCTATTTTTACTTAGTTCAAATAGAATCCATTGCAAATAGCCGCTATGAATTCCTCCTTCTTCCGGTCTTCGGACTTTCCCTCCATTTTTTTTTCTTTTTTGAAGATCTTCTTTGAAGGCTTCTTCGCTGCAATGATCCTACAGGCAAATCATCGAAAGGAATTTCCAGTTCACGTTTTATTCAGATTTCTAATATGTGGGGATTAGCCAGTAAATTGAATATCACTTATAGTATTTTCCCTTACAGCCTACATCTATTATAACCCGAGGTCCAAAACTTCAACGAGTGCCTCGGACACGGGTCGGGTTCGGTATTAGCAGCCTCGGGTCTCGGGTAATTAAAATAAATGTGCTTTTCTCAAATGGACCCGATTAGACCCGAATTCTTTTAAACTTTCCCGGATGCGTAGCCTTGTGTGTTCATGTTAAGTTAATTTTTTGAGAAACGCACATAAAAAAAGGAAACATATGTTTGTAACCTCAGCAATCCATCTTATAGATATGAGATCTATCAGGAAAATCCACTCACTTCTTTACACTGTGTGTCAATGCAAAGCTTTTCTTTTGTGTGTGCAGAAGCCCTTCACCGGAGATGAGGTAAATAATGTTGCAGACAAGCAAATCCATGATTTATTAACCTATCGTTTTAATTTTTATGAAACTATCAGGTTTATATTTCAAATCCACTGGTTACAATTGAAAGCCAAACTCAGAAATAAGATGTATCCATCAGGCAGGCAAAGATATAAAGTAATAGGCTAATAAATAAGTAAATAAAATGAATGAAAGTAATGGAGCAGTGGCCAAATCAGTCAGCAGGACCCCGGGATTTTTCCGGACTGATGCAGGGCAGGCTGTGCACAGGGATGGGCAGTATTTCAAATACATGTATTTAAAGTACATATTTTATTTTA
The DNA here is from genome assembly GCF_936440315.1 of Barbus barbus. Lineage (NCBI taxonomy): Eukaryota > Metazoa > Chordata > Actinopteri > Cypriniformes > Cyprinidae > Barbus > Barbus barbus. The sequence goes on along the minus strand of NC_136754.1, from coordinate 429,882 downwards.
TTTAAATACCTTTGGAAAAAAATCAAATGTATATTGTATTTAAATGCATTTAATCTTAGTATTTTTGTATTTTCAAAATACATAAAATACTTTTTTTGCCAATCAACCTCTTTGTTAGACAAACATGCCACTTTCATTCATGTGAGCTGCAGCTCTATGACTCCATCTAGGGTAATGAAATTTTCTGGATTCCTGTAAGGAAATAAGGAATAATACTGCCATCGTGTGCTATCAAAATGTCCTATTTCCAATTTCAGAAGTCCTGATTACAAGCATGTTGCATTCAAGTGCTTTGCTGCTGGAAAGATTAGGAATCGTGGAGGATGCCAGGTTTCCTGGGAGAATCTTATTATAGTCAAAAATCATAGATATTTAAGATATTTAATTTGAAATACAAGTCAGTCGTATTAAAAATATGTTACGGCATGACACCCATATCTGGTACTTAAGTAAAAAGTCGGGTTTTGTGTGTAGTGAATAGATTACACTATTAGTCTCCTTTGCCCATCACAATTGATTGATCAAAAAACATCATCTTTAAAAGGTGCAAAACACATTTAATTACACACATTTGAGAATTGAGATATTTCCTATTTCCTGATATAGTTAACAGGTTTGGAAAAATTTTGAATAAAAAGGAAAAAAATAAATAATACATAAGCCTATATCAGTTATACAGTGCTAGTGGTTGCTGTGTGTCACATGACAACCGTGCCCCTTCAAAAATCATGAGTGCATGACGCCCCTGGAGGGAGGTCTCACATTGAGACTGATGGGAGCGGCAGTTCACTGCATCAGAATAGAGAGCCCCGTTCGCCGCCGAGTAAGCAGTGCGAATGGAAACGACGGAAGGAGAGCTAACACAAACATCAGTCGGAGGTACAATGAAAGTTGTTTTTTTATTTTTTATTATTAAATTCAGTCAGATGGTCAGGGCTAGATGGGTTTTCTTTATGTGGATATTATTACACTGTAAAAAATGAATCATGGGCCTTGTAATTTTCATTTAAAAAATTAAGGTGATAGTTAAAATAGTGTGTATATTTCATTAAAGAAATTGTGGTTCAGTCAGTGTTGTATAGAAAATATTGAGGACTTTTCTCTAATAAAACCAAGAGTTGTGTTTTCCTAATTTTTTTTAACATTTTTAAATTTTTAATTTTTTAAGGAAACTTAAGCAGTTTTGCGGCTTGAATGGAGGAACCGATTAAACAGAAAAATTTAAGGAAAGAAGGCTACCTATTAATTTTCAGATAATTAGCTCAATTTTGCAGTTTTATTTTAGAGGTGATTGTTAGTTCACAGCCTGCTTTGCATATGGGTGGATATGGAGAGTACATTTTGAAATTAAGTGCTATTTTATGTGTTTTTAAGTGAAGGAAAACATCTATTAATGTTCAGTTATGCTTGACATTTGAAAGAGTTTCTGTTACGCTGAAGTGTCTGTCGTTACGATTGTGCAGAAGAGTAGAGATTATGGTTATGGATATGAGGCATTATGCTTTGTTCAATGAGCAATAGCTTTGCTAGGGCAGTATTTTCCAGTATTTATCAAGTATTTTCCTACTTGAGCTGTCTGGCTGTATTCAGTCTTTTAAAGGTACAAAATAACTGAAAGTCAAAATGTCAAATACAAACAGGCCTTACTCAACATCAGACTTTTGAGAATTAACTTAAGATAAATGAGCACAGTTCACTAATTATATTGAATTATGTCATAGATTAATTAATTTAGGAGATTTTATATGATTTATTAAGGTAGATTCCATCAAAAAAATCTACTCAAAAATATTATGTGTAATATATTGTTACCATAATTTAAGTAGATAGCTCAAACTATTTTTTACAGAGTAGACGTGATATAGCTCTTGAAGGCCTTTTTGAGCTGCAGTTGTTGCCGCCCCGATGCAAAAGGAGTGGTTTGTTCCCCCTCGGCTAGGGGTGGGCGATATGGCAAAAATATCAATTTTATTTATTTATTTATTTTTTTAGAAATATTAAGATTCACGATTTTATCATGAGTCTTTGTCTTGTTGGTTTTACTACTCTACAAGTTGTTTGAGCAGTGCAGCCAAACTAATTTCCCGATTATAAAGACAAAGCCTTTAAAAGGTAACAAAATATAAAAAAGTATGGCAGATATTTAGGCCAAAGTGGGTAAAGATAAAAATCTGTCATTATTTTATCTGTTATTAAAAAATTAGAACAAAGATATACATTACAAATACACATAATATACAAATAAAATAAGTAAGGAATAATTGACTTCGATGCGTTGAATTATTAGAAAAATAATGCACACCAGTGGCCTGGCAACTTCTCCTGGGCACCGCAGCATTGGCTGCCCACTGCTCCAGGTGTATGTTTCACTACACTTGGATGGGTTAAATGCAGAGCACAAATTCCAGTATGGGTCACCATACTTGGCACACACCACTTCCCTTTCCTTGTTTATACGCCCTTTGTTCCCTGAGTCTGGTGTCAGCTGTTATACGTCATTCCTTGTGTTCTGTGTCTCCTGCGACTCCATTGTTCTAGCGATTGGATTAATAAATGTTGATTGATGAAAGATTCCCTTGTCTCCTCGTTACCGGTCTCCAGCGAACGTGACAGAACAGTTGACCAGTGAACCTTACCTCTGCACCGTTGTTACGTGTTGTGCAGAGGAAGGCTCACGAGGAAGGAGAAACATCTAAATTTAGACGTTTAATAATAGTCCAAGGAGAGGATACACAGAAATCTCAGAAGCAGGCTGCACCAACATGTAGACATGTACAATAACCGACAAACTCAAACTCAAATGACAGGAACTAATATAGTGCAGATAACGAGGACTCGACAGGTGAACTCAATAACTAATTAAACAGAATGGCAAAACTAGGTCATAGGATAAAACACACACATGTAACAGCCGTTTTCCCCCGTTTATTTTTTCCCAATTCCCATCATCTCGTGGACCTCCCAGACACCACAGGACTAAGATGGAGGGAAGGGATCCTCCGGTGTCTGGAGAGTGTCCTGCCCCGAGCCAGAACCAGCCCGCCGTCGTCCGCAGCTCTCACAAGCCCGCCGTCTGTGGGGAAATTAACGCCGCCGTCTGCCGTTTCCTCAAGCCCGCCATCCGTGGCTCTCCCAAGCCCGCCATCCGGAAGTTAACGCTGCCGTCCGCGACTCTCCCAAGCCCGCCGTCCACGGGGAAAGCAACGCCGTCGTCCATGGCTCTCCGAGGCAAGCCTGCAAGTTTATGAAGCAAGCCTGTCAGTCGCGGCTCCCTCCAGGCCAGTGCCAGCTCCTGGACAGCACCCTACAGAGCCTGCTCCTTGACAGCGCCCTCCTGTGCCCGCCTGTGCCCGCCCGCCAGTGTCCGCACTTCCAGAGCGCCCCCAAGAGTCCACACTTCCAGAACGCCAGCCAGATCAAGCCTCTACTTTCCGCAAGGAATTTTTTTTGGGGGGGTAGTAGGGCTCCTGCCGTAGAGGCTGAGGCGGGGGCTGGGGCCGCGGCCTCGGAGGCGGTCCTGTCATGGCCTCTCGAATCTTCTGCTCCGCCATGGGTCCCTGAACAGGCGCTGCCCTGGAGGCCGTCTGTTATGTCTCTTGGTCTCTGGAGGCCTCCAGAGCGCCCACCCCACCTCCCCGTTGGATGTTGCGAGGCACGAGACACGCCTTCAGAGAGGGGGGAATATATGTCAGTCCTGTCTTCCTGTGTCTTGTGTTTCCCCTCCTCTCGTGCCCATATTTGGCTTGTTCCTGTTCCCGTTTAGGTTTATCAGTTTATTAGTCTCCAGCCGTGTGTCATTAATTATCTAGTTTACTCCTCTGTTTATAAGCCTTCTGTTCCCTGAGTCTGGTGTCAGCTGTTATACGTCATTCCTTGTCTTCTGTGTCTCCTGCGACTCCTATGTTCTAGCGATTGGATTAATAAATGTTGTTTGATGAAAGATTCCATTGTCTCCTAGTTCCCGGTCTCCAGTTTCCTTATAAAGGTCCAGAAATTTGTTGAGTTTTTCGTGTCTTTGTTAATTATATGATGTCATTACGTTGCTGTCTTGCCGCCAGCCAATCGCTGCATTGCTGATTGTGGTTTCGAGTATTGATACATCTGCCCTTTTTGGGGACCACGAGAACACGCAGTAATCTTAGACAACTTAATCCAGACATTTTAATCAAATCTGCAAATTTGTTTGAAGAACCAAATTAACCAGAGATCATTTATCACAATTAGAAGATCTGGCATCTTTTAAATAATTTCAGATGTATTAAGCAAGGTACGAAGAATGGACCCCTGGTTACCCGTGCTTTATTTTTAAAGACTCTTTATTGGATTCTCGTTTGTGTATTCTATTTGTCCTTCAGCAACACTTTGTAACATATCAGATGAGGAAACTCAGGTGTTTATCTTTATGCTGTTATTTGTGATATAGTAGTCAATTAATTCTGTCCATTAAAGGAGTCATTTAATATTCCTTATGCCATATGAATTGCTCTGTAAATGGCAGATAAAAACTTAGGTGGTTACAAACTAACCAACACAAAGTCTACTTTCTTTTTACTTACAAGATCAAACCAGAACTGTTGAAGACAACATGGACAACACAACCACAAAAGAAAAAGAGAGAGACAGGGTAAGTTCTGTGTGAAGTGTAAACTAACCACTGAAAACACTTGGCTATATGGGATATATATATGTTTTTTTTTAATTGTTGCAAGTTGCAAGCTAATGCTAAACTTTTGCTTCACATCAATCTACAGTACATACCCCATAATGCCAAAGAGATGAAGGGTGCAGATGTTGAAAATAGTGGTCATACAAAAGTCTGTTGAATCATACAAAAATAGTTTATTCTCACTATATAAATCAGTTATGAGAGAAACTAAGTGGAACAAATTCATTGCCCAGGGGAAGAAAAATGCACAGTGTTTTTGTAAGTGTATTTACTTCTCATTAGCGTTTAGAGCAGTTGTTGTTGCTAGGAAAGGCTTGTTTTGTTTACTGTGTGGAGACGTGCTGATATGGCGTTTGGTCTTGTACTGTATCGCGTCCCTTGTCAGTGTCGTGGCTTGCTTGGCCGTTTGTTGTGATAAACAGGAAAGTTGGTTCAGTTTAATTCAATTAGTATTTTGCTATACGAGTATAAAAAAGCTTAGTTTACCACAGCAGCCATCGCGGCAGCACTCGTGTGAAGACCGAAGAGTGTAAAGACCATCGACTCTACCGTGCGACTCCACTATACAGGGACACCGGCAAGGGATAGTAGTATCGTATAGTATATTTATTTCTCCTCTTTACTACTACTATGTGTAAGTAAGTTGTTGTATTTTTAGCATGTGTGTTTGGCTCAGTGTTATTTTTTTAGGATTACTGATAAACTAATGTAGTTTGATTTGTATTTGTTATCTATTTTAATTTTAGTTAAAGTTGTAGTAATGTTTGTCCTTTTATTAGTTTTTTTTATTTATGTCTGTATAGGTTTTTTTAATTAAGTTTTAGGTTTATTTAATTTGAGTTATTTTAGTACTTCAATTATAATTAGTAATAATATTTCCAATAATAATTAGAATCATAATTATACTCATACCTTTTGTTCCTTTAATATTTTGAATTGTTTTTAGCTTTATTTTTTGTTTTCATTTAATGTTAAGTTTTGAGAAATTTAGTTGTATGCATTTTTATTTAATTTCTTTATTTTTAAATGTGCATATATAGTATTTTTAAAGTTTTAGCTTTTAGTTTTGGATCTGTTTTAGTTGTTTTAATATTACAATTGATTGCTTCTGTTGTCTTCATTTGTAAGTCTCTTTGGATAAAAGCGTCTGCTAACTGACTAAATTAAATAAATGTACAGGCAATACTGCTGCACATCTATACCTCTAAATTTAAATTGTTTTATAAAAGTATCCAAGTGTAAGCTCTTGATCACGTCTGACTGAAGGATAAAGCTATATGGTGTCTGGAAATCTGTTTGCAGAAAATATCCTGTTAGACAAATGACTGTTAGTTTATTTTACAGGCCAAAACAGCCAAAGACCTTGGAACAAGAGGAAAAGAACTGAAAAAAGAAGTAGAGGGACTTTTTCACAGACTTCAACTTGAAGCCAAGTTCAACTATAAACTGAGAGCTTCAGATGTTCTTGAGATAACTGCACATTCATTGCAGTCCCATGGGTCTTGTACCGAGGAAGAACTGGTTCACATGTTCTTACAAAAACTACTGATGATGAACTACAAAGCCAGAAGTATCACTGTTACAAAGACTAGTGAGCATCACAATGAAAAACAACAAAAAGCCAAACAATCATCTGAAGACACTGTTGATGTGTTTAGTGAACTTTTTGAAGAACCATCTTTGTCTGATGAAAGAGAGAGCAACACAGACCCTATTCACCCGATGGATGTTCAGATGGCTGTGTTTCATTGTGCTGATGGTTTCCTGAAGCAGCTGATGGTCACTAAACTGTCCCAGTGCCGGTACGCTCTGCCTCTGCTTGTTCCTGATCCATTCACACAACAGATTGAGTTTCCTCTCTGGACATTTAGAGAAATTAACCAGAGCTGGAAGATAAAAAACAACAACTATGAAACCATCAGTCAAAACCAGCCGGTCTGGAAGGCAGCGACTCCAATGGTGTTTTTCTTCAGATTTGGCTCTGTGTCCTCATCCAAGTCTCAGCTGATGAACAGTCTGATCAACGAGAGACACCACACGTTCTTCCACAGACACTGTCCAGGCAGCAGCAGAACCAGAGTCCTGATGGATGGAGTGGTGGAGATCGCCTGGTTCTGCCCTTCTGGGACACATGATGATAAATTCACCAGCCGCATTGCCTTCTGTAATCTACACGGTGATGCAGGAGAACATGAGAAACAGCTGGATATAATGACTAAAGAGGCCTCAGTCAATGTTGTCGTCTTACCACAGCTCAGCAGGAATGACGAAGGAATGACAAAAATCCAAAGCCTTTACAAGGACCCAAAGCCACTGATTTGCCTTCTTCCCGAAAATGATTTAGCTCTCACTGAGCAGAGGAATGGAAAATATAAAATTGGTTTGAAAGACAGAGGTCAGGCAGAAGTGTCTGAAGATCTCAGACAAGCTATTTCAAATTGTCTTTCAGAATCTGCTTCCACTTTCAGACTTGAAGACGTGTCCAAACACTCAGACATCAGAGTAGATGAGGAAGATGATGATGACTGCAGGAGAGGAAAGGAGGCAGCACAGCAAATGATTAATTTACTGAAGAGAAAACATCTGACAGAAATCAAAAAATCTGTTCTGCCCTGTCAGGGCGAACTGTGGCATCAGTGGTGTAAGATGAATAAAGAACTAAATCGACCTCAAGGAGATGACCCAGACATGGAAATTAGTAAAAAAAAAATTGAGATGATGAAAATCCGTGAAGAGCAGCATAAAGCTCCCATCAGTGAGTTTATACATTTATTCATGAAACAAATGAACTCACATGTTACAAATAAATCAATGTTTTTTCTTAAATGGCTCAGAATCCTCCTGGATGAACATACCTCAGCTGATCTTTCTAGTCTACATCAAGAGTATGATAAAACATGGTCAGAACTCTCAAAACTAAGTAAGAGCAGTAATAAATCTGCAGAACTGTTGCCAAAACAAACAGAACTTGTGAAATTATCTAAGAAACTTCAAGATGCAACATTTGGTTTGGAGCACATCATGAGGGAGATCGGTCAGATCTATGAATCATGTTCATCTGTGAAGGAGAACATGAAAGACTTGAAGATTAACTTCTCTTCTCTCCCAAGTCTTGCAGCACGGATGATGATCTCTGGGTTTCCTCTAGAGCTGATGGATGGAGATACAGCTCATGTTCCTGTGATCTGGATCAGTGCTGTTCTAGATCAACTCATCCAGAAAGTGGGAGATCAGAGAGTCTTTGTTCTGTCAGTTTTAGGGCTTCAGAGCTCTGGGAAATCCACCATGCTGAATGCAATGTTTGGACTCCAGTTTGTGGTCAGCGCTGGCAGGTGCACCAGAGGAGCCTTCATGCAGCTGGTCAGAGTCTCAGACGAGATGAAAACACAGAAGAACTTTGACTATATTCTGGTTGTTGATACTGAGGGTCTTCGTGCTCTAGAACTGGCTGGAAGTTCAACAAGACATCATGACAATGAATTGGCCACATTTGTTGTTGGTCTTGGAAATATGACATTGATCAACATCTTTGGAGAAAACCCGTCTGAGATGCAGGACATTCTTCAGATTGTGGTTCAGGCCTTCATGAGAATGAATGAGGTCAGACTGCATCCCGGCTGTGTGTTTGTGCATCAGAACGTTTCAGACGTCACAGCTAGAGAGAAAAACATGGAGGGAAGGAGACGACTGCAGGAGACACTAGATAAGATGACAAAACTCGCTGCTGAAGGTGAAGTCTGTGATGCAGAACGTTTCAGTGATGTCATTAGATTTGATGTACAGAAGGATGTGGTGTATTTTGCTCAGCTCTGGGAAGGCACCCCACCCATGGCACCACCAAACCCTTCATATTGTGAAAACGTTCAAGACCTTAAGAAAACTATTCTTTCACATGTCTCAAAATCAAATGGCATGATGCTGACAGACATAAAAATTCACATTAAAAATCTCTGGGAAGCTTTGCTGAAGGAACGGTTTGTGTTCAGCTTCAAAAATGCCCTGGAGATCGCCACATACAGGAGATTGGAGACAGAATACAGTAAGTGGACCTGGAGTCTTAGGAAGGCCATGCTGGAAACTGAAAACAAACTACAGAACCAAATAGAAAATGGAGCAATCAGTGAGGTTGAGGAAACACATCTTCAAGAAGAACTAAATGTAAAAAGTACAGAAGTGAAAAAATCTATGTCAGAATTCTTTGAGAGAGACACCAATGCCAGTATACTGATTCAGTGGAAAACATCTTTTGAAATAAAAGTCTCACACATACAGGAAAACATTATTAGGGAAACACAGAGGAAACTGAATGTGGTGCTTCAGCAGCGAGACCTGAGGAAAAACATTGACGCTCAGAGGACACAAAATGAAAACACTCTCCTTGAGAAGGCCAAAAATCTTGCCTTAACTTTCAAAGAGAAAGCAAAAGATGATAAGATCCTGCAAAGAGAGTTTGATTCATTTTGGAATCATTGTTTGAGTGAGATTACCAAGGACACACCTCAAGTCCAAGACATTGACATTTTAAAAGACATGAAGGAGGTCCTTAGTAACAATGAAAGTTTTTTAAACCTCAAGACAAAAATTTTGAACATGTCAAGCTATTCAGAGTATATTCAGATTAATAAATCTAGAAAAAAACATATGTGGTGGCACAGTTCTAGAGAGTATGATGCCCAAATCAACCAACTAATTACAGACATTGTTCTGCAAGTAAATAAAATGATTATGTCATATAACATAGCAAAAATGGGCTACAATAAAACTTACATTCATGAACTCACTGGTTTCATCATAGCAAAGTTAGTAGAACATGAGGAAGAATATAAAGAGAAATATACATTCAAGAAACACTTCTTCAGTAATTTGGTACTTGCCATATTCAAAAAAGAACAAATGACATTCATGGAACAACACAACCTTTTCAGGAACGGTAATGATCCGGTTCTCTACTTTACAATAAAAAGAGAAGAGTATTACAGAATTTTCCAGAAATACTGTCAGGGAGCAACATCAGCTGCCATTATAGGAGAGATCATCTGTAATAAACTGAAAAAACCCATTCAGCAGAGTGTCTACAAGAAAACTGCACAAGATTTGGCAGATGAAATGAGATCAAACTGTGAATCACTGAATGGAAACAGATCTAATCTGGAGAAACACATCCTCATGACTCTGTCAGAAAAGGAGGATTTTGAGACATACATAACCTACATTCATAAACCCAAAGAATACTTCAAGAGTTTCATCAGAGATGAAGTCAGTCTGTATTTAAATGATAACTTCAACATCAGTGTTCTGCCCAAAATTAAAGATGATTTAAGGCAGAAAGAGAATCAGATCATAGAAGCAGTGCAGAGAGCATCTGAAGAGGTTGATGATAGTGGAGATGCTGATCTGTGGTTGAAGATTTTCATGCTGAATTTATCAGATGTGCTGATATTCTCTGAAAAGGACCTTGGTGGAGTGAGTCGTGATGATGTTGATGTAAAACTCCTAGCCGAGGTAATAAGAAAAGAACTTCCTTTTGCAATTTCTGACATGAGTAAGGAATTCAGTACAGAATCATTTCTACAGAAGCTGGAATATAAGGACAGGCCAGATGAGATTCTAAATGAACACCTCTGTACATGCTGTTGGGTTCAGTGTCCGTTCTGTAAAGCCATCTGCACCAACACAGCAGAAAACCACAAACCACAACTTCACAGTGTTCCTTTCCATCGACCTAATGGACTGAATGGGTGGCATTATAGAAGAACACAATATCTTTGTGCAGACTTTTGCACAACTCTAGTAACAAGTACTAAGAGATTTTATCCAACTCATGAATCTAAAGAATCCATTCCATATAAAGATTACAAATCAGCAGGAGGTGTTTATGCTGAATGGCGCATCACCCCTGACCTCACTGAGCTGTCGTACTGGAAGTGGTTTGTCTGCAGATTCCAGAAAGAGCTGGAAAAGTACTATGAGAGAAAATTTCAGGGTCGGGGAGAGATCCCAGATGAATGGAGAAACCACTCAAAAGAGGACGCTATTGAGAGTTTGGACAAATACTTCTGAACAAGCATAATGTATAATCAGTGAAGAAAAATGAATGATTCTTTTTATTCTTTGATTTAAGTCTATGTATATTATGTAGTTCAAGAACACCTCTGAAGAAACTCTTAGACTGTTAGGATTAGGTTATAAAAGTTATGAAGCCTTAAAAAAAGTTTGAAGTTTGAACTATCTACTCTACAATATAAAACCATTTAAATAATCATTAAATGAAACTAATCACCTCTTTATTTGGAGATCTGAGTTTTTGCTTTTGATAACAATTGAAATTGTTTTTACATGCTTTTTAAAACTTCAGGTTGTCTTTTTTTATCTCATTGTTATTAGCAATAATGATTAGTTCCTAAATATACAAAATACTTATGTTTGACAAAATATGCGTTTAAAACTGCAGTAAATGAGTCTTTTGAAAATCATGCATTTTAAATTCTACTATTAACTGCATGCAGTACAGGTCTGACAGTATCTGAGTATTAATAATGTCACTTTCACTGATATGTTAACATTAAGTACTAAATATTAATGCATGTGTCTTATTTAATCTATCATATAATACAAAACAACACTCTAATGTCTTAAAATGATGTAAATTGTGAATAAAGATCAGATTCAAATTCCTTCAAGTGCATTCTGTGCATTATTGCAGATCAAATCCAGACTACACTTAGACTTAAATGATGGAATCATGATCTGATCGCTCTTGACTGCATTAACAGCAGGTGGAAAAACCCACATTTGTATTTGTTCTGAGTTCAATTAAACGAAGGTGTAAATGGACAAGTGTTTTGTCATCCATTCATAGACTCTTTTATTGAACTGAAATGAGTCGACTCAAGCTAGATAATGACACTCTTGTCTTCTGTAGAACTTCAAACTTATAAACTTCATCAAATTATATGAAGATCATATCTAACTTACAAGCCAAAAACGTGTTATAAACGTGTTTCCTTTCATAGGCTACTTTGACCAATCCAGGCAAAAGAACTGTTTCAAACTGAGAAAGACATTTTTCATCTACATAAAATATTGTATGACATTCATTTGCAGAATTTAAGCAAGAAACACAAAACAGGCTAGAAGTCACAAAAATACCTACTCTTGTTTTGCTCAAACCTCGATCTTCCAACGTGACGAGCTTCATTAAAGTTAGAGTTTTCCCTCATTTTTAACTTAATATCTTCATTAAGAAGTATAAGGAAACATTAAAACATAAATTGAACGCGACAGTCCAATAACACTTGTGACATAAACGGCGGTAAAACTGTCTCTTTAATATATACGATATTGAATGTACTTACTGTGGCTTCCAAAACATCCGTGGACATAATCACGCAGAATCAGCAATAAATATAAAACTTTTAGCGCAAAATTCACAAAAACGCCTGAAAACAACAACAAGACTCCTGAGGTCCACAGAAGCGATCATACGTCATCAATCAAAGAGTCACATGACCAGGTGTTTGTTACCTGAGCACAGGTTCAAATAAACGGGTTCCACAGAAATATTGAGCAGCACAACTGTGTTCAACATTGATAATAATCAGAAATGTTTGTTGAGCAGTAAATCAGTATATTATTATGATTTCTGAAGATCATGTGACACTGAAGACTGGAGTAATGATGCTGAAAATACAGCTGCAGATCACAGAAATAAATTACAGTTTAACAGATATTCAAATAGAAAACAGCTGTTTTAAATTGTAATAATGTTTCATTATTTTTTTTTTTTATGAATTTTTGATTAAATAAATGCAGCCTTGGCGAGCAGAAGAGTCTCTTTCAAAAACATTTAAAAAGCTTAATTATTCCAAATGTGTAATATAATATAATATGTGTTACAACTGTGATTATCATTGTGTATGAGCAGGAGATTAGAGCATGAAGTGTTGTATACTGCTACATCACTAGAGGGCCATGATTCACCAAGAATGATGAATGTAAACACTGCAGATCTCAGCACATATGAGCAGAAAACTCTGAAGACAAAGACATCTGTTCGCTTAATTGTTCTTCTTGCATTGAGAATGAAAGATTTCTAATCTCAAAACGAAAGGAAGTGGCATTAAGGATCAATAGGCTAGTGTGGAAACACACTATATGGAATATTTCCGAAATTCTGTTTTAAAAAATATAAATGTGAAGGGTACAGCACAGTTTGAAATGCTTCCAGCTTGCTGTATACGTCTCGACTAATTTTACATGCAGACTGACACCAGATTGAGGTTATAATGAACATTTTATTGCAGCACAAGCAAAATCCCCCAGCAGCTTTTGTTCTTTGTGAGCTGCAGGGTCTGTTTGTTCAGATCCAGCAGAGGGAGTCGAAGGTCTTCTCAGGAAACACCAGCCGGATCTCCAGGGGTCGTTTCCATGACTCCCACAGTCTCTCAGGTGCCTGTGTATCCATGGAGACGACTCTGTCCAGTGCAGTGGCCAGAGATGGTTGACCTCAGGAGCTGACCTTTGACCCGAGGGTCACTCAGGGGGTCGCGGGGTCAGCAGTGGCCGGAGGGCTGGACAGTACTCACACTGATTAGCCGTCCTTTTAACCAGCACAACCTTCATCAAGATGATTAGAATATTGACCAATGTAAATCGCATGTAAATCACAGGAAACTCAGCAAACACACTACTGCTGGGATTAAAAATAGTGACACTGTGAATGTATATAAATACACATTTTTAGATGTCAAAACTATTCTGTGTGTGTGTACATACATACACACACACACACAGAATAGTTTTGACATCTAATGTGTATTTATATACATTCATAGTATTTATTTTTATTATAGTATTTGCTTTATTTTTGTACTTTTGTAGGTGATTTGCTTTAAAATAGTTCCTACTGAAAAAAGGTTGCATTGCACAAAAATTAAGAAAATTTTCTCTCAAATTCTCATTATAATATATAATTTGTGGTAAGTATAAGAATTATTATTTTAATATTTCTATGTTATATCGCATGTGATTATGTCATTCATTCAATTATTAATAATGATTTAGTCTCATTAGCGAGGTACTGTACAGTATTTTTTGTACAGTGAATATTGCATGTAATATAGTGTTTTTTTTATTTTTTTATTAAAAACAGTAAAACAAACATTTGTACATAAGCACCATTAAATAATATACTTTTTTTGAGTTCTACTTAATTTACCATCACAGTGTTACTTGTGAAAAAGATTAGATTCCTATGCAATGCATGATCTGATCAAATGCATGCATGCAAGTCTCTTTGCATAAAAGCATCTGCCAAATGCATGAATGTAAATGTAGATTGTTGAAGCTTCTGCTGCTGAACACGTTTCAAAATGGCACCAGCAGCGTTGTTCATCCCAGAGGAGGTGTATATGTCATCATGGATGCTAAAAGACACGTGATCAAAGCCTTCTTCCTCCCAATAATGTATGCCCTGCAGCAGATGGCTTGTCAATATCAATATATTAATTTAAAAGCAGCGGCACGATCAGGATAGAGTCCTGGGGTCGCTGCAAGAGAACAAGGGCAAAGAAAGGAGAGACACTCCAGAGATTACAGTCAGTGAGAAATAAAGAATCTCCTGCAGATCAAATTAAAATGTAAAGCTGTCAGGGGAGGATTCACAGTCTGATTAAACTGAACAACAGTAAAGCATCTATTGCCAATAAAGCTGCAGAGTTTTTCATAAAAATGCATCCTTGCTGAATAAAATGATTGTATTCTTTTTTTTTTTTAATGGTAGTGTATCATGGTTTGCACAAAAATACTTGATTTGTTTTGATAATAATCAGAAATGTTTGTTGATCAGTAAATCAGTATATTAGAATGATTTCTGAAGATCATGTGACACTGAAGACTGGCGTAATGATGCTGAAAATACAGCTTTGATCACAGGAATAAATTACATTTTAATAGATATTCACATAGAAAACAGCTGTTTTAAATTCTATATTTCACAATTTGATAATGCATTTTTGATCAAATAAATGCAGCTTTGGTGAGCAGAAGAGACTCTCTGTCAGGGTTGGGTGCAGGGATAGAGCGAGGACTCAAATGCAGGAGGAAAATCGGGCTTTATTAATTATAAAATAAAATAAACAAACAAACAAAAACTACCCCGTAGGGGAAAACACACTGGCAAGGCAGGGCAAGACAAGGCAAGGCAAGGCAGGACAGGACAGGACTTCATGAGGGTAGGGTCGACGACGAACCAGCACGGGACTGCAAACACAAGGAGATTATAAAGGGAGCCAATGAGGAGGGTAATGAGGTAAACACAGGTGGGGAAATTTAACCAATAATTAGGAAACAAGGTGGGTGGGGTCAAGACAATTGACATGAGCACATGGCACATAGAACCAAACAAGACAAGCCATGTGCTCACACAAAACAAAAACACAAGCACATGGCCAGCAAAACAAATCACTAGCCATGTGCAAGACAGGACACGAACACGCAGCTAACGAGGAGACTCATCAGCTGCATGTTCACAAAACATGACAAACATGAAAGCACAGATCAAAACAAAACAAGAAAAAGCACGCGGCCGAAACCGAACCACGTGCCGAACAAAACGCACACACACAGAGACAGAGGACAGAGGAGCGCACGACCCGAGCAAACTCGAAATCGCACGCTCCCCAGCAAGAACAAACCTGGAGCGTGAGTGTCCGAACCCCGACACGAAACCAGAACAGAGTCTGAACAAGACAGGAGTGCCGGGATCCGAACACCACGCCCCAACATGAAACAGAGCACGCAGACAAGAGAGCGCGCAGCTCGAGCACACTCGAAGCCACGCGCTCACCAAAAAACAAGACAAGAAGGGAGTGTCAGGGCTCCGTCACAAAACCATGAATAAACTAGACCGAAGTGACAGAACCCTGACACTACCCCTCCCCAAAGGGACGCCACCTGGCGTCCCTAAGGAGGACACCAAAAACAAGACAGAAACATGACAAAAGACAAGACTGGTACAAACCTGAGAACACAAGACAGACAGGGGTCAACACACAGAGACAAGGAAGGGTGGGAGGGGGGGGGAAGCCAAGCCAGTGCCAGAAACTAAGCCCAGGAAGTCTTTAGGATGGTCCAGGGTGGGACGGGAGGGTTGAGCCAGGGAGGCTCCAACAGTTCTGGAGTCCTGGCTGAGGGCCAGGGTGGAGCTGGAGGGACGGACCAGTGGGGCTCCAGCCTTTCAGGAGTCCTGGCTGCGGGCCAGGGTGGAGCAGGAGGGACGGACCAGGCGGGCTCCAGCAGTCCAGGAGTCCTGGCTGAGGGCCAGGGTGGAGCTGGAGGGACGGACCAGGCGGGCTCCAGCAGTCCAGGAGTCCTGGCTGAGGGCCAGGGAGGAGCTGGAGGGACGGACCAGACGGGCTCCAGCAGTCCAGGAGTCCTGGCTGGGGACCAGGGTGGAGCTGGAGGGACGGACCAGGCGGGCTCTTGCGCCTCTGGAACCCCGGCAGGAGGCCAGAGCAGGACCAGCAACTTGGCAGCCGACAAGGGCATCAGAGAAAGGAGCTTGGGCGGCGCTGGCAGGCCAAGGAGGTTGAGCGGAGCCAGCAGGGCAAGGAGCTTGAGTCTGGGCAGGGACTGCAGGGTAAGGAGCTTGGGTGGCGCCGGCAGGGCAAGGGGCTTGAGTCTGGGCAGAGACTGCAGGGTAAGGAGCTTGGACGGCGCCGGCAGGGCAAGGAGGTTGAGCGGAGCCGGCAGGGCAAGGAGCTTGAGTCTGGGCAGAGACGGCAGGGCAAGGGGCTTGGGCGGCACCGGCAGGGCAAGGGGCTTGAGTCTGGGCAGAGACTGCAGGGAAAGGAGCTTGGGCGGCGCCGGCAGGGCAAGGAGCTCGGGCGGCGCTGGCATCAGGGCAAGCCGCTCGGGTGGGGCCGGCAGGGCAAGAAGCTTGGGCGGGGCCGGCAGGGCAAGGAGCTTGTGTGGGGCCGGTAGGGCAAGAAGTTCTGGTGGGGCCGGCAGGGCAAGAAGCTTGGGCGGGGCCGGCAGGGCAAGCAGCTTGGGTGACTCAGAGATGGCCTCCTGGCCAGCAGAGGGCTCTGGAACGGCCTCCAGGCCTTGAAGGGTGGAAGAAGCCTTCCTCCTGTTCCTCCTCCTCCTCCTCCGTCTCTGAGAGTGGGGAACTGCTGCATCGCCGTCGGGCGATGCTGGGGGCTCTGCAGCTTCATCAGCCGCCGCTGGGGGCGCTGCAGCTCCGTCGGTCGCCCCTGGGGACGCTGCAGCTTCATCAGCCGCCACTGGGGAAGCTGCAGCTTCGTTGACCACCACCTGAGGTACACCAGCCTCCTTAGCTTGGGAACGGGCCAGGAACTCCACCCATTCCCAAAAAGTCAGGTGGTCCAGCCCCCTCATCCTCCACCAGTTGAGGGGCTCGTCAAGGGCACTGTTGAAAAGATCCTTGAGGGCCGGATCATTGAACCCCAACCCCTCTGCAGCACCACTGAACTCCAGGGCGAACCTCCTGACATCAGTGCCCTGTTGACGGAGGGAGCTCAGGGCCTTGAACTGGAGGATGCGTTGGTAGAGGGGGCTGGAGAGAGTGGAGGGTGGTGGATGGCGCAAGCCCTTCCTCCGCTGAGTCCTCATCTGGCTGGTTCGTTCTGTCAAGGTTGGGTGCAGGGATAGAGCGAGGACTCAAATGCAGGAGGAAAATCGGGCTTTATTAATTATAAAATAAAATAAACAAACAAACAAAAACTACCCCGTAGGGGAAAACACACTGGCAAGGCAGGGCAAGACAAGGCAAGGCAAGGCAGGACAGGACAGGACTTCATGAGGGTAGGGTCGACGACGAACCAGCACGGGACTGCAAACACAAGGAGATTATAAAGGGAGCCAATGAGGAGGGTAATGAGGTAAACACAGGTGGGGAAATTTAACCAATAATTAGGAAACAAGGTGGGTGGGGTCAAGACAATTGACATGAGCACATGGCACATAGAACCAAACAAGACAAGCCATGTGCTCACACAAAACAAAAACACAAGCACATGGCCAGCAAAACAAATCACTAGCCATGTGCAAGACAGGACACGAACACGCAGCTAACGAGGAGACTCATCAGCTGCATGTTCACAAAACATGACAAACATGAAAGCACAGATCAAAACAAAACAAGAAAAAGCACGCGGCCGAAACCGAACCGCGTGCCGAACAAAACGCACACACACAGAGACAGAGGACAGAGGAGCGCACGACCCGAGCAAACTCGAAATCGCACGCTCCCCAGCAAGAACAAACCTGGAGCGTGAGTGTCCGAACCCCGACACGAAACCAGAACAGAGTCTGAACAAGACAGGAGTGCCGGGATCCGAACACCACGCCCCAACATGAAACAGAGCACGCAGACAAGAGAGCGCGCAGCTCGAGCACACTCGAAGCCACGCGCTCACCAAAAAACAAGACAAGAAGGGAGTGTCAGGGCTCCGTCACAAAACCATGAATAAACTAGACCGAAGTGACAGAACCCTGACACTCTCTGTTTGTAAGTGGCCAGTTTTCCATTCAGCTGCTTTGAGTTCTCTGTATATCTGGTGGAATCAGGCTGATTTTGCTGTGAAACTCTCATGTTTTTAAGCGGTAGACATGAAGCACTGAGAGTTATTGATAAGCACCTGTTATTTAAAAGGCAGTAAACGGCACCTGAACACTCTTGACCTTCAGAGCTTCTTCTTTTGAATGCCAATGAAACGTTTCCGCCACGTGACACATCATAAACGGTGGCGCGTTACGCAACATCTCTCCTGGAGAATTTAACACAAACGGTTGACCTTTGACCTTCTCTGAACCCCTGAACCTTTCTGAAGGAGGGTGAAAGTGAACCGGTTCAGCCATTGATTTAGTGAAGGGTCTCTTTAGATTTTTATTGAGTTTTAGTTTTTAATGCTTTAATGTCTGTTTGTGGAAGAAAAAAGCAGGACAGAAAAAAACAGACAGATGAACTCCCTCACTGCATTAAATATGGGTAAGAATCCTATATTGACCAATAAAATCTTTTGTATATATTCATGCAACCATAAAACCTGCTGCAGATGCTAAATCATTTGCAAACATCTATTATTGTTTTGCATCTCCGTAAATGTTTCTGGTCACTCAAGTGCCTTTATAGATCTGACTATGGTGATCAGAGCAACAGCACATGAGAGGTCACCTCCGCTGACCTTTGACCTCTGACATATGGCAACGAAGCGCACTAAAAATGTGCTCAGTAAAATTTGACCTGACATACAGGCACACTTGAAGTCCTCCTGTAAAAAACACGTTTTATATGCATATATTGTTTGAAACATGATAAATAGGACAAAGGAGCCAGTATGTAAGTAAACCAGGGTTATAGTTAACTAAACTAAAGCCATAAATAAAAATAAAAAAAGAAAGGAAATTAAACATTAATTGAATTAAATAAACATTAACTGAAATAAAAATAAAATATATAAAAAGTTAAACAATTTTTTTTACAGCTAGTTGACAAGCAACATTTATAATTTTCACTTAGTTTAACCTAATGTACTAAAACTAATACTGAAATAAAAAAATATATTAAAAACATTAAAAAAACAAATTAATAGCAATTACAAAACACAACAAATTTAATAAAACTTTAACTGAAATGAAAATGTAAAGCATAAACATAAAAACGTATTCAAATATTTATAAAAAAAAAAAAAAACAATATCTCAATAATAGTAATATAAGTGAAAAACTAAAAACCTTTTCATTGCTTGAAATAAAATATTACCCGAAAGAAAGAAATGCCAACTGAAATAAAATAATATACATAAAAACTTGTCAAGGCAACTTTTTACTTTTACAATTACTTTTACTTGATGAACTAAAATAACTACAAACCTAAACATTAATACAAACTATAAAACATAAAATAATTGCTTAAAGTTTAACTAAAAATAAAGTTGAAAATACAAAAATAAAATTAATAAAATATTAATAAAAGCTAGAATCATGTCTGAATTATACTAAAATTAGTAAAACACTAGCTTTAGCTTTTTAAATGCATCTTTTTAGCAGTTCCCTCTGCTTTCATAATATTCAGAGAGACCAATAACAATGTGCAATTTCCATTAGACTCGAGGTCCATCTTAAGGTAACCTGACCTTTAAAGGTCTTCATTGTGTATTTGAGACCAGATTTAGAGGGCTTTCACACATCTCATTCTGGAAAGGACAGCTCTCAAATAGTGAAAACAAAGCACACGGGCCTAATAATAGAGCACATTTTTACCACCTAAGTCAAGGATATGGATCAATACTAATAACAATGCCTTTTGCAGCGTTCAGGGGGCTGCGAACACACACACACACACTTCTGTAAGGGCTCTCCAATCAGTTTCTCAACTATCATCCACGGCGTGTTTTATAGAGCCTGATTGCACACATTGCATCGGTGCCGCAAGCCGTGACGAAACACAATGAAGATTTCTAATGCACTTCAGTGCAAAAACCACCTGCAAGCAACACATGCAGGAAAACTGACTGTTTTTACGAGGAAAAAAGCATGCGTTGCATTCAAAACAATGAGTTGAACAGTATTCTGGAGTTTTCCTTTTTTAATGTAAGCTGTTCAAAGAAATACTGTTTGGCCCCTGAAACAAAAGCAACATTTTAGGGTGAGAATAACAAATAAAACTAAAGCTTATTCTTAGACTTCAGCTTTTGACTTAGGCCAAGAAGTAACAATCCACATCCGCAATGCCCTAGCAACCACATAGCAAAATCCTGGAAACCAGGCCTATTATATAGTTAACCAAAGCAGATAAATGTTAACTGAAATAAAATATATAAAAACATAAAAGCAATTTCTAGGTAGTTGCCAAGGCAACATTTCTCATATTCATTTAGTTTAACTTGATGTACTAAAATAAGTAAAACTAAATAAAATAAACAAATAAATAAAATGTACTAAAACTTTACCTAAAATCAAAATGGAAAACATATAAATTAATTTAAAATATTAATAAAAATTATAATAGTATTTAGGAAAGGGGAAAACAGTCAGAACAAAAACCAGGGTCATTATACTTAACCAAAATAAAACAAACTAAAACCATTTTAATATATATATATATATTTTGTTATGTTGAAATATAAAAGACTTATTATACCCAAACTTATATAAAAATAAAGATAAAATTAACTTAAAAATAACTAAAATTAAAGAAAAATGTAGACACATTTAAAAAAAAAAAAAAAAAAGATTAAAAACTACAAAATTGCTAGAGCTTTAACTAAAATTAAAAAGAAAACTCAAAATATAAAACCTATAATACTCATAGAACATCACAGCAACTGCATAGCAACACCCTAGCAACCACCCAGAATACTCTACACTCTCAGAAAAAGGTACAAAAGCTATCTCTGGCTTTTCAAACTGTACAAATATGTATCATTAATGTACTAATACATACACTTTAGGTACTAATATGCAACTTTAAGGCACTTATCTGCACCCTCTGGGGTAAATAAGGTACAAAAGAGTCCCTTTTAAAAGGGAAATGCCTCATTGCTGTGTTGGCAATTTAGCGATTTTCTCATCGTTGTTGCAACTTTTAATGTTTTTGCAATATTTAAATAGCCTATATTTGGCAATATTTTTTGTGATTAATAAACACCAAAAAAAAAAAAAAAAAAAGTGGTTTATAACATGGTTTCTTGACAACAGAATCAGAAAAATAATGCAAACGAGAGTGGCTGTATTGGTATTTTGGCTGTATTAAAACAGAAATAGGCTGTATAAAAAGGAAACAAATGTAAAGGGCTGATATGAGGAGAATGATATGCTAATTTGGGCGTGACTTCATCTAGTGACATTTAGGGACTTTTCAAACAGGCTTTGACTATGGAAGGTGGATAGGGCCAAAAGTGTTTAAACAGAACGTGTGAAATTTGACCATGTCAACACGCACTGTTTGTCCACGTTAATGCATCAGTTTTGAACGTGTTTCTTTTAAACACATTCTGGGTGTGTTAAGGCATCAGCTTTCACCACGTGTTTTTGGTACGTGTATAGACACACAGGCTAACTGTGTAAAAACAACGAATATGAATATGTTTCTTAGTGCATGCACATTCTGGAAATGTTCAAATGTGTAATACTTTTTAAAGCATTAGCATCTAGATTTACCCACATATTAATTCTTTCTTTAGTTCATTATGGCATTGCTTTACTGATACTGTGCTAGAGCAAATTAATTAATGTTGTGGTGTAAATTAAGAGTTGAACGAACGTTGAACTAAACAACTAAAAAGGGGATGACAAATCATGACATAAGACTGACATCACACACAAACCAAAGCATTATCCCTTATTGAACAAATTGTCTGATGTTTGCATACGTGCATCCCAGTGCACCATTACAACATCTTTCACGTATAAACAGGACATCTGATATTTGTATATGCATATACTAATGTACAATTATGTTACATTTGCAAATACAGACTCAAATCCAATAATTTAATTGCCTGCTGTGTGTGTGGTTGCATTAACACAAACAAACAAATGGACAAATTTTAAAGACTTTTGTCCCCATCGGCCTTCCATATTTGGCAACACTACCCCAGTGACAGCTTTTGTACCTTTTTTGTTTGTTTGTTTGTTTTGTTTTGAGAGTGTAGCATCATGGTGGAAACATTCACAAGTCTCTATAAACCATCTGAACGTATGAGAACCAGCTTCAGTGTCTCTCTACGGCTGGATTCAGCTGGAAATCCGAGTGTTTTCATGTTGCCTCCAATTCCAAGGATTATTTGTCATCTCCAGAGTAAAGGATTTTTAAAAGTCAACCTGCAGCCCCTTCCCCTCTCTCTCTCTCTCCCTCTCAATCCCCCTGACGCTCCGCGGCTCCGATCGATGCAGTATTGATCAACTCTCTCTATCGCTGGCCAACCAGACTAATCACCCAAACACAAGCTCAACACTCTCACATACTGTAAAACTAAACAACACACACATATGCAGCGTCACACACACTTCATCATGCAAACAGGGTTATTCTAGCACTTTCTTCTTCTTTACATGCTCGGTATGCGATCTGAAGTCTCAAAATGTTGCTGTGCTCGTTTAATATTAAATGTGATGTTTAAGATTTAATATAGATGCATCCACTGTGCTGTTTTCATTGTGATTTGCTTATTGTGAAGCAGAATTTCCATTCTCAGAATAAATGACATGCTTTCCTCACACTCTATCTCCAGTGTTTTCCATCCTCCTTTGTTTCCTCACAAAATCAATATTCCTGTGGAAGGGAAAAAATGAGGCTGCCATATTTCTCCTCTGGTTATGATTGGAGGTTTGAAAAGATCCAGGTGCAGATGAAAACTAGGGCATCTTTAAATGTATGCATCCAGTTTAATATGCTAAATTAATGTTTTAAACAGAATTCATCAGATCATTACTGATATTTGTGGTGCTGATTTCCCTCTAATAAATAATGTCACTTCCTGATTAAATGATTTTGGTTAGTTAAAAGAATTGCACAAAAGTCTATTAGGATGGATAGAGATATTGAGGACATGAGCTATGAATAAATCACAAACTACAATATTATTCCCAATTGAACATGTTTAGTATGAAACATTTTGGTTCAGTAAAGGAGAAAGTTTTCAGGTGCACAAGTTAAGCATCCCCTTAAAACAAAATAAAATGCTTTCAAATTCACTCATATTCATGTCATTGTGATATAAAAGATAAGTAATTATTTGTATTTGTAAAATATTTTATGCAATATTTAATCTGTAGCAACAATTATGTTATGATGTTGTGCTCTCTTAATTAATAAGCAATGTTGCACAAGCTTTGTGACATGGTGCATTATCCTGCTGGAAGTAGCCATCAGAAGATGGGTACACTGTAGTCATAAAGGGATGGACATGTGGCGTTTAAACGATGCTCAATTGGTACTAAGGGGCCCAAAGTGTGCCAAGAAAATATCCCCCACACCATTACACCACCACCACCAGCCTGATCCGTTAAGACAAGGCAGGATGGATCCATGCTTTCATGTTCTTTACGTCAAATTCTGACCCTACCATCTGAATGTTGCAGCAGAAATCGAGCCTCATCAGACCAGGTAACGTTTTTCCAATCTTCTATTGTACAATTTTGTGTGAATTGTAGCCTCCGTTTCCTGTTCTTAGCTGAGAGGAGCGGCACCCGGCGCCCATCTGCTTCAGGGTTTGACGTGTTGTGCGTTCAGAGATCAGTTACTATTGCATTTCTATCTTCTCTAGTCTGTCCATTCTCCTCTGACCTCTGACATCAACAAGGCATTTTCTTCCACACAACTGCCGCTCACTGGATATTTTCTCTCTTTCGGACCATTCTCTGTAAACCCTAGAGATGGTTGTGCATGAAAATCCCAGTAGATCAGCAGTTTTTGAAATACTCAGACCAGCCCGTCTGGCATTCAAAGTCACTTATATATATATATACTGTATATAATATATTTTATGTTTCAAATAGTAATTCAACACTCATTAAGTCATGTTTAAAGCAGTGCTCTGTCCAGCTGTTTTAAAGGTTTATTTTGGTTTGTTTGTCACACTTTATATGGAGGCTAAAGTTTAGAGCATTGCATCGTGGGATATGGTACCACAAGCAGTATACACGGAAAACTTTGTGCTAAATGTATTCCCAGCATGAAGAAAATTCATATACTGCAGAAATGTATGTTAGTATGCCAGTGGGTTTACTGCAGTAATTCATGGATTTACTATAGTAACTTGCAAAACTGCATCTAAGCACCTGAACTGAACAGAAAGCATTTTACAAGCTAATGATGAAGCTGCTGAACTCTTGACAGATGCATCACTCATTCTTTGACTAAAGTTATTCTGATTGACTCACCGGCCGCTGTCACTCTCCTCTGCAGTAAAGGGACTCTGATTATGTACGGCTCTGTCAACACGAGATAAGAGCACCGTATCATCCCTCACACTGACTGGACCGACCCGACCTGATCAAATCAGCCCCGCGGCCTGCAGTGGACATTGAGTGACCCCTCGAACGCAGCAGACTTCAACATTCACCTGCTCAAACTTCAGAGCTGCTGCTTGATAAAAAGAAGATTAGAGTTAAAGTTTTTATAGATAGTTCCTGTTAAAAAAAATCCTAACTGGGTTGTTCCTTTTTCAGTTATTGAATAATGAAAAGGGAGAGTTAAATCCCTGTTGACATTTCATTTAGTGCATTCATCACACTGGAAATATTTACGTTATTTTTAACGTAAAAGCATGAGTGGCCATTTGTAATTTGAATGTGCGAGACTTCCGGCGTCTTTTGCTTCCAGTTATTTTAGCTGTACAAAAACAGCTCCTTATGCTGCTTGATGCCACAAACTGGTGTTTACTATTTTAATTGATTATCGTACTCATAACCGCACTGGATTGTAGCAAATTCTTCTAGTTACCCTCCTAACAAGAATATGTTCGAAGAACATTGTACTAACGTTCCCATTAGATTAGGTACTTCTCTGAAAGTTGAAAATGCACTGAAAAAAAATTATACAAAAATATTTTTAAAGGTAACTGGTTGCAAACAATTTATTTTAGCTACATTTAAATAAATAATAATAAAAAAATGCTGAATGTTAAAAGTTAGTCAACTAAATTTGTTTATTTAAATGTAGCTCAAATAAATTGGTTGTAACCACTTATCTTAAATTTGTTTTAGTAAATTCAATGAATCAGTTTTTGTGTCCAGTTTTTTAAAAAGGTTTGTTAAAATGTATTTTCTTGGTTTTATGAACACTGCATTTAACCATTTTGCACACATTATGGGTATGTTCTCTGGATGTTCTGAAACATTTAAAAAATGTTACAGTGAACATCCAACTAAAACCTTTTAGAATAAAAACGTTAGTGATGTATAAATAACATTTTGAGGACACTATTAAAGTCCAGATAACATTGAACAAACATTCTATTAACGTTATGCTTTAAAACTCACTGTAAAAAATAAAAAGTTGAGAAAGCTTAAAAGTTTAAGGCAACCAGCTTCAGCAGATTTTTGAGTTTTCTCAACCTGTTTTTTTCCGTTTATACAACAAAAAGTTGAGAAAACTAAAAAATCTGCTGAAGCTGGTTGCCTTGAACTTTTAAGTTTTCTCAACTTTTTATTTTTTTCATTGTTTTATCATTTAGCAAACATTACGGGAACGTTACTTTTGAATGTTCTCTGAATGTTCTGAAACAAGTTACATTTAAAAAAAGTTAGACAAACACCAAACTAAAATGTTTTAGAAGAAAAGGTTCCATGAGCGATGTATAAATAGTATTTTTGTTCTACCATTTTGAGAACATTTGTAACGGGGCGAACAAGACGTGAGACGTGCGGATCCATGTGCAAGCTTTCCAATAAACAGGCAGGGTCAAACAACGGAAAACAGGTATGGTACGGGCAAGACACAGAGTAATCCTAGGGCAAGCGTGGGTCGACGATCGGCAAACAATATCCAACAGGGCAAGGCAGAGAGATAATCCAGGTACACGAGCAATAGTCCAAGAGAGGTGCAAACTGAATCCAAAAGGTGAGACAAGGGTTAATCCACAATACAAGGGCAGGAAACAGGAAACGAGACGGTAAACAAAATAAACTAAACTTAGAGAACACAGATTGGCTCGGTAAGGCAGCTAACACTAGGAGAGTGTTATACGCAGAACAATACTCGGCAGAGAGGAAGAGGAAGTCCATGGTTTATGTAGGGTGTGTGATCAGTGCAATCAGCTGTGTGATGTCAGTGCAATGGATGATGGGAAATGTAGTCTGAGGTGGCGTGCAACAGTTAGTGTAGTGCAAAGTCCATGTGGTGAGCGAGTGACCTCTGGTGGTGAGTTAATGGAAGTTCATGGCCGGTTCATTCGTGACAACATTATTAAAGACCAGACAACTTAACATTAACATTATTAACGTTGATAACGTTGAGAGAACCATGCCAGAACATTCTCTGTTAACTGGTTACTTATTAGCTAAAGAATCGGAAGTCTCGCACATTCTCAGAAAACATCTTACTTGTGTGTTGCAAAATAAGGCAAGGTCAAGTCGAGTGCATTGCATTGTGGGATACAGTATTTCACAGAGTGTTGTACTGGTACATCACATCATAAAACATGCATGTGCAGAAAGATGCTGTTGTCTTTGAAACTGGGCCAGAGCTTCTGATTTCATTGTGTTTCCATAGAGATTCCAGATATTTTTGTCCTAATAAATTCACACTCTCCCCTGTCAATGATAGAAACGCAGCTCTGCTGGAGGAAGAGAAAAACAGAGAGATTGGCATTCAGCGCTACTGTAGAGTCCAGCACAGATTGTTGTGTGCAGAATAGAGATGAGACAGAGCTGACTGCATGAGAAGATCAATATCCATTCTCAATATGCTCTGCACAGCCATAACACAACATGTGTGTGTGTGTGTGTACATGTGTGGGCTTTTTCTTGTGTTGCTTCATGCAAACTAGTAGTTGTGTGGGCACATGAGTGGTCAAATTCAGGATTCATGATAGACAGAAGAATGTATCATGAATCTGAATCATGAATGTGCCAACAAAACTATAGGCTAGTTTGCACAAACAACAGACAATAACACAAAATTTTTATTATTGTGTTATAGTTTACTTCATTGCTTTAATTTCTGTATATGTCTGTACTTTGTTCTGCACTGGAAGCACCTAAACTCCTCGTGTTTGTATAAGCATACTCGGAATAAAGCTCTTTCTGATTCCGATTAATATTTCTATATCTTTTGGGGGATGATACTGTGTATAGACTATTTAAATGAAAACATGCATGTGTGTGGAAATTTACAGCCCATAAAAGCATAGATATTAATGTTTAATGTAGATTCATATATTGCCTATATATTTATATATATAGAGCCTATACACACACACACGCGCACATATATACTGTGTGTGTGTGTGTGTGTGTGTATATATATATATATTCTTTGTAAAAAAAAAAGAAAGAAAATAAACTAAAAGGGAAAAATGCTAAATGGAGCATTTCACTCTCTCTCTCTCTCTCTCTCTGTAGAATTGATCGACTATTCCTTCTCAATCCATCTCTCTGTCTGTTTCTTAGCAACCGGTGCTCCAATGAATTTAAGGCCCGAGATGTTTTATTATTTCATTTATTTATATATATTTTTTAAAAAGATGCTGCATGTGTTAGATTTGATCTGGTAATAATTATAAAAGGAGCATGTTTGGACTGCTGTAGAGCAGCTTTAGGTGCCGTTCAGGGCAAAAGTCATTGATCACCATACATATTTCATAATCTGCAGAGGAAAAGCTATCGGATCAATCAGATGGCATTCGTTATCAGCACCTGTTCGCCAAATGTCACACTACTGAAGAGCATCATGATCTAAAATCTAAAAATATATAAAAATATGTAACAACCACGTTGCATGCATGCATTACAGCATGTGACAATAACACACACACACACACACACAAACATAGGCCTATTTATTTATTTGTATTGGATCCGTTAGATTTAGGCTATGGTGCGTTTAGGCTATTATATATATTCAAATTCAGCAATACATTTTCTGCATACTGCGTCGAAATAATAATTTCTAGGCTCATACACTTATAATGAAGTATTTTGATGCATGTCATATGCATATATCCTGCAGGTACGGCGCCTGTGAGAGTTGAAGACATTTGTCTCATCGATTGCTGCCACAGTCATGTTTGAATTATGAATTTATCCAGATGCAGAATCGTCTTTATAGGCCTGAAGCCACATGATGCTGTTTTCATTACGAAAGCCTTTTATTTCTTTATTTATTTATTTATTTATTTATGTTTTGGTATCAGCCGTTTCCTACGCAGAAATGAAACACAAGATATAGAGTGAAAAGCAGTTTGCATTTTATTAATAGCCTATATTAATTCAGCAGGCCTTGACATAAAATAAAATCACATTCTCAAATGGGAGGAACACGCGTAAAAACAAGCAAGCAAATAAAACATATTTAAATGCAAATCTAATATTTCGACAAAAATCTAACAAAAAAAGTAGGCCTAGTTAATAAGGGATATTGGACTTTTACATATCTAATAATATCAGTAATAATAATAATAATTATTATTATTCTAATTCTAAAACTAACTGCTAATTTTAATGGTAATTACTGGATTGAGTCTTCTTTGAGAGTTCTACTAGAAATATTTCGATGGCAAATTTATTTTAATTAAAATAGTTCAAGAATAGCTTTTTAATGAAAAATGTAAACTTTACATGAGCAGAAGACTCTTCTGTATGTGCAGCACATACCACCTATTTTTTATAGCCCAGATATTTAATAATAAATAAAATAGCATAATCTAAAGAAATTAGGCCTGTTAATTTTCCTTGATTCTGCAATAACATTTTTTCTGTTTTGCAGATGTTTACATGCAAGGATTCGTCATGAAAAACTAAATTAGAGATGGCATTTGTTTAGATTAGCGCTCAAACATCAATGTTAATGAGTTACAGGAGAGTGATAAATGTCCTTTATCTTCTGTTTCCGAGAGAAGATGCGCGGTCGTGTCGATCAGGTTTCGTCTTATTTCGTGTTTCAAGAGGTTAATTTGCTGCGTAAGACGCAAAATCTGTGTATTTCTATTGACCTAAAGGCTATTGATTTCCGATGCATCGATACAGAAGGGCGCAGCTCGTCTGTCTTTCCTCAACATCACACAGAAGATCTGAAAACACGCACGTCTGCGGAACGCGCTTCTGACGAGGAGAAAAAGTTTAATGCAACCACCTAAAAAAATAAAACTTTATCAAAAACATATCGTCCGAAATATTAACTTAAAAAAAAAAAGATTGTAAAACGTTAATTATTTGAACAGAAATGTGAATTAATTCAACATTAATCAAATCTTCTGATCAGCATTTGAACAGACAATAACTTCCAGTAATATCTTAATGCTATAATTTAAGAATTTGCACGTGTTCAAACTCAAAATATTTTTAGTCAGTGTCAAAAACTTCTTATAGCCTGTTTTTAAAATGTAAATCCTTAATTTATTTTTTTTATTTTTAAATTAAATAATAATTTATCCGACATCTGATATGCCCTATTCAAAAATGGAATGAAAATGTATCACTATAATAATAATAATAATAATAATAATAATAATAATAATAGGCTAATAATAATAATAATGTTCAATAATTTACTAGATTTATATATATATATATAGCCTATATAATTACTTACAATAATTAAATCACTAAAATTAACAAGCTACTAAAATATCAGATATGTTTCTTAGTTGAGATAACACGTGCAAGACACGTGAAACACGTAAAAATGAAATAAATAAAAATCGTGAAAGACTGTGAAAGTCGTTCTCTGACTTTCTCTGGTTGTGTCTCCCGCTGATGTCCAGCTCGGGCCTGATCAATATCATCAATGACCGGGATAAACTGTCTTTAATCATAGAAAAATAGACTAAGTTCCCATCAAACTACATCTGCAACGCAAACATCAAATAAAGAAAACAATATGCAGGAAATTCGGGTCTAACATAACTTTCTTTTTTTTTTTTTTTTTAGAACTGAAACGTTTGACTAAATCAACCATAAGATATCAAATAAAAAAATAAATAAAATGAGCAAATACAGTGTCGACGGAATTTCAGGCCGCAAAAACAAATATTAAAGAAAAAAACAAAACTCGTAAATCTGTAAAATGCAAAATAAAAAATAGCCGAAATATGCTTTCCATACAAAATAAAAAAGCAAGGCTGAAAATCATACAGTAAGTTAATTACTAAACTATCAACTGACCACAGCCGGCCTAAAACAGATTACAGATCGATGCCCATGATTTGCACATATTGTAATAATAATTGTGGTCATACCAAATATATCATCCGCAAATAATAAACTTTAGAACATCTGACCTTTTTACTGGATCAAAAAAGCAAATGCATTTAAATGCATGAAAAACTAGTGAAGTTTTACACACTCGAGTATATAAAGACACCTTCCTGTTTTGGCAAACAAATTTAAAGTCAAATGTGCATTTGCATTTAACATTTTATACATTTATAAATACAAATAATTTGCACATAATTGCCGTGCAGTAAGCCGCACTCATATAGACTCGTGCTAGAGTCTGTGCCGGTGCACGGGGGAATTAACGGCGAGTGCTCGCGCACATCCATCACGCCGGTGCTCAAGCAGCCGATACTGAAGCTCCAGAGCCGCTGCGCCGCGCGCTGCAACCGATTCACTGCTGGCTCCAGAAGCCTAATTTATTTCCGATAGAAGCGCTCATCAATAGAGGGACATTAAAGCGAGAAGACACAGAGCTCATTTGTGTAACGTTGACTAAGACAGCTCTAAAGTGAGGCCATTACTTCTGCAGGCCTACAGGCCTCTCTCAAAGATGTGTTTACATTAGAAACACCCTAAACACAACACCGATGGCAAAAATTAGAATAATTAATAATAATATATGGCAGCTGCATCTTTCAAAAACGAGGCAAAATTCATGTTGTATATTTAATATGATTGATAGTATTATTGTACAATGTTTTTCATGTAAGCTAAAAATGTGTTTCGTTTGGTTACATCTAAATCAAAGCATATATTAAATATCATTTAATTTTAATTAACCTACATAATTCTAAAGCGAGATCAGGCAGAAATAACGCCTTAAAATAAACTGCAATTTTATACAGCATGATAAATTACTGAAGACCTATAATTAAGTAATTCAGAGAATTTTAGAGATCCAAAATATTAAGCTTATATTAAGATAAATAAAAATTTAACAAAACTGAGTAGAGCTGTACTCAAAATAAAAAAAAATAATAATACAAAATATTAATAGGCTACGGATCGATTTGTGATCACTCCGAAATGCATTTCTACCTCTGTTGCAATATCTTTCAAGCAAGTTTAGATTAAACAATATTATTACATGAATACTGTTTTTATATGATATTATAATTATTAATATAGAAAATACCTGTGGTTTTAGGAAGGCGTCGACTGCGGCTCGCCGAACCTGCTGCTCCTCGCTTTGCGTTCATTCCTCTCTGCACCAAAACTTTCTGACCTATGCGCCCCCCCCCTCACCCTGGGTCAGAAAACATAATTAATCAGTGTCAGTCGATATATTGATCAGATTTATCAATAACCACCCAACATGCTCTTCGTGCCAACGCAGGAGAGCTGAACAGTTACCCGACATGAGCATCACCAGCTACAAGAGCTTTTATGTTATTAAACTAAAAATGCTTTAGTTTGCATGGACAAATTATGACAGAAAATATCAATATAAGATGATAATTTAAAAAAAAAAATAAATAAATATATATATATATATATATATTGACCAATTATGTTTATATATGGTCGCACGAGTCTTTTCAATACAATAATCAAGCAACAAAATAACTGCATTAAAAATAATATATTATAAATAATAAAACAATTATTTTAAGAGAAGTAGGCAATTATGCAGGCCTATATCTACAGTTATTAACATATATGACAGGCTAGCATGCCACATATTTGCTGTTGTATAAACATTATATTATGAAAAAGGCCACACTCTGTTAGGATATTAATCTGGTCATAGACAAGCATTTTATCCTCGTTAATAATAAAAATGACCAATAAATAATCATTTAAAACTCTCTCTTTCTCTCTCTCTCTACATATACAGAGAGACAACCCCTCAGAGGACCTCAGATGATGCCAACCCTGCACCAACAAACAAAACTACCACATTTTGTTATAAATTTGATCGCAACATAATTATTGCTGTTGATAGCCTAATGTTCACCGTCTATTTAAATACATGCCATAAACTAACTACATGATTTTTACTGTACATTTATGTCATATGGACATCACCCTTACATAGTCACCACTGAACTGAACTGAATTGAATTGAATATATGTGACCCTGGACTGGAGCATAAAAGCAGTCATCAGTAACACAGGTATATTTGTAGCAATAGCCAACAATACATTGTATGGATCAAAATTATACATTTTTCTTTTATGACAAAAATCATTAGGATATTAAGTAAAGATCATGTTCCATGAAGATATTTTGTAAATTGTCTACCGTAAATATATCAAAACTTATTTTTTGATTAGTAATTAGTATTGTTAAGATCTTAAGTTGGACAAGTTTATAGGCGATTTTCTCAATATATATATATATATATATTTTTTTGCACCCTCAGATTCCAGATATTCAGTTGTATCTCAGCCAGATATTATCCTATCATAACAAACCATACATCAATTGAAAGCTTATTTATTCAGCTTTCAGATTATTTATAAACCTTGGGTCACATATGTTTATGTATGATTATTATATAAATATATATATAAATTATTAATCCGAAATGTATGCTGTTATTATTTATCATTTAATATGACATTATTTTTAAGTATATATAATAATATATATAAACTATATAAGTATAACTTATACTAAAATAATTAAATATGCTATAAATATGGCAGATTTTGTTCTCATTTAGCTGTTTTCTTTCTAGAGGAGAAAGCGAACCCACGCATACAGTGATAGAAGAACAGGCTAGACTTCAGCACCGCGGCCAGCGCACGTCTCTCTCTCTCTCTCTCTCTCTCTCAGTCTCTCACACACACACACACACACACACACACGTTGGTTTTTGTGGTTTACGGGGACTCTCCATATAGGTGTAATGGTTTTTATACTGAACAAACTGTGTGTGCTATTGCCCTACACCAACCCTACACCTAAACTTAGCCCTCACAGGAGACTTTGTGCATTTTTAGATTTTCAAAAAAACACCATTTAGTATGTTTTTTAAGCCTTTTGAATTACGGGGATTATGGTTTTTGTCCTCATAAACCACCTTCATATTATAATACCTCTGTCATACCCATGTCATTATACAAATTTGTGTCCTCATAAACCACATAAACATGCACACACACATACACACACACACGCGCGTGCGAGCGCGCTCTTGTTCAAAGATAGACGCGAGTCCCGCCTCTCGGTAGAAGCGCTGTTGTGCAGCGAGCGAGCCAGACGCGCACCGAACGCTCCGCGGCGATTTAACCAGGACAAAAGCTTCGGCGCGTCATGTTGGACTGACTAGCTTTGAAATCGATGGATTGGTTTTGAAATCGTTTCGGGGAAAATAAGCTCTCTTTGCGCGGCTCTCACGATGGAACTCACGATGGAAAACATGCACGGCGTCGCGCCGCACGCGCAAGCGGGGGACCTGATGAATTCCTCGCACGGCAGAACCTCGTCGGCTTCCCACCGGAGCTTGGTTACCCACGGGCGCTCGGCGATGGTGTCCAGCATGGCTTCGATCCTGGAGGGCGCCGGTGAGTACCGGAGCGACCCCGCGCTGTCGGGCCACCTGCATCCCGCTATGACCATGTGCGAGTCGGGCATGGGTTTGTCCAATACTTACACCACCCTCACGCCGCTTCAGCACCTGCCACCTATATCTACAGTCTCGGATAAGTTCCACCACGCGCATCCGCATTCGCATCACCACGCCGCGCACCAGCGCCTCTCCACCGGCAACGTCAGCGGGAGTTTCACGCTCATGCGCGACGACCGCGGCCTGGCGTCCATGGGCAACTTATACAGCCACTATCCCAAAGAGATGTCCGGCATGGGCCAGCCGTTATCCCCGCTCTCCAACGGCCTCGGGTCTCTGCACAACTCCCAACATGCGCTGTCTGCCTACGGGCCAAGTGCGCATCTCTCCAACGACAAGATGCTCTCTCCAAGCGGCTTTGAGTCCCACGCGGCGATGCTTTCCCGGAGCGAGGAGCATCTTGCGCGGAGTTTAGGCGGCCACGGGCACGGCATGATCTCTAATCTCAACGGGATGCACCCACACAGCCACCTGCACTCGCAGGCGAACGGATCCATGCTGGCGGACAGAGAGCGGCACGGCGGCGGAGGCGCACAGAGCGGCGGATCGGGGCAGGTGGAGGAGATCAACACCAAGGAGGTGGCGCAGAGGATCACGGCTGAGCTCAAGCGATACAGCATACCTCAAGCCATCTTCGCTCAGAGGATCTTGTGTCGGTCGCAGGGGACTCTGTCGGATCTGCTGCGCAACCCAAAGCCCTGGAGTAAACTCAAGTCCGGCCGCGAGACTTTCAGACGCATGTGGAAATGGTTACAGGAACCAGAGTTTCAGAGGATGTCCGCGTTGAGGCTTGCAGGTAAGTCATCATCACCTTCACATGCCCAGGATTTAGGAAATTTAATTTGGAAAAACGGTACACATTTTATACTCTTAAAATGCATGCGTATGATGAGGACATTGGATTTTACGCACTCACTGTGTGTAGGCAAATGAGCTCATTGATTAAAAGGACGCGTTGTTTAAACGTTCCAAACAAACTATAACGCGCAAATATGGTATAGCAACGTTTACTGAAAATGTGGAGCTTTCTTAAGAAACTGCACTGTAAAAAGTAACCTGCAATTATTACCTTAAACCAATTTCTAACTGATTTAACACATACAAATAGTTTTATTGGTGTAATGTATATAGGTTGGTTAAATAATGTTTTTGACTTGAATAAAACCAGTTAATATGAATTACCATTTTTAGGCTATACCCTTTTATGTCTAGATCTATACCTGGAAATTACTGTAACCTGTTTTATATACTTTTAACCTATTTTATAAATCTATATATAAACTATATTTGAACCTTTTTTAAACAATATATTTATGCCTACTTTAACCTGTTTTATAATAATGGTTCCAAAAGCAGGGTTTGACAGAAGCGAAACTTTCTGAAACCTTTCAGAGAATCGTTCTTAAAAGAATGTTTTTCTTACAGTGTAAAGAACCTTTTAATAATCTAAAGAACCTTTTCCACTATCACTCTTAAGAATGAAGGCTTCAAAGGGGGTTTTCACGTCAATGCCATAGAAGAACCAATTTTGGTTCCTTAAGATCCTTTCAGTGAACCATATTTCATTAGTGTTAAGAACATTTTAATAATCTAAGGAAACTAGAAAGGCTGGATATTAAAGATCAGTTATTTCTAAGAGTGCATAACAAAAAGATAAACTGTCTAGAAATAGCCCAAACTAGAATTAGCTTCTGTATATGGCAGGTTTGTACCAAAATATTAATATCTGGCAAAACAACAATGCTTAAGTTTCTTTAGTTCAATTCAGAAGCTTTTGTTTTCCAAACACGGTCTTTTATGGAAACCTAAATATATAATTTAACACAAGAACCCATCTGGTGATCTTCAGAACAGTTTTTTACGTAAAAGTGACTTTCTGAGGCACAAATACACATTACATCACATCTTCATCATGAGGGCAAATACACAAGTAAATGTGCTCAAGCCATTTCAAGAAGACAGTTTAGCATTATAATAACGTCTTATCGGCAAAGGGCCATTTTAAAGGGTTCCTTAACTTGTTTTCACATCTTATTTATAGTTCAATTGATACTCATTCAGTACCTGCCAATTTCTTTGTGTTGGAGTTTAAGGTTCTTTAGTAGCCTACAAATTCGAAATGGAACCTAAAAATGCCATTTAACAGTAAAAAGGCCACTGATTTTAACACAAGCCAAAGAACCCTCGTCTGGTGCGATTTAGAGCCATTTTTCTTAAGAGAGACGCCTTGGCTTTAAAGAGTGCCCCGGACTGGATGACCATCAAACATTAGAGAACGATTTGCTGTCAGAGGCTGATAAGGGGATGGAGAGACGACAGATGGAGATCGCCGCTCGCGGGATTTCTCGCAAATGCTCACATTTGTGTGTTTTTCCTGGGTGTCCCTCGTCTTCGGGGTCCATTTGATACCGGGTTCAGAAAGCGGCGGAGCGTGACCTCCAGCTGATCGATAGCCAGTTTCCCAGCGTCCCTTTGAAACGGAGCTCAGATCAATGCTCGATTCGGACCTGAGAGGCGGCTAAGAGCGCTTTGTTTAAACGCGATGATTATGCGTCGGTTTCCACGCGTGCGTGACGCGGCTGGATGTGCATGCGTCTGAGGGGGACATTGGATTTTACGCACTCACTGAGTAGGCAAATGGTCTCATTGATTAAAAGACGCGTTGATTAAAACGTTCCAGAAAAATTATAACGTGCAAATATATGACAGCAACGTTTACTGGAAATGTGGAGTTTAATAAACACATAAGAATAGCTGCATTGGTATAAATTAATGTATATAAGTTGGTTAAATAATATTTTTGAGTTGAATAAAACCAGTTATTATAAATGTTATAATTTGTAGGTTACCTTTTTAAGTCTAGATTTACCTGTAAATTACTGTAATTGGTGTAACCTGTTTTATATATGCTTTAACCTATTTTATAAATATATATACACTACATTTGAACATTTTAAACCTATATATACAATATTTATGCCTACTTTAACCTATTTTTATATGTTTTATAATATCAAAATATTATGTTAAAAAATATAAATTATATTATTTATCTTATATTACTATTGTTACGTTGTTGTTACTTTCTGTCTGACCTAAGATGACCCAAATACAGTGCAATAAAAAATTATAAATATATTTTATATATAATATTTTATTTATTTAGATTTTTAGGCCATTTGACAGTAATATTTTGACACTGATCTCTGCAAGATCATAATAATGCATGAAAGTGGTTACTGAGATGAAATAAAAAAATGGTAGTGCAACTCTGTGCACACAAATTTAATTAAATTGCATGAAAAAGGTGTTTACACATGCAGAGATCTCAGCAATAAACACACAAATAGAAAGAAACTCTTTCAATACTCACAGAAAACAGCAAGTTTGGAGTAAAGAGCCTAATAAAAGCTAAAGTGTGGTATAGCATTAGAGCTGTGAAATACTCCACCACATCTATTCATCATATTGATATTCCAAATGTATTAGTTCCTAATCAATAGGTATTCTTCGTTCAGCTTTTGGGGGGTGTGTGGACTGAGGCCCATGAGACGCGTGTGGTTAGAGAGGGCAGCATTAGTGACCTGCGCCTGGACACATGTCCAATCTGTGTGCATTTGAATGTCTAATGGATCACTTGGCAACTGTGATTAATTGCTGTTCAGCACAACTAAGACATCCTTCCTCTCTCTCTCTCTCTGAGGTTATTCTGACTAACACAGCATTCAGATCAGCATCAGAGGCATGTTAGTCATCTCTTACTCATCTATTCACAAAAATATACTTCCTGAACATCTACATGCAAGAAATAAAAACAGTCTTTCTTTAATATCTCAGTTATAGAAAATGCCCTGTAATCATTTTCACATTTTCATAACCAGACTTATTATACATTATGTATGCATATAAAATTCCTAAAATCTGTTGTTTTTTACCTTTATAATACAATGAAAACCACCTTAAGAACACAAATGGTGAAGAGTAAGTCACAACGAATCAAAGTTCACCACAACTTTTCCACAAGCTGAAATAAACAGGTGCGCAGTATCATACACACAAACACAAAGCAATAAAACAATGTAATACACATTAATTTCACAACATAAAAACCTACATAACTGATAATTAGAAAAGTAATTGTATCAGTGAAAAACCCTCAAATGTGAAGAGTCACACAGAGGATTCTGGGAATGTCCATTTATGGGTTTTCACTTTGTAAATTGTAATTGTAAAATTACATGTAATGTCCCATTAGATCTATTACAGTTCTTCACCATATAAAGGAACTTACCATTAATCAATTAACAGTCTTTTAGCGTTAAAATAACAATAATTTTGTTTTAGAAGAGAGAGCAATAATGTCTGCAATCAAACATCATTGAATTTCAGGTTTAAAGCAGCAATAAGATTTTCTTCAGGGGGGTTGAGTAAGAACTCATTACACATGCTTTGAAATGAGCAGCTAGTTTCTGCAAGGCTTTGGTGTGGTTTCAGCTCAGATATCTGTGTGTTTGTGTGCTGTATTATGTTCAGTCTGTTGAGGTCTGCGGTCTGAAACGACCAGAGAGAGTCGTCAGCCATTTTGACACACGCTACTATGACCGGCCACTCCACTGTCTGTCTGTCTCTCACACTCACACACACACACACACACACACACACACACACATGTTGGTTTTTGGGACTCTCCATAGGCGTAATGGTTTTTATACTGAACAAACTGTGTGTGCTATTGCCCTACACCAACCCTACACCTAAACTTAGCCCTCACAGGAGACTTTGTGCATTTTTAGATTTTCAAAAAAACACCATTTAGTATGTTTTTAAGCCTTTTGAATTACGGGGACATAGACAGTGTCCTCATAAACCACCTTCATATTGTAATACCTCTGTCATACCCATGTCATTATACAAATTTGTGTCCTCATAAACCACATAAACATGCACACACACACACACACACACACACACACACACACACACACACACACACACTCTAAATGTTTAAAAATTAATATAGATAGGTCAATGCTGATGATATCATGTATTTGCACTGGATTAACATTTAATGCACAAAAATCCTTAAAAGACATGGATATGTTTGTGAAAAAAAATGAATATGGAGGGAAAATATTTGATGCAGAAACAATTTTTCCTTAGAAATTGCTAGTAAATTTCATAAAAAAATTACGGTACAAAGAAATGGCAAGAAACAGATTCAATTAAATGTGAAATTTTCAATTAGTATTTTATTGAAAAACATACTCCAACCATCTTTGTTTCATTTACAACTTTTAAAAATCATTTTTTTTATTGTGATATTCTTGGTTTAAAAATTAATATGAAACCAAAAGATGATGGTAACAGGTTTAACATTTAACTGGACTAACATTTAATGCACAAATATCTTTAATAAATGTGCAAATGTTTAGTTTTTTTACGGAATACCTCAGACAATAAATTTGTTGTAGAAAGAATTTTTATTCAGAAATTGCTAGCAAATGTAAGTAACACATTGAACTAAATGTTAAATTTTGAAGTAGAAAGCCTAAAATAGTATTGTCTTGTAAAATGTACAACAATAATAATTTTTAGTGTTTTTGCTCCATAAAAAATAAATAAAAATGAGAATATTAGTGGCCAAAAATTATTTCTCGTCCTTATAAAGGAAACCATAAACAGCCGAGGTCTAAGCATTTTATGTTCTGCAAACACTTTACAAGTGCAGAGATATTGATGCTCTG
Organism: Barbus barbus; assembly: GCF_936440315.1. Taxonomy (NCBI): domain Eukaryota; kingdom Metazoa; phylum Chordata; class Actinopteri; order Cypriniformes; family Cyprinidae; genus Barbus; species Barbus barbus. Next base: position 389,992 of record NC_136754.1, on the reverse strand, counting down.
GAGGCTTCGGTAAATCCATCTTGTGCTGTGAAAACATCAATTGAGAATAAGCCTCTAATAGCGCTTTTTCACGGACACAGAGGGGGACTTTGGGCTGTTTAATAACACACGAGAACACAGTCGTGTTACTCTCTGTGCTTAAAGAGAGGGAATCAGAGACACGGCAGGAGACCAGAGCTAGTGAAGGACACTCAAGTCAAATGCACAGCAGAAATACACATCACACATCTAAATCAACCCATAGTGTGAAAATACTGCATATGAAAACAGTGACACATCAGGTAGAAACAACTATATATAACATTAACATTAGTTAATGCACTGTGAACTAGCATGAAATGTAATTGAGCTCATTGCTCAATATGATTAATATTGCTCAAACAAATATATTGCTCATTGTTAGTTAATGCATTCATTAATGTAAACAAATGAGACCTTATTGTAAAGTGTTACTGATATCCATAATGTTGTATAATGCACACGTTGTATTGCACTTTATATTTTAATAACCACACTCATTATGCTTCGTCATACTTAATTATTTAGAACTTTAAAGAGCATACTGAAAGAAAACCCATGCAGAAATTGCTAGTAAAGTTCACAAATAACAAAGAAACAGTAATGCATTATAATAAACAATGCAACTTTAAAAAATAAAAGTAATGCATTGAATGAAACATGAAATTTTGAAAGAGAAAAACTGTATTTTCTTGTAAAACACTCCAATAATCTTTGTTTTATTTACAATTTTAAAAGATATATTTTTTTACGGTGTAATGCATGAATAATATAACAAAATTTAAAGAGTTAAAGAGTTAAAGAGTATTTTAATGCATTACACATGCATTTTAAAGGGTTTTTACAATTATGTACAACTAATTTTATGTATACTTCAGGTCATCATGAATGCATTTATAATGCATTATGATAGAATATGTTCACTAATGATTTCATTAAATCTTTATATGCATTTTACATGAACAGAAATGGGAACAGAGAGCGATTTTCACGTTTTATACGCAGATTATCAAACACAGCATTAGTAAACTGTTCCTAAAGAAAGCACAGATGATAAAATTGCATAAAATAATGCATTTTCTTATAGTTTAGAGTGCATAGAGAGCAACCTAAAAATCATTTCAGTGATTCCCAAAGGAAAGCAGCCGGACACTGAAATAAAACTGATTCTATATTTACATTAGATTTCTGCGCTTTAATAGTTTCATCATTTGACTTTTAGTAAAGAATTTGATTGATTCTTTCAGATCTTTCCAACACGATTAGCAACAATATAAGCACAAACTTCTCTAAATCACAAATGCTATTGTAAGCGCTGATTTCTACAGCACAAGAAACAATCCATATAAGTGACAGAGCATTAGCAGAAGCCGGCCTTCAATAGCAAACGTCTCTCATAAAGCAGCTATAAATGTAGAAACATTAATGACATTTTGTACTGCCTCTTATAAAGCAAAAGCAGCTCGTCTGTTGTATTTAAAGCAGATCGTAAACGCTCAAAGCTGATGAGGACGGAGACTGTAGGGAGAACAGAATGCTAGTATACTACACACCTTACTGTACACTAGGATGCAAAATAGTATGCAAGTGCAACCACTTCAGTTGGTATGCCATATATATATATCTCTACATTGAACATTGAATGAAATGGCATTCAGTTATCCGTTATAAATGAGTAAAATCAAAAAGGAAGGGCCAAATGTGAATGTTTACATATACATTCACCATATATTTTCTGGTTTATTCATCAAACTAAAAAAGGATTGATATATTGAGTATATTATTGAATACTGAAAATAAAATTAAGTCGATCCATGCAGAGTTATCATTGTTAACTATTAAATAATAAAATTAAAAAAATTTAATTTAAAATTTAAAAACTTAAAGTACTAATATAACTAAAATAAAAAATATTTTAGTATCTCTAAAATTTTATTATAGTTTTCGTTAATATTTTGAACCAGTTTTTATTTTTTTATTTTCCATTTTCCATTTAATTTGTTTGTTTGTTTTTTTTGCTGTGTGTTTTTGTTATTTTTACTAGGTTTTTTTTTTATCTCTGCATAGTTTTTATTATAATAGTACATGAAATGAAACTATTAACTAGCTGAATTTTTTATATTTTTATTTTATTTCAACATCTATTTTATTTCAAGTAATGATTTTGGTTTAATTTTAGTTTCAGTTTTAGTTCTAGAAAAACCCTGAAACTGATAAATAAATAAAAAAAATATAAAATTATAAAGACCTGCTAAAAAAATAGATAAACTACTTAAAATCCAATAAAATTGCATTTAAAGGGAAAACAGAAAATATCAAAATAAAATCTAATTCAAAATATTAACAAAAACTATTGCATTTGGGTTGCATTTTGGGATACGGTACTCTATTTAGCATGCTGTGGCATACTACACATTTTGCCAAGATTTGCATACTAGTACTCATGCTCAAAAATAGTAAGTGTACAGTGAAATAATGACCAGTATTTGGCCATGTTGAGATTCAGTCAATGAAAAACCTGTATTGTTCAACCATCAATATTAGTATTCAATTCTGATCCCAAACCAGTGCTTGGTGAATTTTGCATAGCAACACATGACCACATTAACCAGCCAATAAAAACCCTGTGCTATTGTGAGAAATGCTTGATTTTCCAAGTCTGAAGCATCTCATCTGAATGTCTCTCCTGATGACTGAACTGTGAACGTCAGCAGATGTGTGTCTCTCTCGTTCACGTATGTTAGGCTGCCGCGGCACGTATGAGAGATCAATAACGGCCCACCATCCCCCTCTTCTCTTCTCTCCTCTCCGTCCTTTCTCTCTTTCTCTGCAACACATCACAAAAAAATGACCCTCCATCCATTATGACTGCCACGCCGCTATTGGATTAGAACATTCACAGCAGCAGAAATTCACCGCCGACAGACGCGAGCTGAATAACAGATGATATCTGAACGTTAAAGTTTCATCTCTGAGCTTCACAAACCTCACTGTGCATTAATTATGTGAGAATATCTACTGGGCACTGCAAAATCTGCATCTTTTAGTGTGTTTTAAATTCAGGTTGTAGTTCTAATTAAATACACAATACCACTACTGTCATATTAGCAAATCACAGCAATGCAGAAGAACTGATGATTTGTTACATCGCAGCGTTCATCCCTCACATTAATGCCAATAAGATACTGATTTACTGTTTTACATTCGCATTTCCATAAATAAAAGTTAAAAATAATGAACTTGGTGAATTTTCTCTATAGGTTTATCATTGTATAAAAAGGTTTTATATAGTATTTCCTCCTAACATCAATATTTTACATAATATTATTACATTTCCTTAGGATACAGTAATATTTACACTATGAACTTATTCCATTTGAGTTCACAAATGATCCTATTTCTTAGTATTAAATGGATTATTAAAATTAAATTAAACAAGCATGTGGAAAAGGCCTCCTAATCATCAACCTTTTACATATTATCATTTAATTTACCTTACAATACAGTAATATTTGAGTATTGTGAACATCCATTCGAAAATTATAATATTTTTGGCCTCCAAATCATCAATAGTTTACATATTATTATTTGTTTATAATTTAGCACCAGCTACCACAACTATTCATTGAGGAAAAACAAGTGAAAAATAGGAAACGTAAATAAATAAAGATATATAATAAAGATTCTAACTAAATCTGGTCTCACTTCATTAAAATTCTTTTCAGAAAATGCACATTAAAAGTAAAGAGTCCTAGAGGAGTTCAGACCATCATCATCCATCAAAATATGCTTCCAAAATATTGGTCTCAACATAATATTTAATTTCCCTCACAGTACAGTACTGTGATACTGTAGATGTTATGAGATGGTAGTACAGATTGATTATCATATTCATGCACTATTTGGTACTTGGTACTCCAAAGTTACTCAAGAAGTACCATGATATTACCATGGTACATGTCCAAAAAAACCCAAAAGGTCAAACAGCATTGCTCGCTTTGCCAAAGGTTCTTTTGCGTTACTGTTAATTTTGAATAATTAATTCTTAAATAAAATGTCCTAAAAATTGCATTTGATTAATAAAATCACCCAAAATATGTTCATATATGGCAAAAAAAAATTAAATGAGATGTACTCAATAGCATTTGATTAATAAAACCCATCAGAAATATATTCACATATGATTAAATAAAATAAAAAATGTCCTTGTAAGAGTATTGATTTATTAAAACACCCAAAATATTCACATATCATTAAATACATTTAAAATAAAATGTCCTCATAATCAGTAACCAGTAAAATGTCCTCATAATCACAATCAGTAACCAGTTCTCAACTCCACACACACAGGACCTCCATTCAACCACATCCACCGCTCTAACTCCCATCTTCTCCTTCTGTCCCCTCACCGAGGCAGAAGTATCCAAACTTCTCCTCTCCAGCCATCCTACAACATGTCCTCTCGACCCAATCCCCTCACACCTTCTCCAAACAATCTCTCCCACACTCTTACCGGCACTCACACACATTATCAACACATCTCTCCTCACAGGCATCTTCCCCACAGCATTCAAGAAGGCTCGGGTAACCCCACTGCTCAAAAAACCTACATTAAACACTTCTCTTTTAGAAAATTACAGACCTGTCTCTCTCTTTCCATTTGTAGCGAAAACACTCGAACAAGTTGTCTTCAACCAGCTCTCACTGTTTCTTTCACAGTACAACAAACTGGATGCTAAACAGTCAGGCTTCAGGAGTGGCCATTCAACAGAGACTGTGCTACTCTCAGTCACTGAAGCCCTGCGAATTGCAAAGGCTGATTACAAATCATCAGTCCTCATTCTGCTGGATCTTTCTGCTGCTTTTGACACTGTCAATCATCAGATTCTCCTGTCTACCCTCTCATCACTGGACATCACTGGGATTCCACTTCGCTGGTTTGAATCCTATCTCACTGGTAGGTCTTTCAGGGTGGCCTGGGGAGGGGAGGTATCCAAACCACATCAACTGGTCACTGGAGTTCCTCAGGGATCGGTTCTTGGACCCTTCCTCTTCTCCACATACACTACATCGCTGGGTCCCATCATACATGCACATGGCTTCTCCTATCACTGCTACGCCGATGACACACAGCTCTATCTCTCTTTTCAACCAGATGACCCAACGGTAGATTAACGGATCTCAGGCTGCCTGGCGGACATCTCGGCATGGATGAAAGAACATCACCTACAGCTCAACCTGGCAAAGACGGAGCTTCTTGTCTTCCCTGCTACTCCGACTCTACAGCATGACTTCACGATTCAGTTAGGATCCATCAATGATTACCCCATCAACTTCAGTCAGAAATCTTGGTGTAATCTTTGATGACCAGCTGACCTTCAAAGAGCACATTGCAAAGACTGCTCGATCCTGCAGGTTTGCACTACACAACATCAGAAAGATCAGGCCCTTTCTGACAAAGCATGCTGCACAACTTCTTGTCCAGGCCCTTGTCGTTTCCAGGCTGGACTACTGCAATGCTCTTCTGGCTGGAATCTGCCATCAAACACAATCAAACCTCTACAAATGATTCAGAATGCAGCGGCACGACTGATCTTCAACGAGCCCAAAAGAGCCCATGTTACACCTCTCTTCATCTCCTTGCACTGGCTACCAGTGGCAGCTCGCATCAAGCTTAAGACACTGATGCTTGCATACAGAACTACCACAGGCTCAGCACCCTCCTACTTCCACTCACTATTACGAATCTACATCCCCTCCAGAAGTTTGAGATCTGCTAGTGAGCGACGCCTTGTGGTACCATCACAGAGAGGCTCAAAATCACTCTCCAGAACATTCTCGTTCACCATTCCTGGCTGGTGGAATAATCTTCCCACCCCTATCTGGAACGCCGGATCCCTGTCAACCTTCAAGCAACAACTGAAAACTCATCTCTTTCGGCAGTACTTGACTTCATCCTAAACTAAAACAAAAACAAAAACAAAATCTTTCCCTCTATCTTTCTCTCCTTCCCTTACTAGCTTGTACTTATTTGAACAATGACTGAGACTTGGTGTTACAACCACTTCCTCTGTCTGATTGCCTCTTCAAGATGAATCGCTTCTTGTATTCCCCAATTGTAAGTCGCTTTGGATAAAAGCGTCTGCCAAATGACTAAATGTAAATGTAAATGTAATAAGAGCATCTGATTCGTAAAAACAGCCCAATATATTCACATATCGTTAAATAAATTAATAAGACCACGCTAATATATTCTCATATAATTAATTTAAATAAAAAAGAGGATTTGATAATAAAACCATCCAAATATTCACATACGATAAAAAAAAAAAAAAAAAAATGAATCACAAGAGCACTTAATTAAAAAAAAAATCCACAAAAAATTAAATAATATGATTAAATCAAATTTAATAAAATAAAACAATATTAAAATATTGTTAAATAAATCTGATTATTATATGTGAATATATTTGGGGTGGTTTTATTAAATATAATAAAATAAAACGTCCTTATAAGAGCACTTGACATAAAACACCCCAAATATATTCACGTATGATTATGATGCAACAAATGATGAAATAAATACTAAAACTGTCATTTTATCAGTATATGATCAGTAACTTACAAACCAGTTTTGTAGGCAGTTTTATATTGACATCACACCGACTGAAGCTCACACACACTACAAAAGAATCCAAAACAAAATAGTATTTTTCTTTCTCATCTCTCTCCACAAAAGTGTGGAAATGACGGTTAGCGTGTTTTAGAGGAGCGCGAGATCTTCAAATATGAAGCAGATGATGTCTGACATGAAAGCAGATGCGGAGGTGATTCGGCCATTGATTGAGGGTGGGAGAGAAGCGGAGGATGGAGGCGAGTTGCTGAAATGATCGATCGGGGCTTTAATAATTGATAAGCGGGAGGGGAGGGATACGTGAAGCTGCGTAACAGACTCAGTTCTTGGTTAGCAAAGTAAAACGTGCCATGAATACTCACATAGACATTAACTCTGAGGTGACCAAAGGCACAATGGATTCGAGAAGAGAAAGGAAAACCTGGAGCAAGAATCGTGATGCTCCACTGATTATCATTTGAGCCTGTCAGCAAATACAAGTGAGATCTGAAGGTGGAAGATGAGCTTGCATTGTGTTCACTCAAAATAACACCATTTATCCTGCGTGTATGCATCTGATTAATAAAACCAGCACAAATATATTCACATAAGATTCAATACATCGGATTAAAAAAAACAAACAAACACTCAAATATATTTAAATGTGATGCAATAAAAGTATGTCCTCATAAGAGCATTTGACTAAGAAAAAATCCATTAAATATATTCAGATATCATTAAATCAAATCAGCATTTGATCAATAAAAACACTCCAAATATATGCAGATATCATTAAATACAATTTAAAAAACGTCCCTGTAAGACCATTTGATTAATAACAAAACAAAAAATACACAAAAAAAATTCACATATCAGTAAATAAATTTGATAAATGGTAGATTTATAAAAATAAAAATAAAAAGTCCTTATATAAGCAATTGATTAATAAAAACACCCCAAACATATTTACATATATTTAAACAAATTTGATTAATTATATATAAATATATTTTGTATGGTTTAATTGTTACGTGTCTGTTTCTGTTCAGTTTGGTTTTGCCCATATTTGGTTTTCCTGTTTTAGTTCCTGTCCTAGTTTTGTTAATCAATGATCGTCTTCACCTGTGTTAGATTAATTATCTTGTTTCCTTATTTGCCCGATCCCTTTATAAATCCTGAGTTTTCCCTTAATCCTTTGTCCGATCTTAAGTTAGTTTAATGTCAAGTGTGAGTTGATGCCGTTAAATAAAGAATACTCCTTTTTGTTTACTCCTTGGTCGTGCGCCATTTTTACTACAACCACCCGACCGTAACAGAAGATCGGACCACAACCGAATAATGGACTGCACTTACCTGCCTCCCGAGGATGAACTGCTCCAGATGTCTCAGGACGGCCGCCCCATTGAAGATTATGTAGAGGATTTCCTCTGGCTCTCCCACTACGTACCGTGGACGGATGAGACACTTAAGACCGTCTTCTGGGGCGGTCTGGATAACTACCTGTTCCTCCGAGCGCCACCTGCCACTACCCCGGGCTCCCTACAACAATACCTGGATTATGTACTTCGCCTCGCGGGTTCAACTTTTACTGTAGAGGAGGTTCCTGCCGTCCAGCCACCGCCCGCGGCAATGAAGACTCCGCCGCACGTGAAACAAATGTCCGCGCTGCAAGAGCGCCCTCAAGTGTCCACGCTGCAAGAGCGCCCTTCTGCGTCTCCGCTGGTCCCGTCCAGCTCTCCTTCATCTCCGCTGGTATTGTCCAGCTCCGCGCCTCCCGTGCACCCTCAAATGTCCATGCTGCAAGAGCGCCCTCAAGAGTCCGCGCTTCAAAAGCGCCCTCCTGTGTTCACGCTGGTTCCGTCCAGCCCTCCTGAGTTCCCGCTGGTTCCGTCCAGCCCTCCTGAGTTCCCGCTGGTTCCGTCCAGCCCTCCTGAGTTCCCGCTGGTTCCGTCCAGCCCTCCTGAGTTCCCGCTGGTTCCGACCAGCCCTCCTGAGTTCCCGCTGGTTCCGTCCAGCCCTCCTGAGTTCCCGCTGGTTCCGTCCAGCCCTCCTGAGTTCCCGCTGGTTCCGTCCAGCCCTCCTGAGTTCCCGCTGGTTCCGTCCAGCCCTCCTCAGTTCCCGCTGGTTCCGTCCAGCCCTCCTGAGTTCCCGCTGGTTCCGTCCAGCCCTCCTGAGTTCCCGCTGGTCCTGTCCAGCTCTTCTGCGTCTCTGCTGTTCCCGTCCAGCTCTCCTTCGTCTCCGCTGGTTCTGTCCAGCTCCGCGCCTCCCGAGCGCCCTCAAATGTCAGCGCTGCAAGAGCGCCCCCAAGTGTCCGCTCCTCCAGAGCGCCCCCAACAGTCCGCTCCTCCAGAGCGCCCCCAAGAGTCTGCTCCTCCAGTGTGGCCCCTAGTGGGGAACATCCCAAAACAATTTTTTTGAGGGGGCCATATAGTCTCTGCCTGTGTGGCCGGGCCAAGGGCCAAGGCCACTGAGCTCCCTGATTCACCTTGGGCTCCCAAAAAAATAATACCGCCATGGCCATCCAAGTTCCCTGACCCGCCATGGCGTCCCGAGTCTCCTGATCCGCCATGGCCTCTCGTATCTCCTGATCCGCCATGGCCTCCCGAGTCTCCAGTCCCGCCATGGCCTCCCGAGTCTCCAGTCCCACCATGGCCTCCCGTGTCTCCTGATCCGCCATGGCTTCCTGAGTCTCCTGATCCGCCAGGGCTCCCCGAGTCTCCTGTCCCGCCATGGAGGCTTCCCTTGTCTCCTCCCTGTCCTGGCCCTGCTCCAGCCTCCAGGGCGCCGCCCCCCGCCCGCGATGTCATTGCTACGGCGCGGGACGCGCCTTCCGGGAGGGGGAGATAACTGTTACGTGTCTGTTTCTGTTCAGTTTGGTTTTGCCCATATTTGGTTCTTCCTGTTTTAGTTCCTGTCCTAGTTTTGTTAATCAGTGATCGTCTTCACCTGTGTTAGATTAATTATCTTGTTTCCTTGTTTGCCCGATCCCTGAGTTGTCCCTTAGTCCTTTGTCCGATCTTAAGTTAGTTTAATGTCAAGTGTGAGTTGATGCCGTTAAATAAAGAATACTCCTTTTTGTTTACTCCTTTGTCGTGCGCCTTTTTTACTACAACCACCCGACCGTAACATTAATCAAATGAAATTAAATAGTGTCTTTATAAGATCATTTGATTAATAAAAACATCCCCAAAATATTCACATATCATTAAATAAATATAAGAAATCTTACGTGAATATAACTGGGAAGGTTTTATAAAATATGATTAAATAAAATGTCCACATAAGAGCATTTGATTCACAAAAACACCCCAAAAATATTCTGACTTAAAAAAAACTTGACTAATAAAAGTGCTCAAATATATTCATAAATAAAATGAAATGTCATCATAAAGAGAATATAGAGTTGAGGTTCAAAATCTAATTTAAACCCAGAAACAGACCAAGTTTTGGGATTGCAAAACACTTTAAACCATTTAACAGTGTCTTTGATCATGTGATTCTTTATACTAAGGGTCAGACTTCCCATTGAAGCTCAAGATGCTCTTTTGATCATGCTGGAGAACAAGATCATCAGGCTATGTTTGCCGCTGCCATTAAAGCAACAGATACAAAATACACATGTACATATTAAGATGCATTTTCATTATAAATTCAATTTGTCGTGCAAAAAAAGTATGAACAATGCAAAACAGGTGCATTTGCACTAGTGCTCTTAGATATTTGGTGTCATTGTCCAGGTGTGTGTTAAAGGTGAAAACACCCAGGTGTGAATGTGTGCATGAACACACGGCGGTCTGGTCACATGTTTAAACGCTTCTACCTGTGCATATGCAGGAAACTGTGGTGTGTGTGTGAGATTGGGTTATAGAGTGCGTCTGCGCTACACATTGTTAAGGCTTATCTGACTTGCTCTGAATCTGTATTGATTTCCTTTCCCCTGCTCGCTCCCTGCATCTCTGGGGCTCTCGCCAGCGGCAGCAGCCGCAGCCAGCAGAGCAACACACACACACACAAGGTTGCGCAGACCCCCTCCCTGCAACACCTCAAGCTTTCCCATCAACAGATCTGTCTCTGAATCACACACAAACACATGCACAAACACACACACAAACAAACAAACAAACACACACACACACACAAACAAACACACACACACACACACACACACACACATACACACATATATACACACACACACACACACACACACTCACACTCTCTCACACACACACACACACACACACACACACACACACACGTATGACAGTCTGTGGGAGATGAAGAACATACTAACACAACAGAGCTGTGTTCAGAATAGTATACTATTTCTATATATATCTATATCTATATATTATCTATATAATCTAAATAAATTTTTTATAAATGTATAAATTTTATAAATTTTTTAATCTTATTTTAATTCACATTATAACATTATATATAATTTTTGTATTTAGCATTGTATTATATATATATATATATTGTAAACGTACAGAATCTCTCACTGGGGCTGTACCTTTTTAAAAGGTACTAATTTAGACACTAATATGCATTTTTTAAAGCACTAATATATACCTTTAAGGTCCTAATATGCACCCTTTTAAGGATAAATAAAGTACAGAAGTGTCCCTTTGGAAAAGGTAGCACCCCAGTGACAGCTTTTGTACCTTTATTTCTGAGAGTGTGTGTAAACACAATTATGCCAATAAATTACTTTAAATTGAATATGTGAATGACCTACTGCATTTGCCTATGTGCATGTGCAGTAAACAAGCACAGTACATTGTGATGTGGCATATTGTTGCATAACGCATTCTGTTCCACATACTGTTTTTAAGCAATTGCAAACATACTGGAATATACTCCTCATGTCACCTGCTCTCAAACACACATCATGAACACATTTATCAGGGTTCATTTCAGTGCAGAAACACTTCTACCACTCCGCCATTGGCTGGACAATCAGATAGTCCCGCCCCCAAAAAGAGACTGACAGGAACTCAAACAAACAGATCAATGTTCTGAAAGCATCAGTGTTTCACTCTTCAGACGTCAAACTACCAATCACTGACTTACAGTGAACATTAAACTGATGCAAACAAAACATTTCAGCTTCTAATACAATTATTATTAATAGGACATATCTATGCGTCTCATATTTGTCTTTTAGCATCACATAATCAAGGATCAGTACAGAGTATATAAAATGCATTAGAAACTAGCAATGCAAACCTTGTGTGTACATACATTATTTACAGTTGGGGAAAACAGCTGACCTCAAATGCAAATTCAGTCTGACAAATGGACACTTAAAACACTTGAAAACGATCTAAACATGATGCAAATAATGTTTTTATACTCTAAAAATGTGTTTAATTTGAACAGTCTATGGCATGTAATCCTTTAGGTGTGTGTTTGTGTGTGTGTGTGTGTGAAATGTTAGCGACCGAAACACACTCAAGAATAACACACATACATACAACACAGGGTTAATTTAAGATCTGCAAGTGATGGTTTGCTCATGCAATGACTTCTTGGCTTTCAGATCAATCAAACTGTCTATGAATGGCGTTTAATTGAGCTGCTGGGGATGGATCTGGTCTGTCAGATGTTTGTCCACTGAGAAATTGATTTTGGAGACCAGTTAGGAAAGCCGCAAGACAAAGACGAACTCATTCTGACCTGGACAAAGAGAAAACCTCACTTATATTAAGCTACACCGGCCTTAAACGCCAAACTCTCTCGCTGTTATAGTTCATATTATCTTTGGGCCTTGTGTGAGATTTTATCAAGTTTTAATGTAATGGACATGATGTATTTTAATATGAATGTGATTATACTGAAGCATTGTACATACTTTTATATTCAGCACATTAAGGCTAAAATAAAAAGATATAAATATGAAAATATGAACCTCTATATTAAGATGTTAGAAGCAATAATAAGGGAAGTACTTTTCTACATGTTATATATAAAAAAAAAGATTTCTATGCACGATATAAAGCAGTGGATTGATTGATTATTTATTTATTTATAATTCATTTTTAAAATAATAACTGGCATTGGAAAAAAGAAGCTCAAACACACACACACACACACACACACACACACACACACACACACACTCACACACACACACACACACACAGTTACTGAGGTCAAACTCCGTTTCAGTCGCATATGAGATGCTATAATAAATTCTCGACATGTTGTTTTGAATTATTCGAGCATTTCCACAAAGCAAATATTGACTTCTGTCTGCATTCGTAAAAGTGCTATTTAATATCTAAAACAAGCTTTACAAATATTCATTATTCTGAGGTGTTTGAGAATAGATGAGGCAGCCTGCATTTAAAAATATCTATGCTTTATAATTCGAATAATATAATTTGTTGTTATTATTTATCATTATTATTTTATTAACTGGTTGACAAACTATTAATATTCCATTTTTAAACATGATTTTAATTTCTGTAAAAGGCCTGCCGGGTCGTCAGATAACTCGTTTTTTCTTCATTTCACAGAAAACCACTTGTCATTTTTATTTTATTTATTTTTTATTGACCAATACCTATTTTTTAAACTGTTACTTCCATTTAAATTTCATTATTTACTAATCGCACGTGCTGATATTACAGACCTTTAATAACAAACGCACATTCACTAATAAATGAATGTTTATATGAGTGTAGAAACGTTAACGTTTTTTATACGACATGGAAAATAACGAAAAGTCGAAAAAAAAAAAGTATTTTAATTTGTGCTGCTGGCAGAAAAACAAAGAACAGATTTGTGTGGCGTGTGTGTACGACATGATGTTAAACACACACACACAAATAAAAATGGAATTAAAAGATCCGCTTTAAGCTTTATATTGTTGTCAAACGCTCATTGTCTCGATGAGGAACATTGACATCCACTCAAAACCAGCACAGCTTCATTTTACCTTCGCTCACACTGAACTCTTGAAATAAAATAAAAACATTTATCAAGGGATTCTACAGAATTTTGACGTTTTATTTATTTTATTATAGCATGTAATCACATCAAATAAGATCCTACGGGATAAAGTAGAGTACATTTACAATTAGCCTATTATTCAATTCAGAATTTAACCAGTGAACAATTCACCAGAGGAAACTTGGTTTACGTATTATGATTTTAAAAACCCACTAGCATTGCTTGGCCAAGAAAAACTGTTGCAGTGATATTTTAAGCAGCAGAAATGAGCCGCATTGATTAAATATGGTCCATCTATAAACTCGCAGCAGCAGCAGAATGTAATGGGTGTGTGTTGTTGATCTGGTTTGTGTTGACTGGGCTTTGATTGACATGACTGTTTCTCGCCAGCAGTAGCCCGGCCCGCGCGGGAGAGGGTTCGTTTCACCGCACCCAAAAACAGAACCGCCCCGCTCAAGCCATCGATCCCGAGCCGAGCTGTTAGCGGCCTGGTGCGGTTAGTTATCGATCCCGCCCCCCGCCCTCTCCGCCACGCCCACACGCACACACAGACCACACCCACCTCAGCAGACAGCATGTTCACATATGTACAATAACTGTGATGTTCATTTAATTGACTTTTTGTGGTTCAAGACTACGGAACATTTACAAAAGGATTTATTTTGCACAAATGCTATAGCCTATAACCCGATCTCATGTATGTGCGTTTTCATGGCACGATTTTTTGCACAGTTATATGCAGAAATTGACTTTGGCTTGTATATGCAATGGTTAGGTTTAGGGGTGTGGGATAGGTGCATGTTAGACTATAGCTATGCCAAAATGCGTATCATATGCAGGCCAACATAGTGCGTATTATAAGCACGCAAAAACTGCGTATTATAAGCACGCAAAAGTCAGTAGCACGCAAAATACTGATTCTGAATCGATTATAATCCAATCTCCAACCTCAGTTTCATTACAGAAGCAACCCACCTTTTTGCATTAGTCTGTTGAACACAAGAAGCATCCTCACAATTTTACACATCTCAAACGACTGGTCAATTCAGCAAATGTTTTTTTTTAAGCAACAATATGTTATACTCACTAGAAAGCTCGCTTAGAAGAAGAATTGTGTAGTGCTTTAGTTAAAGGGTTAAGCAAAACAATACGAGATTGTGATGAGTAGATTAGACTATCTCCTTGATGGATATTGATTTAGGCAACTCTCATATTCTTTCAAAAAACTGCCTTTTGAACTCAGAACATAGCAAATATAAATAAAAGGACAAACTGCAGCAGTTTATATTCATCCATCTGAGTGATAAGATATCAATATCAGCGTTTACCATTGGATTACAAAACTAAACAGACGCTGCCCATTAAAATGTCATCTGCAAACATCACACACACACACACACACACACACACACACACACACACACACACACAAACTTCCCGTATTGAATGTCTTTTCTGTGATTATGCGACTTCTTTCACATGAGCTACAGTCAATATGGATAATTTTCTTATTTTATCAAAGCGGGTTTATAGTCTTGATGTCACAGACAACCCTCAATGTGCTGTTTAACATATTTTAGCGTATGCAATTATTTAAATATGGTTCCTAATTCTGATGCAATCGACTCTGATTTATTGCAACTGGCATTCAAATGGAATAACAGTAAAAAAACAAAAATGTTCAGCATATTATGTCTGTATTAAGGGGCTCCCACACACTGCACTGTATATTATTATTGAGCTGGAGATGCAGCGATATCAAGCCTGGCACGAGCGCTGCTGTGTGACCTATATATTAAATACATGCCTCATGAAAAGATTTTAAAGCAAAGGTCAATCGATTCCTGAACTATTCATTTGTAAGAAAACGGATTAAAAATGAAGCAACTGAATGCGGTTGTCATAAAAAACGACAATAAAAAGGGTTATATACTGTCTAAAAGGGTTTATATGCTGTAACTCATTTGAACATGGAGGAGAGGTCATTTCTTTGCATTTAGAGATATTATTTAGGCTTTGCAACCAGATCCGCTTTGATTAGGTTAATTGTGTATCCGCAGAGAAACGTTATTTGGTTCGTTTGTTGGCCTGAGAGATGAAATGCATCTGTATTGTCTAAAATAAAGAATTTTCCCGATCGGTTTCAGCGTAACTCCTTTCATCTTAACAGATAGGCTAACTATTAACATACTCTGCTTTGTAGTCTGAACATGCATGAATTGCGTTCATTCGCTAATGGTGCACGCTTGAGATCTGAATAAACCGTGCGTGAAATTATAGTCTTGGCCGTTTCCCCAGTGTTTTAGGTATATGCATTCTCTAGCAAGGGAAAGTTGTGTCTACTCGCCCGTTGCAGTCTTCTGTTTTCCACAGAGGCACTGTAAGTAATCCGCGTGGTTTATGCGCAACATCCAAAGACAAATTAAGCCAGAAGACAGTTCTGTATTAGGGAAAGGGCTTCTCATTTTCTGCCAGAAATCCCACCTGTATTATTCTAAATGGCGGCTTTAGACAAGCCAATGACATCAAACATGATTGTCTCGAGGTCTGTCCGCACGCACGTGCACTCGACGTTTAATTGAATGCATGCGACTGGATGAACGGATATTTAATTGCAGACTCATTTCCGTTCTGTGTTACACTTGCTCTGGCGTTTTATTATTCTTGTGGCACTTTGTTTAATGCTTCCTATTTTTTATTCTCATATATGCATTTGCTAAATAAACAGGCCTACATGTAGCTAAATATTGAGTGAATAATAGCAACTTTAGAAGGATCAGCCTCTATTTTGAATGTCTCTTGAATTCTGAAATCATTCAGGTTCAAAATAGTAGAAATTTTATTTTCCATCTTAAAACACATTTAAGTGCAACCAGATAAACACATGTTAGGCCATTATCATGAATGTATGAATAAATGAATAAAGCAAGCAAGAAATACTCTCGGTAGGACTGTATAGTTAATGTACTGAGTGTTTTGAACATATCTGCTGGTTGAATGTTAAAGTGCGTCTAATGCGCCAGGTAGAATCTGCGTCTTTCTTCTTTCTGTCTGCGCTCTGCTGTTGCCCTAAAAGCTGCAATGATCGATTTTGCTCTGTTTTCTCTTGCGCACGTGGTCCAGTAATCAGGGCCCCTTCCCAGGCGATCGATCCGTATTGATCCCCCACGGAGCGCATGACACCGGGTGGAGGCTGGTGGGAAAGAGCCGAAGTGATGCTCGATACAGAAACAGGAGACAATCGGACAAAAGAGCTCTAAATATGGGTCAGAGAAGAGGGAGAGTCCTCATCAAATACTGCGCTATATCGTATTTTCCGTCATTTGAGCGTTAGTCACCTCTCCATATATGATTTGTTGAAGCAGATGAATCTGTTTTGTCTTCACATCTGTCCAGCAAAGACAGCCATGATTTTTATGAATCAAAATACAGCTCTTGTAATTTGAACAAACCCTAACCTAAAATATACAGAATGTTTCTAAACGTTTCTCAATATCGATTAAGTGATGTATACCTATATAAATAATTTAAATGATACAGTGTGTATTAGTTCTACTAGTCTATTACATAGATACATAGATAGAACAATAAAATGTTAGATAGATAGATAGATAGATAGATAGATAGATAGATAGATAGATAGATAGATAGATAGATAGATAGATAGATAGATAGATAGGAGCCAGATGATAGATAGATAGATAGATAGATAGATAGATAGATAGATAGATAGATAGATAGATAGATAGATAGAACAATAAAATGTTAGATAGATAGATAGATAGATAGATAGATAGATAGATAGATAGATAGATAGATAGATAGATAGATAGATAGATAGATAGATAGATAGATAGATAGATAGATAGATAGATAGGAGCCAGATGATAGATAGATAGATAGATAGATAGATAGATAGATAGATAGATAGATAGATAGATAGATAGATAGATAGATAGATAGATAGATAGGCGGATAGATAGATAGATAGATAGATAGATAGATAGATAGATAGATAGATAGATAGATAGATAGATAGATAGATAGATAGATAGATAGATAGATAGATAGATAGATAGATAGATAGATAGATAGATAGATAGGCGGATAGATAGATAGACGGACAGATAGATAGATAGATAGATAGATAGATAGATAGATAGATAGATAGATAGATAGATAGATAGATAGATAGATAGATAGATAGATAGATAGATAGATAGATAGATAGGCGGATAGATAGATAGATAGATAGATAGATAGATAGATAGATAGATAGATAGATAGATAGATAGATAGATAGATAGATAGATAGATAGATAGATAGATAGATAGATAGATAGATAGATAGATAGGCGGATAGATAGATAGACGGACAGATAGATAGACGGACAGATAGATAGATAGACAGATAGATAGATAGATAGATAGATAGATAGATAGATAGATAGATAGATAGATAGATAGATAGATAGATAGATAGATAGATAGATAGATAGATAGGCGGATAGATAGATAGATAGATAGATAGATAGATAGATAGATAGATAGATAGATAGATAGATAGATAGATAGATAGATAGATAGGCGGATAGATAGATAGACGGACAGATAGATAGATAGATAGATAGATAGATAGATAGATAGATAGATAGATAGATAGATAGATAGATAGGCGGATAGATAGATAGGCGGATAGATAGATAGGCGGATAGATAGATAGATAGATAGATAGATAGATAGATAGATAGATAGATAGATAGATAGATAGATAGATAGATAGATAGATAGATAGATAGATAGATAGATAGATAGATAGATAGATAGATAGATGGACAGACGGATAGAAAGATAGATGGATAGATGGATAGATAGATAGATAGATAGATAGATAGATAGATAGATAGATAGATAGATAGATAGATAGATAGATAGATAGATAGATGGATGGATGGATGGATGGATGGATGGATGGATGGATGGATGGATGGATGGATGGATGGATGGATGGACGGACGGACGGACGGACTCGCTCCAAAAAAAAAATCTAAAGGTGATAGAGCATTTATGGTTGTGGCTCCCAAATTGTGGAATAGTCTTCCACTTCATATTCGGCAGGCTCCATCCTTAGAAGTTTTTAAGTCTCAGTTGAAAACTCATCTTTTTACATTAGCTTTCGGAGAGGAAAGACTTTCGTAGAGGAACTACTTTTTCTTTTTTTTCTTTTTTCTCTTTTCTCTGTGGGTTGGTTCTTTTTAAGTGGTTTTATTTTTTAAATTATGATTGACTTTTTTTGTATGTTTTCTTTTAAATTGTGAAGCACTTTGGGCAATAAAATTGCGTTAAAATGTGCTATATAAATAAATAAAAGTTGAAAGTTGAAGTTGAAGTTGATTCTGCATGTTGGTGTGTGTTTTATTGGTGTATGTGTACAGTATAACAGTGTGTGTGTGTGTGTGTGTGGTGTGTGTGGTGGTGTGCGGTGGTATATGAATATGATGGATGAGTGAGCTGCAGCTTTAGACGGCAGCAGTAAACAGATTTGACTGTGTAGGGTAGATCGATTGGCTCATGGCTCTCTGTAATTAGACATACAGCGCTTGGCCTGGCATCAGCCTCCTCAGCACAATCTCACTGAGGGAACCCTCACCGCAAGAGTGTGTGTGTGTGCCTGTGTGTGTGTGTGTGTATGTGTGTGTGTGTGAGAGAGAGAGAAATACAGACATATGCAAGAGAAGGAATCGTAGAATTATACAGTAAGAATCATAGAGGGATGTTCTGAACATTAGCAGATGATAAGGTTTGTTTTAATGAATAATAACAGGCAGGACTGTGAAACGCTGACATAATGATTTTGTTGCGCAGACAGATTGTCCTGCTCTCTGTGGTGCTTGTTGCTAAAAGCGGAAAGTACTTGGGCTTTTTGTCGTATCGTCTGCAGTGTTTTATAGAGTCAGCTGTGAGTACGAACACATGAATGTAAATCCTCTGGATGACTGCAAACAGCTCGCAGAGGCAGACTGGATTTTGCCTGAGGGTTCTCAAACATGAGTCCCACTACACACACACACACACACACACACACACACACACACACACACACACACACACACACACAGAGTGTCGCTGAACATTGTTTTTTTGCTACACTACAACAAATATATTGTTCAAATACATGTCAAAAGCACATTAAATGCATCGACCTGCAAAATGCACACTCTTAAAAAACTCTAAAGGTTCTTTATGGTGGAAAAGGTTCTTTAGATTATTAAAATGTTCTTCACACTAATAAAAATGGTTCTCTTTAGAACTGTTCACTGAAAGGTTCTTTGGGGAACCTAAATGTTTTTTCTATAAAACCCCCCATTTGCAACCTTTATTTTTAAGAGTGTAACGTAGATTTAACGCAGTAATTTAGGCTTCACTGTCTGAAATGTTTTATTATTTGCTGTGTATTGCACATTTTGGCATATCTGGGGACAGTATGCATGCAATATACTTCAGAAATTATAAGAGAAGTAAGTGTGCAATTCTGAACAAATGATTATTCTGATGATGTCAAATGATGTCACTTCCTGTGCATTATGCCATTTAAAGTGGCAGTTCTATTGTTTTGGGGTTTATAAGCTCAGAGACATAAACTGTTCAGATAAATCAAAATTATTTTTTAATATATCAACATTTATACCCAGCTAAAAGGGAACATTCTCAAAACATTCTGACGAGTTATGAACAAATGTTCTTCCAGTAATATTATTCAAAGAACATTTATTCAAAGTCTCTGGTCTTTAATAAAGTTCTCAAAACGTTAGCATAAAATGATCATTTATACATCATTCATGAAACATATTTTTTGAAAGTTTAGATGCTTGCCTGCTATTTTTTGTTACTTCTTGTTTCAGAACGTTCAGAAACATTCAAAAGTAACATTTCTATAATGTTTGCAAAATGATACAATGGAATGTTCCCTTAACATTCAAATAACCAATAAAAAAACATTAATGAAATGTTTGTTTAAAGTTCTTTGGTCTTTAATAACGTTCTCAAAACATTAGCACATTTTAGTTGGACGCTCATCTAATGTTTTTTAAATGTTACTATGTGTTTCAAAATGTTCAGGGAACATTCAAAAGTAACATTCCTATAGAAAATTATAAAATGCAATGTTTGCATAACCAAAAAAAAAAAAAAAAAACTGGATGATTTGAATGTTTCGAGAACATTCAGAAAAAAAAGTTTTTATAAAATATTTTTGTTAGCTGGATATAAATTGATATAGTGTGAAGAGAAAAAACATTTCTAATCAATCATGGTGTAGAGCTGTCAAATGATTAATCGCATCCAAAAGTTTTTGTTCACATAATATATGCGTGCACTGTGTATATTTATTATGTATATATAAATACACACACATACAGTATATATTTTGAAAATATTTACATTTACAGATAAATATATTTAATATTTAAACATAACATATTTTTCTTAAATATTAACATGCATGTGTGTGTATTTATATATACATAATAAATATACACAGTACACACACATATATTATGTGAACAAAAACTTTTATTAATCACAATTAATCGTTTGACAGCTCTAGGTGTTAAGATATTTGCCTAACTATAGAATAGTATTTATACAGAAATAGTATTTCTACCTAACTATATGTATATAGTGCTTTACAATATTTTTTTTGTTTACTACACTGAAAAAAATGATACTTTTGTGAAAAATGATACTACATTTTTTTTAAGGTAAGTGGTTGCAAACAATTTATTTGAGCTACATTTACATACAAAATGTTGAAAGTTAGTCAAGTAAATGTGTTTATTTAAATGTAGCTAAAATAAATTGATTGCAACCACTTACCTTAATTTTATTTTTAGCAAATAAAAAAAAAAAATTTCAGTGTAAGTTTGCAATCAATTCTGAACACTAGCAGACAGAAATAGTACTCTATTGAATGACTCCTGGTTTCACGGATTCCTTTATCAGCTTTCTACAGGTTGCATGATTTTATGGACGTCGAATTCTTGTATTTTCACTCCTCTCTTTCTCTGTGTCTCCTCCTGGCAGCCTGCAAGAGAAAGGAACAGGAGCAGCACAAAGACAGAAACATGGTGCCCAAGAAGCAGCGTCTGGTCTTCACCGACCTGCAGCGGCGAACGCTCATCGCCATCTTCAAGGAGAACAAGCGGCCCAGCAAAGAGATGCAGATCACCATCTCGCAGCAGCTGGGCCTGGAGCACTCCACCGTCAGCAACTTCTTCATGAATGCACGCCGAAGATGCATGGATCGCTGGCAAGACGAGCATGCGGTCAGTCCCGGGCAGCCCGGCACCTCGGCGACCACTTTCTCCAAGGCTTGAGCGTCTCGGATGCGGAGAGATCTGTGCCAGATGCACAGCTGATGATGATCTACGGCGCCCATCAAACCTCACAAACCTCTTCCGTGCACGGCGGATGTGGATGAATCATTTGCATTTATCAAATCAAACGTATTCTTTTAATTCATTAGTCCATGTATTTCTTTCTCATCATGGATATTTTGGCCATCCCCCCACCTGTGCTTGATATTTGAGCTAAACATCTCTCATCTCAGTCTCTGGATTAGCCGAGCAGAATTTTCTCTCTCTCATAGAGCAGCAGAAAGAAGGAAAAGAAGGCAGTACGTATTTTAGCACACAACCCTTGGTTCTCGACTCCTTGACCTTTGACCTGTCCTTGACACATCAGGATACATCTAGATATTAGCTTCTCAAATCACATCAGATATTTTCAGGTGTCTCGCCGTCTCAGTCTGTACTTTCACTGCCAGCGTGGCGCCTTGTTCTTGCTTCAGCACAATGATAAAGGGATGCAAAGAATCAATCAGTCCTCTGTGTTCACCCCTAAAGAATCATTTTACCATAGGGGTCTTACAGAGAGCTTCATCTGCACAGAGCAACGGCGCCACCTCCTGGAGAACCCTACAAACTCACGCTTCATTTGCTGCAGGACATGCTTGCTGCCTT
Organism: Barbus barbus; assembly: GCF_936440315.1. Classification (NCBI taxonomy): domain Eukaryota; kingdom Metazoa; phylum Chordata; class Actinopteri; order Cypriniformes; family Cyprinidae; genus Barbus; species Barbus barbus. The sequence goes on along the minus strand of NC_136754.1, from coordinate 367,381 downwards.
CAAGTCAGTGCTGATTTAGCATTACTCATATACTATTATGTTATTTTCTTTTTATTAGTTTTTTAAAACTAAAAGTTCCGTTTTAGATTTCAATAATAAAAAAAAATTGTTGCAGTTTTGTCATTTTTATTATTTTTTTTAAATATGTGCATATAGTTTTTATTAATTTTATTTCAGTTGGTTTTAGTATTATTAATATAATTTTATTTATATTTTGAATGCTTTAATTTTTATATTTCCTGCTTTCATTTTTATATTTTGATGCGTAATTATTTGTTTTTAAAGTCTATGTTGTTTTTATTAATTTTGCATTAGTTTTAGCTTTAGTTATTTTAGTATAATTTCTATTTATTTTATTTTGAATTACTTTTTATTTTTTATATTTTTTAATTTTAAAGTTTTAGCAATTTTTTTTTAAATTGTTGTAATTGTATTACTTTTTAAAATATGTCTACATATATTTTATTCATTTGTATTTTAGTTTTAGTTATTTTAATACTTCAAGTTAAACTAAATAAAAAAATGAGAAATATTGCTTTGGCAACTAGCTGAAATAAAGTAAGTTTTAATATTTAATTTCCATTAACATTTATTTTATTTTGAATACTATTTTTTTTATGTATACATAGTTTTTAGTTTTAGTTACCATTAATAACCCTGCATCAAGTCAATTTAGAATGAGAGTATTTATCATTTTCCCATTATTTTCAATGTAATTTCCAAATTCTCAAGTAGGAACGTCCCAGAAAGACTTGAAGGCAGCATAAATCTGTCCTGCGCAGGTTGTCAAACATCAGGACTTTTTCTCATCCATGCGCTTTTTTCATACATTTATGTCTTATATCCAAAGATATTTTCCGTTACCAAAGATGAAACAATCAGTAACCAAACAGAGCTGTTCGATTATTTTTCTCCTGTTTGTGGAGACCCGCAGCTTCTAGTGGCCAAACCTAAAGGTAAAATGTCACTGTATGATAACTGAGTGCCAACGACAGATGCCTTAATGATAATTATAAAGGATGTTTATGACACCCCAAAGACTCCCTTCCTTTCCCATGAGTCTGTGCGGGAGAATCTGACAAATCATGCAAAATCCTTCCCACAGGGGTTGAGAAACACTCATCCGTTGTTTTGGAAACCAAATCGCTCCATTTACCAAAACATACTGAAAATGAAACTGTAAATATTATGCTCTATCTTTCCTCCTTGTGTTCCTTCCCCCTCTCTCTCTCTCTCTCTGTTCCTCTATAATAACGATGCGGGTAAAAATAGTTACATAGACACAAAGTTTGTATTAAACGTCTGGACTCTTTGTGCTCTGTTGTGCATAAACTAAGTGTAAAGAAGCACCTTGTGACGACGAGAAACAAAGAAAAAAAGGGATTGTTGTGTATAACAAACATTTGTGAACATTCACTCCTGAACTCTGAACTCTCGCAGCTGTAGAGATGGATATTGTCTCTTTGTCTATCAATCCAAAGGTTCCTGTTGGAGAAAAAGGCCCTTCTTGACGCGTTCGCCAGGTGACGGTCATCTTTGCTTAATTCCTGTCTCTCGGTCCAGACAGGTAAGACAGCAAATGTCTGTAGCATTTTCAAAAAGAGCATTGAGCCATGACCAGGCGAAGAGTGAGTTTTTCTTAAACAGTGTTATTGCAAACTCTGATGTGAAGCAAAAATGTGAAAAAAGTGAACACACACCTCGTTTGTAGTGAGAATCAATGTGGCTACCTCACAGAAACCCAGTGGTGTGTGTGTGATACAGCCACTGATACCAAAGATTCTTCTTCAGCCTGCCAGTTTAACCGCCATCATCATCTTCATCATCACCCGCCTGTTGCTCACAAACACACACGTACACCAATGTGATTTAGTGTAGCGACGCATTTTCCTCTCAAACACACAAACACATTTGCGTAGCTGTCTAAATGGGGACATACAGGAATAGTTCACCCAAAAATGAACATTTGCTGAAAATGTGCTCTCCCTCAGGCCATCCAAGATCAGGATGAGTTAGTTTCTACATCAGGTTTGTAGAAATGTGTCTCTGCATCAGTGTCTCAGCAATGGATGCTCTGCAGTGAATGGGTGCCGTCAGAATGAGAGTCCAAACAGCTGATAAAAACATCACAATAATCCACACCACTCCAGTCCATCAGTTAACATCTGGAGAAGACAAAAGCTGAAACAAATCCAGAATTAAAACGTTTTTAACTAAAACACTAAGTCCATAATCCATAATAACGCCTCCTCCAGTGAAAAAGTGGTCTGGATCAGGAGAGAAATCTGCACAGATCAAGCATCGTTTACAACCCAAATCAGCTCTAAACAAATATGTGGCTTGATTTTGATATGAGAGACAACAGGAGATGAACTTTTTCACCGGAGGAAGTGTTATTATAGATTATGGACTCATATTTCAGCTGGAAGCAACAGTTAAAAGAAGTAAAAACTTGTCTTCTCGAGATGTTAACTGATGGACTGGAGTGGTGTGGATTATTGTGATGTTTCTATCAGCTGTTTGGACTCTCATTCTGACGGCACCCATTCACAAGTAATGGAATGATACATTTCTCCAAATCTGATGAAGAAACAAACTCATCTACATCTTGGAAGGCCTGAGGGTGAGAACATTTTTAGCAAATTTTCAGTTTTATGGTGAACTGTTCCTTTAATTACAACTTAAACTCACAATTTTATCCCCAAACGAAGCTACACCCACACACACACACACACACACACACACACACAGAGTAGTCAGACTGCATTATGCCACGGTGAAGGAAGTGGCAACTATGCAGGACAAGTTGAGTGCCTTTTTCCTTCAACCACGGGTGGAATTGCTCTGGACACACTCACAAACAGACACACACACATGCACACACACACACACACACACACACACACACACTCACTTTTTAAAACATATGTTTTGCATAGCTGCATATTTTGCCTAATAACAAGCGACTCTGTTTCCATACTGACAAAGAAGCACTTAGTTTTTTTTATAAGTAATTGTTTTTCTATTTGCTGCATTTATTTATGTGTTTATTTCTCAATGAAGTGTGCAGGAGTCACAGACGAGCAGTTAGTGATGCTTAACACATGTGATATTACTGTAAACGTGTGCTGACGCCTCTGGATTCACACACACTTCCAACAGAGCTATTTTTGTGTAATTTACAGTATTCTGGAAGTGTGTGCTTGTGATAATTGTGTAAAACTGAGGTATACCTGCACTGTCAGTGGTCGTCCAATCATATGCCTCCATCGGCCATTTTCACAGACATTCAACCAATCGAATTGCCAGTCGGCGATCCAACCAATCATGTCATTTCACGCTGGCAGGTACGTGTTGACAATGATAATTCTAATATACCTCAAACACTTGTAATGTAAAGGTAATCTGATGAAACAATAACGATGATAGTAGAAGATAATACTGCTAAATAATAGTTTTGGAAATATTGTGACTTGAAGCTTTTTACTGTTCTGTACCGTCTTGTTGAGTTGAGTAATTTCCCTGTTCATTTTTGGCATGCTCCCTCAAAATCAGCCATCTTTAAGTTGAGCTCAATGCGAACTTAACATTTAAGTGGCGTCAGAGCAACTAGAAAACCTTCTGGCGTCATCATATGAAAACTTTGACCACGGGAGTCAAGATTGCTTGAAATTATCCAAAGCTTGTGTAGTAGTTAGTTCTTTTGAATGATGAGAAACACCAAAATGAGCTTTAGAGACCAAAGTAATATCATGGGGCAAATTGCTGTTTAATTTTAATGTTCCATTTCTTTTTCTCTATCTTATTTAATTTACTGACCCATGTTTCTGTCCATAGGAAAATGCATTTCAGTTGAATTAGTGTTTGTTGTGCGTGTTCAAGTGATCCTGATATTTAAAAGACAAAAAAAAAAAGGAAAAAAAATATAATGAAAACCAGTTCTTCTGTCGTTAGGGAACTGCTGGTGATTCTTTTATGCATGGCTATTAATCTAACTGTTCAGAGACAGGACGACTCGTACATCACGGTCAGGGAGAGGCAGGAGGAACGTGGATTCGTCCAACAGGGGAACAATTCAATTTGATAATTGTGTTATTTTTTAATCTATGTATTTATTTTTTTATTTGCTTTGACAATATTGTGTTCTTCTTCTGTCCCACCTCTATAAATGAAATTTCAATGAAGTTAAATTGGGGTTCTTAACTAGACTGTCTGTCTGTTATATTTATATATATATGTGTGTGTGTGTGTGTGTGTGTGTGTGTGTGTGTGTATATGTGTATACACACACACACACAGAATTAGGTAAATATCACTAAGAAATGTCTGGGTCATATTTCACCCAAAATCTAAATTAATTGCATTAAGAAAACAGACTTTTTATGACCATATACCTTTTTTGCATTAAGGCATTACATTTATTAATAATTCATAATTGTGTGCATACACACACACACACACACACACACACACATATATATTTGCAATTATTTAATAAGTACATTAAATAATAAATTCAATTATTTAAAGAACATCAAAACTGTTTTGCCTATTTTCTTCTAAATATAATAATATTTGAATGTATAATAATAATTTATACAATAATATAATTTCGGCTTTCCTTTGATTTTAAGTGAAATATGAGCTGGACCTGTTCTTGTGAGGTTTTGCGAGATTCACTCTTTGTTCTTTGATTTAACGTGTGGTTGATCAACAACAGTCTCAGATCCGAGACCCCTGCGGGCGAATCCTCCTCCTTCCTCTGGTACCAGAGAATCAATCAGAACCATGTGTCTTTGTGATGGTAGAAGACAATCAATTTCCAATAAGGAGAAGAACAAAAGACGAGAAAGAACGCTTGAGAGATAGTTGCTGTAAAGACTCGAGACTGGGAAAGAAACGCTGAGTGATGAGTGCAGCTGTGTGTTTAAACCGTCCACCCATCAAGAAGGAATAATATTGATTTTTAGCAGATTGCCATGGTAACTGTATTTCAGAACAGCTCTGATTTGAGTCATTTTCCAGTGAGGCTTTTAGACCGAAACATTTAGATCATATGTTTTTCAGATGCTTTATTCAGCACAAAATGTCATAATTTACTCTCCCTTGTGTCCTTCCAAATGCATTTCATTGCATGAAAAAGAACATTCTGATTGTTTCATGGAAGAAAGAAGGTCAAACAGATCTGGACTGACATGAGGATGAGCATCCATTTAACAGGAAACGTTTGCTAACTTTTTCTGAACATTTTAGTGTCTCTGATGTTTTTCAGAATGTTTAAAAGTAGTTGTCCCGTAATGTTTGCATAAAAAATGTTTCCATTTAAAACATTCAGAGAACATTTAGGTCCAGAAAAAAACACTAATTTTTTACGTTAAAATCACGTGAAACATGAACTTTGCACATGGGAAATGTGATTTTAGAACAGTTCACAAATCTGATCTCACGTGGGAAATTCAAGGGTTTTCTGTAATGGTTCATAACTAAACGGGAACAAACATTTTAGAACACATTTTGTTAGCTTGGGTTGTATTTGAGTGAACTGTTCCTTTAAAATAAGATTCTGTGTTCGGATAAAAGGTGAGCCACGAGACCTGAGCTAATATTTACCTGCCGTTTCTGACACAATACGATCCATCTGGGCAGACATTTGGTGACCTGAGCTGAGCTGTACAAGAACCTTCCCAAATCCCAGCATTTCCTTCTCAGATTCCCACCGACTTCCCTCTCGTGACTCAGGGTATTGTGATTGAATGCCTGATGAGGAGACACAGCACATATCCCATATTTTAAATACATCACCACGATTCTCCAAAAAAGTGCCTACACTGAACTCACCAGTATCCTCCTGATTATACCGTATAACCTCATCTCATAAAAGTGCGTATCAATGGCACGAGTTTCTGTTTCTAGGCGTACTATTTATACACCGAAATGAACTTTGGCGTGCATATTATACGCAATGGTTAGCTTTAGGGGTGTGGGGTAGGTGTGTATTATATTTAAGCCAAAGTACGTATCATATGCACGTCAAAGCTGCGTATTATATGCACGTCAAACACGTGCGTACAGCATGCACGCCAAAGCCAGTTTCTGCCTGCAAATAACAAAATACAAAAAAAATGAAAAACAGAAAGTAGGAATATCCCAAATCCGAGTGCGAATGCTGAGTCACTGGGATTCACATTAGGGATTTAGTCCAAAATCATTCCAAATGATGGCATTAAAGCCGTTTCTACTGCTTTTATCATGTTCCGTCATTCTCTGAGCGTTTCGTTTCCCAGTCTTGATCTCAATGGTTATGAACGCCTGTACAGTTACATACAGTATGTTCATATGATGAGTCTTTTAAAGATGGCTAAACCTGACTGATAGCTGTTACAGAACATCAGTGAACTAAAAAGACCTGTATGGGTAAATACAATTGTGTGTTTTGAATAATTAAGGAAATAAAAAATTGTGGGAAAACACTTGGTTTCATCTTTTGAGTGAATCAACAGAAACACTGTATTGCTACAGTGACACCACCACAGAAACACACTGGACTGCCCTCACACACATCATGATCTGGACAGGGAATGCTTTTATACAAAGTGACAAAAATATGTATTTATTGACTTTAAAGGGAGAAACTTGTATCACTTGGATCTTTTAATGAAATCAATGTTTATGACTCAAACTAAGTCAACCGTTACTTATATTTTATTGGCCTTAAAATCAGATCACAAGTCAACTAATTGTTACTTAATTATTATAATAAGTACACATAAACATACTATAATTGTTTAAACACTTCAAAATTAACAGCTGGACATTTCCAATGATGAAATGCATTAATGCAATTCCATTATGGTACAAAACTGCATTCATATATTTAACTCATTAAAAATCCTGATGTAGCAGAAAAGTACAGACATAAAGCTCAATTTGAGTCTTCAGCATGTGTCGTTTCTCTAGGAGTGATACCAAAAATATTCTGAAGAAGGAAATCGAAAAGTCATTTTGCTTTAAAACACATTAATGGCTTTAAAATCTGTCATTTTTTACTGCATGCATTGTAGAATATGATAGGGCCAAACCTTACAGGTTAAAGATGAATAACTAGCCTCTTTATTCATGATTTCAGTGTCAAATATATGAGCATAAACATACACAAACAGACAAGAAACACCCAAGACAGTGAAAAGGGTACAACATGCTTTTATGAATAAAAGGTAATTTCTCTTTTTTTCCCTCCCAAGACAGTATAAAACAAACCTATGCATAGAAAATAACAGATAAACACTTGAAACAACATTCATACACATTATAACGGACAAGACCGTGCTGCTGTGAGATTGGATGGGAAAACAAATCGAGTTTAAAACTGCACTTTCATTCATCATGTGTGCTGTAAACCTCCTGGATGATTTAGCAAAGGTTAAACACACATATGATGAGCAAATAAAAGCGACGTGCATGAAAATGGCACATCAGAAGCTCAATCATTTCACCTGAAAATGAAAAATCAACGATATGCCAATGATATCTAGGGCTGAGCTCAATAACTCTTTATTAATGCCACTGAATGCCCACAAATCTTGAAGACAAACGTCCCTCTGCCACTGACATCTCTCTATGAACTATAGAAAGATGAAGAGAAATCATGTCTCATTGCAAAAGAGAAGAATATATTGCTTTACATTAAGAAACTTTGCATGATTAGGCTCCTGTGTGTTCCATGTAATACCTGAAATATTCACAAACTCAGTCTGAATGCTGTGAAACATCTCACTAGATTATGGCTCATATTCAGACAGCGAGTTCAGATTAATCAAACTATGTTTTCATCCAATCTCACAGCAAGCAATAAAGACATCCGATGGATTTTACACAAGTACAGGGATGCGTTCGACACATTCAGGAATCAAAATGTCATAAAATGTAAAGAAGACATGCAGAAATCCCAAATGGATACTTTCTGAAGAATAGCATTCCTGAACCTAATTAATAACAAGTATTTACAATTGTTGAGTTTAAGACAAGAACCCCCTTTTCTTTTCACACAAATTTTACTATCTTATTCAACTCTAAAAAGGCTTACAGCACTAACACTAATTTTGTTTTCCGTCATCAATGTACCAACAAATATCTTTAATAAACCTGATCTCAATACAGAGCCACAGAAATAAAGAGTTCATGACCATAGAAAAACACAGGTCCTGCCTTCAACAATGACACTTTATGAGACTAACAGTCATATTTATATCTGCATAAAATTATTCTTGAGCATATGGCAGGTGAAGAGCTTTAAAACTGAGAATCGTGGATGGAGATTCTCAATGGTTTGGTGGTTCATCACTAGATGGCAGTAAAATTACATGACAAAATCTGAGCACATCATGTTCATATTTGACAAAATCCCTTAAGAGCAAATCAAATACCAGTATAGGTCATCTAAAATTACAATACATCTCTCTTATGCACGTTTTAGGTTAGTCTTTTCATTTGACACGTGGGAAATGATTCAAGAACGATGTTAAGACTGAACTGACCTCAATTCCAGATGAACATATCGTTCAGCATTATACCGATATTTTCATCTGTCGAATACAATTTACAGTGTGCATATGACTTTTTAGGTTAATGCTTAAATAAAATTACATATCAATTTTTATAAACAATATTAGGACGTTTGTTAGTTTCTGTTGTTCCGGGTGGTTGTTTACTTTAATACTGTGTTAATTAAGTAGTGACATGCCAAACACCACTAATAATCGCAAAATAAAATTAAATAACCATAATACAAGAGAAATGTCATGTAATAGATACAAAACAGCAACGTCCTTGATTAGCTAGCGCAAATGTTTTGGCTAATCGCTAGGCCTGGCTAGTTTCTGTTGTTCCGGCTGGTTGTTTACTTTAAATTAACCGTGGTTTTACTGTAGTAAAAGTGGAGTAACCATGAGTTTTTGGCGTATTGATTTGTATGACCACAGTTTTACTACAAATACCGTATGTGTAGCATGGTTAATTTGTGGTTACCATGGTTTAACTAGTTTTTTTGGTTTAATTTGTAGTAAAACCATGGTTAATTTCCGTAAGTGCATGTAGTTACTTGGCAAACAGTACAAAAATAATACAAGGTAAATATTGTCAGGTAATGGATACATAACACTAATGATCCACATGTATGTGGGTCAGAACCATTGCTTTAATGAGAGCATGAAACATTTTGTGAACTTCAGATGTTTTATTAAAAGGACTGTTTTTCCACAAATGGGGTCCGGTGGTTGTAAATGAGGATTTTTTGTAAAATAAAGCATGAGTGATAAGCGTTTGTGTGTGAGAATCAATAGGAGACCAGACTGACGAGGGGCCCGGGGACCAGAAGACCTACTTTCTGGATATGAGAGGGGCATCTGCTCCGAGAACAGACTCTCAGCTTGAACACCAGAACATGTATGAATCACAAAAGAAGATCCTGTTTGAGAGCTGATGAGACAGCAGAGCTTTTATTGGACATGCTATCTTTGATATGAAGAAATGACATGATGCTTAGAGGATGTGTGAAAGCGGCTGTGTTCGGAATAACATACTACTCACACTATTTCTGTTTCTCATATGCAAAGAACCCAGATGACCTACTGCATTTACTCAAATGTACAGCTAAGCACACGTTTATCATTGCATACTGCATATATTTTCACATACTATTTAAAGCAAAATATGCAGTATATACAGTGCAGTATGCTAGTATTCCATTCTGAACACAGCCAGTGTAATTGACCACAAACCAGTTTAGAGAAAATTAAAGAAAACCATGAAACATTCCCAGCGTCTCCATTAATCTTGCTGCTTGAATGTTGGCAGATGTTGATGCTTGTAATGCAGCTCTGGGAGGAAAGATGGAAGAGAGAGAGACAGCAAGGACTCGCTCAATAGAGGGAGCTGATGAGACATGTGATTGATCTATTGCTGTTCTCATTGCTTCAGAACCATCAGACTGAATGAGAGCACATAGAAGACTCGGTGCACACTTCATAGATGATCATAGATTCTTATGTAAACGCCTGATGCTGCGAGTTTCTTGTATCGGACGGTTGAGCATCATTCTGAACTGAATTGAGATGCTTTTAAAACCAAATTCAATTCCTGAATTTGAACTGCTGTAGCAAACAGGGTACAAAATGGTAATGTAGAATTCAACATAATGCAGTTGAGTTTTTAACAGTTTTAGTATGAATTTGCCATAAGCATCATATAAACAACATACGGAATATTTCCTAAAACATTAGGAATGATCAGAGTTTCAAATGCAACCTATAGAATTATTTTTCTTTTAATGTACAATCAGTATATTTAATAAATTAACTTAAATTTTATTGCAGGGTATTATTGTTAACTAAAACTAAAAATAAATCATAACTTGAAATAAAATAAACATTAACTGAAATAAAATGTATACATATATATATATAACTTCAGCTAGTTGCCAAAACAAAATTGGTTCAAGCTGAAGAACTAAAATAACTAAAACATGATAAAAACAACTATATATATATATATATATATATATATATATATATATATATATATATATATATATATATATATATATATATATATATCCTCCTGAGACCCCCCCCCCAAAAAAGCTTTGTGAATTTAGTATTTTTTCATGTCATTACATTGTTTAGAGCATTAGAAAAAAAATTAAAATTAACATTTTTGAAAAATTATATTTTATTAATATTTTTTTCGATGTCCTCTATAGAGGACACTAGGACTAAGTTTTCCTAAAAATAAAATGGCATGAATAGACATCAAAAAGGCTAAAACAATGGGATTTTGTTTTTAATCACCAATACATTTTTAGGTTTCAGGATTTTTTTCTTCTAAACTTTGTTTAAGGATGATTCTCAACTGTGTTATAAAATATATAACAAAATTATTTGATATACCATTTTGTTTTATGCAATATGTCTGTACAAATTTCCATAAACTGGTTTTCCCTTTAAAAACAGTGTATCTATACTGTATCTAATTTGCATATTAATGGGTTGCTGTTGGGACAGCATGTTGAAAAAAGAATTGTCATAATGGGAGTAATAATTGGCCAGATTTTCATAATAATATCTAATATTTCATAACAAAATAGATATATAATTTATTTTCCTATTCAATTGTAATGTCTCCCATGCATAATAAACATAATTTTAGTCCTGGTGTCCTCCACAGTGGACATGTATGAAATGATGTCCTGTTTCATAACAGGAAGTCATATTTGAATTTGAAAACCCATAACATTTTCCTGAGATGTTGCTTTATGACAAACAATTAGAAAATTATTCAGGTTTAAATGACAATTACAAAATATAATCATATTTCCGTAAGGATGTAAAATGTTTCACTAAATTAAATTCAGCCATCTTTAAAGACCGAGGAGAGGGTGTGGTCATGGTGAAACTTCCAATCATTTAGTATCTCTATGAAGCCCTGAATGTGCTCTGTACAGGACATCCAGACTTACAACTGTGACATGTGAGGTCTCAGAGAAATTCACTAAAATAGAATGTCCACTACAGAGGCAAAAACTCCATAGCTGGGTCTCAGGAGGATATATATATATATATATATATATATATATATATATATATATATATATATATATATATATATATATATATATATATATATATATATATGTATATGTGTGTGTGTGTGTGTGTGTGTGTGTGTGATTCTAATTAGTTTAGATGGATTTGTTCCTGCACTTTCTAAATATTAAATAGACATAATAATTCAAAACTGGTGAATTTCTTTGAAAATTCAAGTTGCAAATAAATCAAGGTAAATTCTAAATTCCAATTAAACATCCTGTGATGCAATTCTATTCAAATTCACACCCAATTCTTAAATTCTGAGTTTTGCTCAACCTATAATCAGGCGTTATGCAAACAATGTCGATTAAAGTCAGAAAAGGGAACGAATACATTGAATGCGCTCCAGGACACTTTACAAATCCTTTCTGATTTAAACAGCAGAGAATAATCCAGATCATAAACAGTGTCAGCAGGTCATTTCAGTTCATCGTCCAGTTCATATGAGGAGGAAAGGAAGGGTTGGTTGAGAGGAAGCTGGGTTTTGGATCCCGGCTGAGCCTCCGATCTCTCGTTCTATCATCACCACATCTAAACACAGTGACCGACTGCACGGCTAGAGGCTAACGCTAACAGAAAGAGCTAAACTAAAACAGTTCAACCCATCAACAACATCGAATCACAGGCCACATGGACAACATCTACTGTACTCACATGACCACGACTCCAGCCTACGGACTGTGGATGATGTCCGTGAGGTCTGAGAACAACGAGCTACGCTTCAAACGCGCAAACAAAACAGCAAAGGGTCACAAAACCTGATATGTTTGTTTCACCTCATCTAGACGAGATCAGACTCTCGTTTCAAAAGATGAAATACAGTCGAAGCAGCTGGACGTCACACTCCATTTATCACAAGAGTCTCGTGTCACTCGTGTATCTTTACTGATTAGATAATGTTATAATGCTCAGTCCTTACAAGATGAAATTAACCACTTACTGTCATCACAGATTACACTAATAATTAAAGAGTGATGAGCTCTGTTCCAAATCCTAGTGAGTCACCTACTGTCTACATAGGCAGCTCCCTTCTTAGGGAACAACACAAATGGAACCTCATATGTGATGATTTGAAACGCTCTATTAAAAATAAAATATCAATGCACTCTAAAGAGAATAAATACATGTTACCAAGAAATACTGAAATTAAATTTCCAATTTTAAACATTTATAACTATTGATAACTATTGCATTAAATATTATATATTGACTGATATATGAGGGGTTTTCTCATTAACTGGACTAAAACTGGACTATTTTTATAATGAACGTATTGATTTTATTGTCTTTGCAAAGGCAACATTTCTTATTTATGTTTACTTTAACTTGAAGTACTAAAATAACCTAAATTGATATAAAAATGAAAATCTATCTATGTTCCCTTTTCCAAATTTTGTTAATCATATATACTATATTACTTCCTTTCGTTTGAAACATATTTTTGAAAAGGTCCTGTCTAGTTGTCTAGGCGCCTATTTAGTTCACTAGATTGTTGAACAGAGCGTAGTCTATGCCTATGTTAGTAAAAGCATAGCTAGCGTCGCTCCAGGGCTGTGAGGGAGTCTCTGCTCTCAGTTGATTATGTAAGTCAAGCTCAATGAAGCATTAAACATTCAGCTTTCTATTCAAAGCCTCTGACAAACCGTCTGATACGCCATCATTACTAACAGCGTTTCAGTAAGACAACAATGCAACCTGAACCTAATACCTATAATACATAAGAACTGTTACATTTATTTGTGGAGGACTATTGAGAAAATGATTTTTCGCAGTTGTATATAAAACAAAGATTATTGCAGTGTTTGAAAAGAAAATACTATTTCAGTGTTTCTAATTTCTACCTCAAAATTTAAAGCTGAATTCTATGTTACTTGCAGTTTCTCTCTGATTGTTTATGAAATTTACTAGCGAGTAAAAAATTGCTATTAATAGAGTGATTTACTGTATTAATTTTTTTACAGGTTTTTACGGATTTTTTTACAGGTTTTTCACATGAATTTTTCACTGCATTGGGTTGTGTTTAGAATTAACACATTTTCTTTTCTTAATTATGGTATTCATTCATATTTTGAATTAGTTCTTATATTTTTCATCTTAATTGTTTGCTAAAGTTTTGGCAATTTTGTTGTGTAAATTTGTTTAAATTTTTATAAATTTAAATTTTTCACTAATTTTCATTAGTTTTTTGGTTTGTTTTTACAACATGTCTATAGTTTTTATTCAGTTTTAGTTTTAGTTATCAATTTAGACTACATGAAAGTGAAAAGTGTTGTTTTAGTTTATATATATATATATATTTTTAAATTCATGTTTAAGTAACAAAAATGAATTTTTGGTTTTAGTTTAGTAGAATATACCAATGCCCACTTGTTAATGACATCATGAAGGTGATATCCAGCAGATTTGACTGTATTTGTCATATTGCACACACGCTCAGGTGAGTTTAAGTTAGAACATTCTTCATTTATGGCTTTTGTAACTTATTGGTTAACTAATCTGTTTTCAACACCAGCGACCGGTTAATAGATGTGCATGATGCACAGAACAAGTTTGTCCTAATCATTCTGGTTCTCAGTCTGTTCAAATTTAACAATGCGTTTGCTCAGAAACACTGCTGTGGTGTTGAGAACAGATTCTGTTGCGATTTCAGTTGGCGTATTTAAAACACTAAAGAAATAAAAACAATTCAAAATAGTCCAAAAACACATTATAAACAAATGATGTAAATATAACAAACACAAAATACCCTCTACAGTCAAAGACACATGGACTAGATGGGCGACATGACTTCATGTACATCCGTGGTCACCAGCCAGGGACCCTCCCTCATTGAGACCCAGTCAGGGGGGATGATGGGAAATGACATGGGGGTTTGGACTGGGCAGGAGAAGCAGAGACGTTCACACACCAGCCGCCAAATATAGAGCGTCAGGACGAGAGAAAACCATGCATCATATCAGTGTGTGCATTATGGAGTCCGTACTAATCTATAACAATGATAATGTGTAATTCCACTGTATAGCAATTAGTGTGTGTGAAACAGAAAATGAATTCACAGTGAAGCCAATGAATAAACAAATGCATCTTAATTGTGCATAAATGCACTTATTAGTTATTAATGCATAAATGAGGAGGAGTAGAAAAATAAAATATGCAGTTATTGCAAACAGAAGATGATGCACTATTGCTGTAAACCTCATGTAAATATATGGCTCTAGTGTGTGTGTGTGTGTGTGTGTGTGTTTCTCGGCGTTCCTGACGTCTAGCCGATCCGACACTGATGCTGCCTCCCCCCATGAAGGCCAGCGGGTTGTCGGCGTGTGCGTGGACTGAGGCTGATCGAGGGGGATTGTGGGTAAGCGACCCCTCGTCAGCCCGGTCCAGGCTTGTTAAAGCAAGAACCATGCAGCCAGAACACAAAGCTGGGCTTCATAAACGTAGTGTTTCTGGCTGATGGTGACGCGGACGGTGCATTTGTCCCAACTCACACAGGTGCTCATCGCAGAAGCAGTGATGCTGGAATGACTCGTTTTATGGTGGTTTGCATGCTTGTTTGTTCGATGCAGAACAAACATATTACAATTTGTGAAATCAGGTGTAATTTAGTCCCTCGTCTCAACTGTGGTTTGGTGGAAGTGGGCTTTGCATTAAAGTACATTATGGAAATCGCCTCGGCTTTATTTGTGTCTAAATTATTATGCTAATTAGCAACTCTAAAGAGCAAATTTACATGCCATTAAGTCATCTGAAGCTGATGGCTGTTTCTCGAATTGTAATTTTCTCTGTGAAGGGAAGCCGGTTTCCCAGTCAGCCGAGCATAAAACGACTATTGAAAGGAAACTTATTATTAAATGCAGATCTGGGGTTTCCTAATTGACAAAAAGTGCAAAAAAGTCACTATTTGTTACTGTAGTGTTTAACCAGCAGCTGCAGCAGAAAGGCTGTGAGAACAAGGTCGCAGTGTTATTATCGTTAACTACGATTATTTAATAAAGTACATTAACTGAAACAAAACATTTCTCATTTTTGTTTGCTTCAAGTGGAATTACAAAAACTACTGAAACAAAAACTGAAAATAAACTAAAACTAAATATTAAATACACATATTTCAAAAAGAAAAATACCAATAAAAAAAAAAATGATGAAAACCAATTAAAATTTCTCTATTATTAATAATAATAATAATAAAGAAATGATAATATATACAATAGTGATAATTATCTCGCTATATTACTAAACAAAACTTTAAATTTTTTTATTAAAACTTGAAATAAAATCAAAATGAAAACAGAATTTAAAATGTTTTTATTTTTAATTATTAATTTAATTATTTCAACTGGAATATATATATCAAAATATGTATTTTTTTATTCAGTTGAAATACTACTGAAAAAAATGAATTAAAAACATTCATAAAACTGAAAAAAAACTACAAAAAATAATTTGAATGGAAAATATAAAAAACAATTCTCTAGCTCTCTTTATTGCCAATATAAAACTGACTAATAAATAAATAAAATTGACAAAAATGCCTAGAAAAATTACTAGCAAAATTACTACAACTAAAATAAAATAAAAACTGAAAATATAAAAATAGAATCAAAAATGAAAAGAATATAAAACTAAAAACCAGTTCTTAAATATATAATCCTATATTAATAGTACGGAAATAACACTGCAAGGTCGTCACGTTTCTGCGATCAGATGTGTTTTTCTGCGATTCAGCACTGTGTGTGTTAGCGTTGGGCGTCTATGCTTCTCCCAGGTGGCCCCTGGCTGCGTTGTTTCATATCATCTTCATGTTGAACTTGCGCGTTCCTCCGGATGCGCCGGTGGTGGTGGGTCCCTCGGTCTTCCTGAAGGAGTACTCCACGGTGAAGTTGTTCTTGCGCTGTCCTCGTCCGCGGCTCCACACGAACAGCAGCAGGAAGCAGAAGAGCACCACGCCCAGGAAAGTGATGCAGCCCATGGCCGTGGACACCAGGATGGTGGTTAAATCCAGCGTGAACTTGAGGAAAACGCGTGTGCTGTTGAGCCCGGTGTCGTTGAAGTCTACCGCGTACAGCGAGCGGTTGGCGAAGAGCACCGAATCCGAAGTCTGGCCCTTGACGGTCAGCGTGGCGAAGTAGGTGTCGTTTCCGCCCGCGTTGCTGGCGATGCAGATGTATGTGCCGCTATCTGTCACCTGTGCGTAACGGATCCCCAGCGTCCCGCCGGGGAGAACCGTAATCCTGCCGTTGCTTTTGGAAGTGATCCTCCGTCTCTGCGGGGAAATCCAGATGATGGCCGGAGTCGGTTCACCTTCGGCGCGGCACAGGAACGACACCGGCTGGCCTTCGTGAACCGTCACCTGTAGAGATGGGTACAAAAACTGGTATTAGCCTATTCCTCGCCAGCGTTTTTGAAAAAAGTTGCCAGCCACCGCCAGCATTTTTGACCAATTTTTCAAATTGCCTAAAAATGTCCCAGTGCGACATCCGATGGGTTTTCCTAGATGGCATCACATATGCATATGCTTACATATGAGATCTCCTGTTACTGCATCTTCCTGGTCTGTGTTTTTGATCGGCACATTCAAGACTCATTCAGGAGATGCGTAATAGTTAAATAGAAAGAGTTAAATGGGCCCAGGGGCTAAATTATGAAAGACTGGTGTATCAATAAGCTCTGACATTAAAGGGGTCATCAGATGGAAAATTCACTTTTCCATGTTGTTTGAACTGAAATGTGTGTTGGCAGTGTGTGTACACAACCACCCTATAATGATACAAATACACACAGTGGTTTTTTTTAAATCCCCCAAAATAATAACCCCTTTCTCAGATCAAGCCATTCACAGATTCTGGCCTGAAACTGAAACCAGTATCACAGTTTTTTCAGCTGCTTACACACATTTTCAAAACTTTGCCTCTTTTTTTCAAAACTTTACACACAAATCCAAGAATTGCACACAAAATGCAAACCGCCTCACATTTGTTACAAAATGAAGCGCTGCATTCAAGATATCACAAACACATCTCAAAAGCAAACATATGCAAACACCTTTGCCATAATATTAATTCCTGTTAGATTTTTGTGTGTTACACAGTGTGTACACAAAGTGTGTTGCGTTTTGCAAAAAGTGTTTTATTAAATTGAAAACTGAGTCAAAGGCTGAGAATTAGTGTATGGTTTTGCAGATTTGGTGTGTGCTTCTGCTGTTTGAGTGTCAGCTTTCAGAAACTGTGTGACAAGTAAAGATTTTGTGTGTAAGCAGTTGAAAAAAATACTGTAAATGGGCCCTAGGGCTAAGTTATGAAAGCTCTGTAATTATGGATAAGCTCTGAAGTTAAAGGGGTCATCTCGGAAGAGAGGGGCGGGGTCAGCAGAGCTCATTAGCATTTAAAGGGACATGCACCGAAACGGCTCGCTGTGAACAGAGCTGTGTTTGACAGGGTAAAATGGTGTTGTTTACACTACCATTGAGTAATTTTAACCAAAGTATGTTATAGACTTTTCACGAAGACCCTAAAGAATCATACCAACTTGTGGAAAATGGGCATCCGATGTCCCCTTTAAAGAATAAGTCCACTTCCAGAATAAAATTTCCTGATAATTTACTCAAGCCCATGCCATCCAAAATGATCATGTCTTTCTTTCTTCAGTCGAAAACAAATTAAGTTTTTTGAGGAAAACATTCCAGGATTTTTGTCCATATAGTGGACTTCAATGGTGGACAACGATTTCAAGGTCAAAAATGCAGTTTCAGTGCAGCTTCAAAGGGCTCTACACAATCCCAGCTGAGAAATAAGGGTCTTATATTGCAAAACGATCAGTAATTTTCAGTAAAAATGAATGTTTGTACACCTTTAACCCCAAATGCTCAGATAGCATTAGCTCTGCGATGCACGTCATCACACATTACGTAATCCCGCAGGAAAGAGTAGTAATACTGTTCAAACCTTTACGATACCCATCCCTGCTCACCTGCTGCAGCTTCCGGTTGCGGATCTTGGGTTTGTGGCAGGTGAAGTAGTCGAATAACGCCGAATCGGTGAACATGCTCAACAGGTAGCCCTGCACCTCCGGCGGTCCGGCGCACACCGGCATCTTCCCGTCGAAGTTTAGGGTGCGTCTGCGCTGCAGGATCCACAGCAGGCGACAGTCGCAGGACAGCGGGTTCCCGTCCACACGAAGCGTCTCCAGGCTGTTGACCGAGTGGAAGGAGCTCTCCTCCAGAGTCACCAGATCGTTGTTGGACAGGTTCAGGACTCGGATCTGACGCAAACCTCCCAGAGCGTGAGGCTCCACGGTGAGCAGGTTGGTGCTGACCATGTGCAGCTCCTTCAGCCTGCAAAACAAGGACAGAATTATTATGATGACGACTTCAATTAATGCCATTTTATTGAGATAAATGTTTGACATTACGCACAGCACTCGGACAGAGACAGGCCAGGTTTACAAACGCACAATATTGTGACTATAGGACTGAAAGGTAAAAGAACCAAAGCAATTAATTGTGTTTTTCTCTAGAATGCATGTACAATGTATGGACTAGCCTGAAAAATACTGTTTTTAGAATTATTTGCATGCATTTTTCTAGCCTGAAATATAATTTCAAAAACTAAAAACTGAAACTGAACTAAAAATGAAAAACTAGACATATCAAAAAATTATTTAAAATATAAAAAATATCTATAAAATTATTACTAAAAGGAATAATTAAAACTATATGATATAACAAAACCAACTTAAGTTATATATATATATATATATATATATATATATATATATAAGTTATATATATATATATATATATATATATATATATATATATATATATATATATATATATATATATATATATAGTACCTTGCAAAAGTATTGATACCCCTTTATTTTATTCATGTTTTCTTATATTGCTGCCTTATGTTAAACTACTTTAAATTACTTTTTTTCCCACATCAATCTACACTCCATACATCATAATAGTAAACCAAAAAACAGGTTTTTAACATCTTTGCAAATTTATTAAAAATGAAAATATGATGACTTAGAATGATTCCATTGCACAAGTATTCATACCCTTACCTGGGACAGTTGAAATTTAGCTCAGGAGCATTCATACTGCTTGTAGATGTTACCACACTTCAAGTGAAGTTATCCTGTGGCAAATTCAATTGAATGGGTATGATTTGGGATGGCACACACGTCTTAATAAAAGGTCCAACAGCTGATAATGCATATCAGAGCAAAAACCAAGCCCTGAGGTCAAAAGAACAGTCTGTAGAGCTCAGAAACAGGTTTGCGTCAAGCCACACATCTGGGGAAGAGTTCAGAAAATAAAATTCTGCTGCATTGAAGGGTCACAGAAGCATGTAGTCTCTGTTACCCTTAATGGAAGAAACAACCAGGATTCTTCTTAGAGCTGGCCTCCTGGACAAACTGAGCAATTGATGGAGAAGGGCTTTGGTTAGAGTGGTGACCAAGAACCCGATGGTCACTCTAGTTGAGCTCCATGATCATATGTGGAGATAGGAGAAATCTACAGAAGGACAAACACCATTGCAACACTCCAACTATCTGGGCTTTATGGCGGTGTGGCCAAACTCAATCCTCTCTTCAGTGAAGACACATGAAAACACACTTAGAATTGGCAAAAAAGCACCAAAAGGACCCTCAGACTCTGAGAAACACCATGCAGAGTACCATCCCTGTTTTTCAGTGGCAGGGACTGAGGGACTCAAAGAAGAATAAAAGTTCAGCGCACCAAAATATTGAGATAGCCTTAATGAAAACCCAGTCCAGAGCATTCAGAACCTCAGACTGGGCAGAAGGTTTACTTTCCAACATGACAATGGACCTAAACACACAGCAAGAGTGGCTTATACACAACTCTGTGAATGTCCTTAAGTGGCCCAGCCAGAGCCTGAGCTTTAACCCAATCAAATATTTCTGGAGAAACCTGAAAAGTTGTGTCTGCCCCCATCCAACCTGACAGAGCTTGAGAGGTGAAGAGGTGAGGAGAAGAATAGCAGATAATTGCCAAATGCTGATGAGAAAATCTTTTCGCATCAAACAAAAAGACTTGAGGCTGTAAAGGTGCTTCAGCCAAGTACTGAGTTAAGGGTATGAATACTTATGCACTTATTTGAGTTTTTTTTTTTTTTTTTTTATAAATTTACGAAGTTGTGACAATTCTGTTTTTGCTTCGTCATTATGGTGAGTGTAGATTGATGTGGGGAAAAAGTAATTTAAAGCAGTTTAACAAGGCAGCAACATAACAAAACGTAAAAAAATGAAGGCGTATGAATACTTTCGCAAGGCACTGTATGTAGAAAACAATAAAATCACAAAAAATGACTTTAGCTGGGTTTTCACAGCCACAGTCACATATATATTGTCTCTATTTATAGCTTTCTAATCTTGTCTAAACCTGGTATCATATATTAAAAATATACAAGGCTCTTTGATGAATTGCTTTTGTTCCTCTTTTGTGAGTCGCTTTGGATAGAAGCATTTGCTAAATGCATAAATGTAAATACTAAATAAACCTAATTTATTATGAATTTGACACATTAAAGTTATGTAATCCTGAAAAAAACAATTTCAGAGTCTTTCCCCATTTAAGCAGATGAAGCTGTACTTGCATCTTTAGAGATTTACAAACTATTTTGACACGTTCATGGTCTCATGATATGCAGGTAAACAAATAAACCACATATAAACTGGCCTGATGAGGTCTCGAAAGGCCCAGGACTCGAGTGTGGAGATGGGGTTGTAGGAGAGGTTCAGGGCCGTCAGGTAGGCCAGGTTCCTGAAGGAGGCTGACGGCACTGAGCTGATGTTGGTGTTGGTGATGAAGAGCCAGGACAGATTGAGACCCTGGAAGCTCAGCGGCGAGATGTACTCCAGGTACGGCCAGCTGTCCACCTCCAGGCCTCTCAGAGCAGACAGCTTGCGGAAGTTCTGGTCCTCGAGGGCTGAGATGCTGAGGTGGCGCAGACGCAGGGTGACCAGGTTACGCAGGTAAGACAGAGTCTGGCCGGATATAGACGTCAGGTTGCACCTCTCAATGGTCAGATCTTCCAGACCGATCAATCCTGAGAAAGCCTTGTGAGAGATGTAGACCAAATCATTGTCACCCACCTGAGGAATGAGGACAGAATCGTTATCATGACTGCAATTAATGGGATTTATAT
The DNA here is from genome assembly GCF_936440315.1 of Barbus barbus. Classification (NCBI taxonomy): domain Eukaryota; kingdom Metazoa; phylum Chordata; class Actinopteri; order Cypriniformes; family Cyprinidae; genus Barbus; species Barbus barbus. The sequence continues at coordinate 345,558 of NC_136754.1, read as the reverse complement.
ACATATGTGTGACCCTGGACCATAAAACCAGTCTTAAGTGTAAATTTTTCATAATTGAGATTTATACATCATCTGAAAACTGAATAAATATGCATTCCATTGATGTATGGTTTGTTATGATCGGACAATATTTGTCTGAGATACAACTATTAGAAAATCTGGAATCTGAGGGAGCAAAAAAATCTAAATATTGAGAAAATCTCCTTTAAAGTTGTTCAAATTAAGTTCTTAGCAATGCATATTACTAATCAAAAATGAAGTTTTGATATATTTATGGTAAGAAATGAACAAAATATCTTCATAGAACATGATCTTTACTTAATATCCTAATGATTTCTGGCATAAAAGAAAAATGTATTGTTGGTTATTGCTACAAATATAACCCAGCGACTTAAAACTGCTTTTGTGCTCCAGGGTCACATATTGTTATTGTATCATGTATTGTAATATATATATATATTATATACACACTGAAGTGATTTTTACATTTGATTATTTGTTTTTTGTTTTTTTAGATGTTTATTTTTGGTCTCGTTCTGTCTCGAGTATCTCGTCGAAACATTTTATTTTAGTAACTTGAAATAAAATAAATGCTTACTGAAATAATAATAATAAAATTTGTTTAATGCAGCTAGTTGTCAAGAGAACATTTCTTCTTTTCAATTAGTTTAACAATGTTCTAAAATAACTAGAACGGAGAAAAAAAATTGACATAAAAAAAAAAACTAAAATGAGAAAAGCACAAAACATTTTCTAAAACTAAAAATCCTCTCCCTTCTACCACGCGCTCTGTTCTCTGAGGTGCCTCCTCCTAGCAACAATTATTGAAGCTATTTCAAGCACAAAATAGTTTAAGACATGCTTTTTTTGGGGGGTGTTAAATGCACAATTTGACAAGTGCAAACGTTAGTAAAACTTGTTGATAGATTCATTTGAATACTCTTCTCTCATAAATTTTGCGTCTGAAAGAGAAAAGTAAAGTAAAGTAAAGTCGTGACGTATTGTCAAGTATGGTGACCCATACTCGAAATTGGTGCTCTGCGTTTAACCCATCCAAGTGCACACACAGCAGTGAGTAGTGAACAAATGCACACACACACACACACACACACACACACACCCGGAGCAGTGGGCAGCATTTATGCTGCGGCGCCCGGGGAGCAGTTGGGGGTTCGGTGTCTTGCTCAAGGGCACCTCAGTCGTGGTATTGAGGGTGGAGAGAGCGCTGGACATTCACTCCCCCCACCTACAATCCCTGCCGGCCCGAGACTCGAACCCGCAACCTTTGTATTACGAGCCCGACTCTCTAACCATTAGGCCACGACTTCCCAGAAACTCCTATAAATGCATATTCAATAAGGTCAGGCGCAAAAATAACTGTGTCCACGCCTTTTCAGCGCTAATTCTTCACTTCGTGTCAGTAATATTTTAACGCCAAAAGATGGCGCAAGCTGTTAGTGAAACTGTCCCATAGTATATTCATTTCACAAAAATAAAATTAGCACACTATTATGGCCTCCGGTCTGTTGACCACCAAACAACACAATTGTGACTCCCAAATGAACAATACCAGAGGGTTAAAGGTACTAACCTCCAGGTTCTTGAGACTGCGCAGATCCTGGAAGGTGTAGTCGAGCAGGATGACGATCTTGTTCTCACTCAGGTCCAGTGTGGTGAGGTTGGCCAGTCGTGCGAAGGCTCCCATGGGTACGAGCTTCAGCTGGTTTCCTCGGAGTCTCAGCGTCTGCAGGGCCTGCAAGCTGGCGAAGGCGTTGGGCTCCAGCGTGCTGATCAGGTTCTCGCTCAGATCCAGCTCCTCCAGACGTGGATACGGAGCCAGATCTCCCGAGGCCACCCAACGCAGGCGGTTCCGGCTCAGATCCAGCAGCCTGGTCTCTGTCGGGATGCCCTCGGGGACACCAGATAGACGCTTACGCTGGCAGGACACGGAGCGGAGCTGCGCCGCGCAGTCACAGCGAGGAGGGCAGCCTGCGCACGGGACGGCCGTCAGGGCCAGAACCAGAACCAGAACCAGCCACCGAAGCCGGCCCAGGCCCCATAATGAAGCCATGAGCCTCCCTCCACTTCACTCTACACACCTGACAACGAGAGGAGAGGAGAACGAGAAAGAGTTTTCAGTTTTCAACGCACTTTATTTAATCATTACAAAGTCATTAAAACAACAAAACTAATTTTCCGAAACTCAAAAAAGGGTGTGCAAAAGATCAAAGCTTATTGTAACATAGTAGTAAAGATCAACATTTCTTCTACAACTGTAATTAAATCATTTTATAGAACTTAAAATCAAGCATAACCCCTTGATTTTACCAGATTTTTAAAAGCAATTACCACGTTGTCCTTCTATTTAGTTTTTCCTGCTCATATAAACAGCAAGTTTAGCTTGCCCAATTAAAAAAAATAAACAATTGACTTTTTATTCTTTGTGCCACACTATATTTGGGCCAAGAATAAAAATCTCAGATGAAAAAGACTTCATGAAAAGAACATCAAGAAAACAAAACAAATCACACAACCTTGAGCATTCTCAAAAAAATAGTGAAAAATTGTCTCCCTCATTTTACAAAAAGGACAATCACTTGATATATTGTGATTTGTAACACTCACAAATGCATTTACAGCAACTGCGCCGTCTAAAACTCTCCACTGAATGAGAACGAGAGAGAGAGATGAAAATGAAAATGCTCTCATCCTCTAAACACGCTTCAGCTAGTCCATAAAACCCAACCCCTCACTGAATACAGCTACAACCTCAAAACCATTATTAAAGAAACTGACACAAATCTAAAAGACACTCATGATGAATCACTAGAAACACACTTTGACCTTCAAAATAAACTCCAATGCTACTCAACCCTAAACAGAGCCACTAAATTCGCCATTTATTAATTAATTAAACCATTTAAAGAAAGACAAATCCAAATACTGATTATGTAAGCATGATTTAGAAATAGAGAGAGGAAGACACAGACAAACATGGACAGAGCAAGAGCAGAGGATCTGTACACTTTCTGCTGATTCGTCCTAAATATCACAATGTGAGAGAAACATTTCTCCCCAGATTTGAAGCACTGATCCCATCATTTACTGAAATTAGTGATACTGACATAACACCCTTCGTACTTTGAGAAGATGACAACACAGCTGCAAAATTAGTGTTAGCCATTCACAACGTTATGTGTTAAACACAGTTAACTCTAAACTAACTCACTTTATCTTTTCATCTATTTAGATGGATTTTTTTTATTATCTATTGTTGTTGTTTTATTATTTAAAAAATATATATGTTTTTATTATTTATATTAGTGCTATCAAACAATTAATCATGTTCAATCGCATTCAAAATAAAAGTCTTTGTTTGCATAATATATATGTGTACTGTGTATATTTATTATGTATATATAAATACACACACATGCATGTATATATTAAAAAAAATGTTTATATATTAAATATATTTACAAATAATATAAATTATATGAATATACATATATGCATATATGAACTGTATGTGTGTGTATTTATATATACATAATATACACAGTACGCACATATATATTATGCAAAGAAAAACTTTTATTTTGGATTCAATTAATTGCGATTAATCGTTTGACAGCACTAATTTATATGTTAATGCTTTGGCAACATTGTGTTCCACAGTCATGCTAATTAAGCTTAATTGAATTGAAAATTGAGAGAGAGACAGACAGAGATTTGATTTTTCAAGCATCTTTATTTACCAAAAAGATTACTCACATAAAACAGATTTTTAACTATGTTTTAGCCATTTGATAAAAAGGGTGCAAAATAAAGTTCATTATCAATAATAGAACACAAAGCTCTTCTATGACACCATATTCCTTCAAAAATATTTAAAGAGAGAGCTTTCTGTAAATATTTACCTTGTATTTGCTATTGTTTTTGTGTGTGTTATATGTGATAATATTTGTACAATATGGGCATGAATAAGCTTTTTTTCAAACTATTTATATGCCTGTATAACTCATTCACTTTGGCAACGTTGTGCTATTCCACAGTCAAGCCAATAAAGCTCATTTCAATTGATAAAACAGTACAATTGTGAAATATTATTATAATAGCTGTTTTCTATGTGAATATATTGTAAAATGTAATTTATTGCTGTGATCAAAGTCTATTACTAGCAAAGCTTGGCAACTATCCTAGGGCAACATGGTAAATTATGCCAGCGATGTACTAAAACATGCTACCAACATGCTAGAAACATGCTAACAACATAGTAATCATGCTAGCAACATGCTGACAACATGGTAACAACATGTTAAATCAACATCTAAACCTACTTTCAGGCTAGGCTTTCTCAAGCCAACTTCAAAGTTTGACTCATCTAGATGCATACGACTGTCTAATGCAATGCCATTCAGACATTTTTAATAAGTACGCATGAAGTGTCTAAATAATTTCCAATGATGCCAACCTAAAAACACACAAACGTTGTTTCGAATAGCCTCAAGTTGTGTATAGGACACATGACATGCTAATTTCTCGGCTTGCTGCACTCGTTCGTTAATCTAATCACGTAATTGCAGCAGGCCGGAGGATGTGCCTAGAAAACCGTCGTTGAAATGCCCATAAAAACTCAGTGAGGCCGAGCGCCGACTGAATGTAAGTGGATGATTATGCATAACCTCCATTACATAAAAGCAGTTAATATCTGGCATGCCAGCAGTTTTTCATCTCCACGTAAGAGAAGAATTGACGCGACTGACTGGAAAAGCCAACAGCGCATACTAATACAGTGTTTATCATCCTCACATGTTCTGATAATAGGACAGGCTGCTGATGAATTGCACTCGGCTAGTTATATAACACTAATGCCAGGCTGAAAAACAGCACAAGAAGAGGTAAGTGGAAGACTCTGATGGCCACATCAGACCGATCTTCATCACAACAGAACAGGAGACGTGACACATCGTCTAGGTGGTGAATTAACTGCAATGACTGAGTCATTCCGAACCCAATACAACACATAAACAACACTCTGGAACAGGTTTCTTATTTTATAGGTCACACAGTGTCTGCGTTTCAGCATTCAGCATCAAAACTTAATTTACTTTCTGGCCTTATTCCCAAAGATTCACTTATAGTATGTTTGCTTTCATAATTCATCTCTAAAATGACCTTCGTTTTAGCTGAAATCATCAAAATCTCGTAGTTTTCAAAATAACACTCACTCAAATTCTAGTATGATATTCACACGTTTCATGAGTGCATCTACACTGCGAAACAAGTGCATTCATAAATCATAAACATTCATTAAATGCATTCATAAATCAGAATATATATTTACTTGAGGAGTTAAATGACTTGAATGAATGAATGATGCATTTATATAGTGCTTTATTGTGTATAGCTGTACACCCAAAGCACTTTACAATCATGTGGGGGGGGGTCTCTCCTCAACCACCACCAGTGAGCAGCATCCACTTGGATGATGCGACGGCAGCCACAGCACAACAGCACCAGTGCGCTCACCACACACCAGCTACAGGTGGAGAGGAGAGAGATAGAGCCAATCAAGTGGATGGGGATTATTAGGAGGCCATGATAGACAAGGGCCAGTAGAGGGAATTTGGCCAGGACACCGGGGTTACACCCCTACTCTTTACGAGAAGAGCCATGGGATTTATAATGACCACAGAGAGTCAGGACCTCTGTTTAACGTCTCATCCGGTGCTTTTTGACCGTATAGTGTCCCCATCACTATACCGGGGCGTTAGGACCCACACAGACCACAGGGTGAGCACCCCCTGCTGGCCTCACTAACACCTCCAACAGCAACCTAGTTGTCAACTTTGTTGAGATATCAAGCTTTGTTTTCTGAAAAAAATATAAAAATTCATTGACTTTACACTTAAAAGAAGAAAAAAATGTCAATGGGGTCAGAAAAATCAGAAAGCATGACAAAAATGTTTAAAATGTTTATTTTGCTTTTGAATTAAATGAGTACACCCTAGATTTAAGATAGATGTAAGGTCTGTTTTGGGTTCTTGTTTTCATGTCTTTTATTTTGAAGGTCAGTCTCAGTTCCCGTTTGTGTCATGCTCCCCTTCCCCTCATGTCTTCATGCTATTGGTTCCCTTGTTCAATGTGTCATGTTCTGATTGGTTGTCCAAGTCATATGTCTTGTTTCTCATTGGTTGATTCTTGTCATGTGTCCAGTCTTGTTTGTTATAAGTAGCCATGTCTTTGCCCTTAGTTCTTGTCGGGTGTTAATGTTGTAACCTGTTGTTGGTGAGTCTAGTCTGTTCAAGTCAAGTCTTCGTTTGGATTTCACGTTTGTCAATAAACTGCACTTGGGTTCATCACGAAGCTCATTACAGAAGAATACTAGTACATAGCTTTTGCTGACTCTGAGACACTTGCATGTTATTTCTCCTGCTCTTTTTCTAGCAAAAAGTCACTCGTGACTAAATGAAAACTTAAAGTGAAGACCTGATTATTTGAGGAGCCTTGTCACAAGTCTGATGTCATGTTGACTTGATGTACAGCTCAGTAACTATTGTTAGTTTAACCCGTTACTCCTAATGCACTTGTATTAATGCTCTAGTGAAGTGATTGATTTGGCTGTAAGTGAGATAAAATCCAGATTGAACAAGGTAAATATATCAGCTGGCTGTAACGGGCAGATTTAATCAGGTTATTTGCTATCAGCGAGAGTGGGTGTTTATAAATGACATGGCTGCTGTTTGTTTTTCTGTTTTTTCCTGCACTGGCGCGCAGTTAAAGGTTGAGTCACTGGGCGCGGAGCCACTGCGTTTGGATACCGAAGCCAGGATTTCAGCCAAGAGCGTCTCATCTTCACGCCGGCCAAAGTCAAACAGTGTGTGGGTCTGGAAGGAGCACAGCACAGCAGGCCTTTGAATCGCATTAAACCTCCATCTGATGCACTTATAGAGGTTACAGGGCGGAGTAAAATATTCCTCTGGTGCCATAATAGATGTTAACAAAACCATAAATCAAATTATGAAAGAAAAAAACTCCAGTATTTACAGTAATTGGTTTTTTGGAATGAAATACCAGCTTAGAACTTATTGAATACTACACAGTATGTACTGTAAGAAATTGAAAGTTGAGAAAACTCAAAAACAAGAGGCAATTAGCTGGCAGGACTTTTTATGGAAAAACTGCTGTATGAACTTAATTGAAATCTGTGCTTTTAGCAAACATACACTCTTAAAAATAAAGGTGCTTAGAAGGTTCTTCACAGCGATGCCAAAGAAGAACCATTTTTGGTTCCACAAAGTGTTGCTTTCGTCAATGAAAATTATGACTAAATATCGTCGTCAACGAACCTTTATCACGTGACGAAAACGAGACTCAACGTAAATGCTGGTCATGTGACGATGACTATAATTAAATATATAATGCAATATTGTTGACGAATAAAAACAAGACTAAATGTGTTTTGCAAAATAAAAACTATGCTAAAATGTCAAATTTTCGTTGACCAAAACGAGACGAAATGAAATGTTATAACGTTATTTCGTCTCATTTAGTCGCGTTATTATTATTATTTTGCAGTATTTCTGTTTCCTGTGTCTCACTTCAGGGGCTGCATCAGGTCACTTCCTCAAGCCCCACTCGAGGCATTATTTAGAAGATGACAACAAATGTTAACATGTTTGGTTGGTCAAATAAATGTTGTAAATTCAAATCAGAGCGTCTTCCTTGTCTGGCATGGATGTATTCTTAAGTCTAACAATAATATAATAAGATAACCTTGTTTGAAACGGGTTTGGCTAAAAGAAAATGTTGGTTTCATCTATACTACTAGCTGCACAGTGGTGGGCCGTCAGGGGAAGCAGGGCCTTCTCTGCTGGCCCTATAAAAAATAAAATTGCATGAAAAAATTTTTTATTGATTATTTAGGTATCATTTTCATTTGTGTAATGTCCACTAAATTTCCTATGATTAGTTTAGTTGAGGTTGAACTGGAATGTCCTACATAAAAAAAAGTCTGAGGCCAGCTCTACAGATAGTGCTACCCTTTTGTTGAAAGACGTCACATCTGATTTGTTATGAGCATTAGTGACAGAATCATCAGCCAATCAAATTTTGACTTTCAATGACAGCCCGCCCTCTGGATCCAGCTACGTGCCCAGTGCTACCCCCAGCGTTAGACCACCCCTTTAATCAGGGATTTCCAAGGTACGAAAGTGAAAGTAAACGAAAAGAAAATGACAGCTGCAGTCATCGGCGCCAACACCATATCTTGTTGCCGATCTACTAAAAAGAGTATGAACGTGACTAAAACTAATAAAAACTAAAATGACAGCTTCACACAAAGACTAGACTAAAACTAAAATAGGCCGCCAAAAACAACACTAGTTCCACAAAGAACCATTGAGTCAAAGTTTCTTTAAAGAACCATCTCTTTCTTAGCTTTTTATAATCTGAAGAACCTTCTTTCACCACAAGAACCTTTTGTGAAACAGAAAGTTTCTTCAGATGTTAAAGGTTCTTTATGGAACCATTTAGACAAAAAAGGTTCTTCTATGGCATCATGAAGCACCTCTATTTTTAAGAGTGTAATACTGTTAAGCATAATCATGTTTTTTACTCAAACAAACTTTGCATCTTTACACAGCTGCTCTGTGCCTGCTCAAAATTCAGCGTAAAGATATGTAAAGGCATGCAAAATTCAGTATAAAAGCCAAACTAAATTGTTGAATTTGCTGTGGAAATGCATTTATGCCACCTCTGAGCAACATTAACTTCTGAAGCACGTCTGTGCCACCTTTGCAGTGTAATTTCGCTGAGCATTAACATCAGTAGTGATGTAGGACTTTCTTAACGTGTCTTTACACAGTCAAGTTAAGGCTGCTCTGTGCCAGCTTAAAATTCAGTGTGAAGATGCAATGCCGCATAAAAGCCAGACTATATTGTTGTAATTGCTGTGGAAATGCATTTATGCCACCTCTGAGCAGCATTAAACAGTTTATGTACAGATACTTAAATGCCACTTCTGTGCCACCTTTGCAGTGTAAATTTGTCTGTGTAAATTTACAAATACATTTTACTTGACAGCAATTGACTATTTTTTTGTATGTAATAATGACTTTCTACATTCAATAATTCAACCAACCTTTAAAATAGAGTTGACTGAAGAATTTTTAATTTTTTCAGTGTATGTGAAACATTAAGCATTATGCATATATAAACAATAACCAATAATGCATGTATAATTCAATGCAATTATTATTTGAGAAATAATCTGTTATTTTTCATTTAATATTTTGAAAAAAAAAAAAAGTGAAAAAAGTGAAAATTGAATTACTCAAGGTTCAGTTGTCACACAGAAGGTCAAATCGAGCTTGCTGCATCATGGGATGCAATACTGCAGTGCTTTTTTTTTTTTGTTTTCCACAAATATTATACACAAAATCAATGCAATGTTATAAAGAAATGTCTTCTAATGCAAACACACACACGGAGCAGCTGATGGTGATTTTATCAATGACACAAATGCAGATCTCATGCGTGATGTTCGTCAGACGCGTGTGGGAGGACGAGAAACACAGACTCACTGTGTATCAGCGCTTTGATTTACAGAAAGAGCATCAAACTGTGTGTGCAATGCTAACGCCATCATGTACTGACATTCACAAGGAAAAAATAGCCAAACACAAACATGTCAGAGAGAGAAAACCCAAGGATTTATTTCACTGACATTCACCACGGGGCGTTTCTATCTGTCCGTCGTCTAATTCATGACCTTTCTGTGTAAAGCCTGGATGAAGCCGACTCAGCAGACTGGGGAACATCACACTTTAGTGCTGAACATGAAACACGGCTTTTAAAACACACTGACCGATCACATGCAAACTACCAATCCATCTGATGATGAAAAATACCAGAACATGTTTAGCAATGCCTAGCAACCAGATAGCAAATTCTGGATTTATTTTATATGCATACTAATTGAAAATAATTCATCTATTATTTTCATGACTTTTAAAGATTTTCAAAGCACTTTCACACAACTCCCTGCTCAATACAACTAAAATCAAACAGATTTGAAAACACAATAGAACAAAGCACAAGATTAATTAAGATTAATTAACACAATTAACATGGCTAGATAAAAGCTACTGACAATAGATGTTTTTTAAACAGGTTTTTGAAAATTGGCAACAATGAAGGCTCGATCACCTCGTTCTCAAACATCACATGCCTATTTGAAATATTATGAATAACTATTCATCTGTCACCCCACAGGACGAGTTTAAAATGATGCAAACCTTAATAAGAATAAGGACGAGCACCTAAAACTATGGTCTTTATACATTCAGACAAACTTCAACCTAAAAAATGTGAAAAAAATTGAAAATAAAATGGACAAAATAAAGTCCAAGACTAAAGCCTGCAAAAATTATTCAAAAATAAAATAAAAGAAAATAATAATAAAAAACAATTTCATAAAAAAGAAATTTTAATATTGAAAAAGTGAGTGGAGTTCAAGGATAAAGACTCTAAAGATTCTTCAAAAATAAAATAAATGATAAATAAAATAAAAATAAATTAATTTTATATTAAAATAAAAATTTAAAATGAAAAATAAAATAAAATTTAAATAAAATATTAAATAAATATAAAAGTAAATATAATAAATGCTACTTCAGTAATATAATAATTTTAAATTAAAGTCAGGGTTATAACTTGACAAAAATGTGCCAAAATGTGCAAATTTAAATAAAAATGAAGGCTAGCACTTAAAACTATTTCCCCCTACATCCAGATAAAGTTCAACCAAAAGTGTTTTCTAAAAAACAAAAAACAAAAAAAAAACATCGAAATGTCTGTTATGTGACGACTACCCACATGCATGGCTTTTGACAAGAGCTTGGAGAAACAGATGGAAAAGCTTTGATGAAAACAGCGATGATCTTCAGCTCGTTCCTGTCAGTCGAGTTCAGTTCTCTGGACGTTTGGAGAACCGCTCTCAGATGACTTCAGTTTAGCGAGGCTGTTTTCTGAACTCGGTTCACGTCCTAAAAATAGAGCGACTGGCACTCGTGGTCTTTTACATGGAGACGCAGAAGAGCCGCTGGTGTTTTGGCTGTTTGTCGGAGTCTCACAGCCCCAGCGAACGTGTGTACGAGCCCAAAAACACACACACGCTTCAGTATGTTAATTAGTCGACTCATTCATAACAAAGCCATGAGAGCTTCACGACTAATGAATTCACTGCAGCCAACGGGGATGAGTTTCCTAAACTGACCTCGTTTCATTTGTGTTAACAGAGGAGATGAGGAGGAACCTGATTTTTATTCATATATCTGTCAAACCCTCATTAGATTGAGAAACACTAACTGAATTTCAAATTGGACTGAAATGGAATTGAATGTTTGCATTGGCTGAGAGGGATTTTCTGGTCGTAAGAAGGACTTTTGGTGTGATGTGACTGTACGGTTAACATGGGTAATGAGTGAAATTACATCTGAGTGAGTGGGGTCAAAGGTTAAAGAGCTCTAGAGAGTGAGACATTGCATTCAATGTTAAGGCACATCTAGCATCACCACCAAAGACTGTTCAAAAATAAGTGAAAATGAAAATAAAATAAAAACATAAATAAAAATTAAATGACTAAAAAATAAAAAGGATTAAACATAAAAAGGATAATATATATTTCAAATTGTTTTATTTTATTTGGTTTATATACATATATAAAATATGAAACATATATAAAATATAATAAAAACATATCAAAATACAACAAATTAAAATTAAATAAAATATAATTTTAAAATGATAAAAAATAAATATAAATAAAACATAAAATTAAAATCAATATGAAATAATTAAAATTAACAAATTAAAACAAAAACAAATACATATCATAAATATGAATGAAAAATAAAATAAAAAATAAAATACAAAAAATTAATTAACTAATTTTAACATTCTAAAAAGAAATGTATACAAATAAAAAATAAAATAAACAAAAAACGACAACATAAAATAAAAAATAATTACATATTAAAAATATAAATAACTGAAAAACTGAAATGAAAAAATTAAATAAAATTAAAAACATATATGCATAAATGCTAATTCAACTATTAGAATATTATAATTTAAACACACCATTAGAATAATAAGGAAGTACATGTTTTCTCTTTTAGCTCAATGGCACAATAACCTTGTACAAGCAGGAATGAGATTTCAGAGCTGTGATGAACAGAAGGGTTCTTTGTGAATAAGAGCTTAAATGTGTTTTTCACCCAAAGCATCACATGACTTCAGAAGACTTGATATATAGCTCAGGTAATATGAACTACTGTTATGAGCCACAGAGTAAATCACTGGTTTAAATGTCATTAGGGTGAGTATGTGACTGAATTTGGGAGTTTTGTTCCTCAAAAACTGATCTGAAGGCATTTCTCTTCCTCGGGCGGCGGATCAGCGGAGGAAAGCGTGTCTCGCCGCGAGGCTCTTTCATGCTGTGATTTATGAGGAGGGTCAGCGCACTGCCATCACATCATACACGGCCCCGGGGCCCGGAACCCACACGCACACACACAGAGCAACAGTGCCATCAGTCTCACTATAAATGGAGCGAGAAACACGAGACGCCAAACAACCAGAAACAGATTGAGCCGTGAGAAGGTGTTTCTGCTTCAGCTCAACAACATACAAAACACATCAAACTATAAAACGAATATTAGGCCTCTAAAATATCATTAAACAATAGATGATACACACACCCACAACTACATTTTATATTAATGCACCAAACTGCTTTGGTAAAAGCCTAAGCCATCTACAGTTGCATCAATAAACTACATTTCTTGTTTAATTGTGATATTATTTTTATTTATCTAACATTATTATAGTGCACTTTTATAGACTACAGTTTGCATCACTCTTTAAAAAATAAAAAAAAGAAATTAAATAAAAAAAACAAAACAAAAAAACAATACAATTTAAAAATAATAAAATAAAATAAATGATAAAATAAAAAAAAAATTAAAAAAAATTAAAACAATATAATTTAAAAATAATAAACAAATAAATGATAAAATATTAACAAAGCAAAATAATAAAAGCAAATATAAAATATTTAAAAATAATACATAACAAATAATACCATAATTTAAATAATTTAATAATAATAATAAATAATTAATTAAATAACAATAAAAATAAATGTAACAATTTAAACATTAAAAAATAACATCATAAAAAATATATAAAAAAATTTAAATGGGATAAAACATTAAAAAATACATATAATATAGAATATAGAATAAAAACAAATGTCCAGAAAAAATATTTTCCACAAAAATATTGTGCAGCACAACTGTGTTCAACATTGAAAATAATCAGAAATGTTTGTTGAGCAGTAAATCAGTATATTAGAATGATTTCTGAAGATCATGTGACACTGAAGACTGGAGTAATGATGCTGAAAATACAGCTGCAGATCACAGAAATAAATTACAGTTTAACAGATATTCACATAGAAAACAGCTGTTTTACACTGTAATAATAGGTCACATTTTTACTGCATATTGTCAGTCATCATTCTCTGTTAAACGTCTCCATCATGTAGTGTTTTTGCAGCTCGTGTCACAGATATTGGAAGTGAAACTCTCTTTACAAAGCAATGCATGTTGAACTGAAGTCACTTTTGCAGCACAAAATAAATGAATAAATAAACCGGCGCTTCAAACGCAGATCTTCTCAAGCATTCGCTGGGAGGAAGCAAACAGCATCTATAACAGCCTAAACACAGTCTCCACGAGACAGGCGTAAACAAACCACAAACATCACTACTGAGCTTGTACTGTGTTGGGGAATAATTACCATTCAGATCTCATTTCTCCTGCAGGTTTCTGAGGGCATGTAATGGATTGTGACAAGCTCTTCTCTGCCAAGAGCGTCCTGCGCTCACTAAAGAGACAAATAACCCCGAGACACTCAAACCAACCCTATAGTTGCTGTCTATCTAGTGAGCTGCTTGACATAGACAGCATCCATTTCTACATAGACAGCATCCTAAGCACACTGGAGCTTCTCAAGTCACTGATTTAGAAGCAACTCTCAACTGTGTGTCAAACAAACAGTGCTACTCCAAATGTATTTACTATCAACATTTCTCCTGTCTTGTGTTGGACTGATTGTTTTAGATGCTAAGCAGTGCATTCTGGGATTGAGTTCAACTTATTTATTGAATACAACGCAGTACAGACAGCTTACTGTCTTTTTTTTTTTTTTAAATAGTCCACATAGTATGCAATGAACAGTTTCAAACAGTAGTGTGCTACATTGTCACATGACCTTATCATGATGTGGGAGATATTAACTGGTAAATAAAAACTGTGACTTTTGAATTTTAATATATATTTGTTTGTTTAAAAATGTCTTGACAGTCTGATAAATAACACCGAATAATAATAATATATTATTTATTAAAAAAATAAAATAAATACAATTTATTAATAACAATATTAATAATTACAAACGTATCTATTAATATCGTTATAATATTATTAATAATTAGTATATACATTATATTATATACTATAGCTATTATTAACAAAAACACCATAAAAATTATGATTAATAATAATAATAAAATATAGATTTAAAAATATAGATTACAGATTATTTAAAATATAGATTTAAAAATAATAATTACAACATTAATTGTCATCATTAATAAAAATAACAATAATACAACTTATCTATTATTTTCATGAACAATAATATACTGTTATAATAATGATAATAATAATAATAATAATAAGAAGAAGAAAAAAACATTATTAACAACAACATTTTTATAATAATAATAATGTGTTGTTAATAATAATAATACAATTTAAATTTAAAAATAATACATTATATCAAAAACAAACTAATCTATTATGAGTATTAAATAATACTAATAATACTATAATTTAATGTTGTTAATAATTTAATATTCATATTAACTATTAGTTGTATTAATAAATTGCCTCTGATCTCTTTGACACAATGCCTTCAACAGCACATGTTTTGCAGAGTGTTTGCTGGAGAGAGTCAGTAATATTCATCGTGTAGAAATGTCTGTGCATTGCTGGATTGAGTATGTACTGTACCTGTTGCACACACTGTACACTACTAACACACTTCTTAAACACAGAAACTTGATACATTGTATTCTATTGTACCTTATGCATTCCATTTAATGTTACTACATTATAGACATGCAATGCTGCAGTATATACTGTATATTACTACACTAAAACATCTGCATCAAACAAAAGTGTGACATGTAAACGAGCCATTACTGGATGTACAGCATAAGATAGTTACTGTAAAACACGACCTTGCGGCTTTATTGTGGTTCAGTCACACAGCGTCTCTGTTTACTGTGCATGATGAAATACCGTCAGCAGGGTCCAGAACGCAGCTTTGAAGGTGAAAGCAGAAGTTTGGAAAGGTGCTGTAACCTTTCCAGCGCTGTGAAGGACCTCATAAACAATTCACAAACAGCATTAACAACAGACACTTAACCCACCGAGCCTCAGATGAACCAGAGGAACAGACGAGTCTCTCTCAAGACATTTCTGCTGTGTGGAGGGAACCATCGGTCAGGGATACTTAGAATTTAACCTCATTATCAGTGCTGTTTGTTCAGTTCATATTTAGCAAAATACAGAAATCACCATCTGCCTATAAAAAAAATTATTACTCCGTTTACCATCATTGAATCACATCTGCACATTTTTAAAATAGAAATTATATATTTTTTATATATATATTATATTTTTTTGAATTACAAAATTAAAATTACAAAAAATATTTTTTACAATAATTAACAATGTATAAATAATTACAAATTAATAATAAATCAAGATCTATTTTTTGAAAATAATAACAAATTAATAATAAATCAAAATATTTTAAATATTTTCAATTTTTAAAAACAATTACAGATTAATAATAATAAATAAAAATTAATAATTACAAATTAACTCTGGTGCAATTACTTTTAATTGTGCATTGTCCCTGTAAAAATAAAATAAATTAATATATATTTTTTTTTTAATAAAAATAATTACAAATTAAAAGTTTTTAAATCTAATTACAAACTTAAAATATTATAAATTAATAATAATAAATAATAAAAATAATTGCATATTTTAAAATGAATTACAAATTAAAATAATCCAATTTGAAAAATTACTAATTAATAATAAATGATCGTATGTTAAGTATACTTAACTAAATTTAGCTTAAAAATGTACAAGAAATGTACATTTAAAGAGGACCAAAGAAATATGAAGTGCTTTTAGTATCTGAAGGTTTTCAAGACAAGTGCAACGAGGGATTTTTCTTTTTTTTTCTCTGCATTATTGCGTTTATTACTGATGATGATGTCGCAGACAGGCTCTGATTGGCTGCATCCACACTAATGCACAGATGTTGTGTCCTGTTTGCATTCATTTCATATCATAAAAGCATTTGGATTTGCAAGTGCATTTGCAGTAGCTGCTGACACAGAGACATCTATATACAGAAAATATTGTCATTATGGGACCTTACTATGAGAATGAATCTGCCGGGGAAGATTCTCTCTCTCTCTCTCTCACTCACACACACACACACACACACCCCACACACACACACCACACACACACACACACACCACATGTCCTTGTCCTTGGTTTAGTCAAGCAAACCTGATTTTACAGATGAACAATGTCATTATCTTTCTGTTTCATAGCTTTCCATGTCTCTGCTGTTATATTGTTTTCATACGCTTTGGATGAGTAAAGGAACATCTGACCAAATAAACTCCTCAATGGTACAGATGCAAACAAACAAACAAAAAAGCAACATTAGATTTTCAACCCCAGAATTGTTTTTAATTTAGCACAGTAAAGTTTCATACTAGGACTGACAATAAACAACAAGACTGTAGGTCTGTACTTGATTAATACTGAATCAGTTTAAATAATAAAAAGTTATGTATTAAAGTAAAAATAAAAAATAATTGGCAATAATTACAAAATATTTTTTTTAATATAGTAATTAAAAATAAAGACTTTTTTAAATAATTCCAAACTTTAAAAAATTACAAATGAATAAATAAAAAATAGTTTACTAAAATAATTGCACATTTGAAAAATAATTACAAATTAATATTATTTAATATTTAACATTGTAAAAACTGCAAACTAATAAAACAAATCATTTTTTTAATTACGATTTTTAAAATAATGATTTTTAAAATAAATTAATATTAAATCTAAATTTTAAATAATAACAACAATAAAATTGTCAGTCCTGTGTCGTGTTTCCCTCGTGTATGCCCTAATGTGGTCCTTCCTGTTTCCTGTCCTTGTTTAGTGTAATTATTAGTTCATTATGTCCCAGCTTTGTTTGATTATGTTCGTGATTATCCTGGGTATTTAAGTTCCTGTCTGTTTAGTTAGTGTGGTCTGTTTTTTCTCAGAATGTAGCAAACTGTTGATTTGGCCGCTCCTAATGTTCCTGCGATCTCTCTGATGGATTAGTTTTGTTTTTGAAGCCTAACAATGGTCCGTTTCTCTTTATGGAGAGATGCTTTGACCGCATGATGTGATTCACAGCTACAGCTTCCAAATGCAAATGACACACTTAGAACCAACTCCAGACCTTTTACCTGCTTAATTAATTGATGTAGAAATAATGAAGGAATAGTCCACATCTGTCCATGAAACAGCTTTTGAGTTAATTGTTCAATTACTTATGGTCCACTGAAGAAGGGGGAGGTACATATTAAAGAGCTGTAATTCCTTAACCTTTCCTCCAATTTTGATGAGAATATCCTCAAATCAAAGCTCAGTGTCTGCACTTTAAGCCCATATTCATTATATAACGAACTTAAAATTGTTTTGATCTGCAGCTAAAATAATAAAAATTGTGCCTGTGTCCAACTATTAGGGATGTAACGATTCACTCAACTCATGATTCGATTCACGGTTTATTTATTTTTTTACAAAAACGTTTAAGACAAATTATAAATTAAATGTGTCCTTTTATTATTGCTTGGACAAAATGCAGCACGTTTCTTTGTGAAATTGAAATAACACACTATAATAATATACTAATATGGCACTTTTGTTGGTTTTGGTTGCTTCTGTTCAGTCGCTTTGGATAAAAGCCTCTGCTAAATAACAAAAACAAGCGCCAAAAACAAATAAATAAGTAACACAAATAAAAGAAATCGGTTCATATAAACAAAATAAGTCTTTATCTGAGCTCTTTCCATTTACAATTAGAGGAACCACTGCATTTTAATCATGATCCAAACAAAGACATACAACATGAGCAGTTTTTAATATAAATTAGATTGTATAATTTCGAAATTTGAAGCAAAAACAGAATGGTCTGACTTTAGTTTCGTGAAACTACTGCATACATAAATAATATTTGCATGAAATGAAACCGCAGACGAGCCGAATTCTCGTCCGAAATGTTTGTACGTTAAAAAATAAATACGACCTCAGGTTCTGTCAATCACGTTTACACACTGCATCTGAAACTTTCGTCCGTCATAAAAAAAATCGTACCAGGTTCGATTTTCTGTTTTTGCAACCGTGAGCATTTTGATACGGAAAAAATTAATAAAAATACATAAAAAAATAAATTCCGGACTCAGTGTGCAACTCGATTTCAATTTTTTCTGTTTCTTTTGCTGTTTTTCCTCCTAATTGTCCAGCACTTCGGTACAACAGATGTTGCTTTTAAATGTGCTTTATAAATAAACTTGAACGGGTGCATAGTTGTTGAACGCATTTTTCTTGTAAACCATTGTATTAACACTGCGAGAAAAAAAAATTATATATGGATATAAGCATGAAATCAACTGAAGAACAAAAGGAAGAGAACTGGACAGAATTTGAATTTGTCTTTTGACAATAGACTTATTCTTGACAGTAAAAAAACTAAAAACAACAATTTCAGTGAATCTCTTCCAATGAGTCTAAATCATGTCTGTAACACAATGTCATGGATAAACATGAAATCAGTGGAACAAAGCAGCGCTGAGGCTGTTTTCTGTGACAGATGGCCGTTTCTGAGCTCTCCGCTGGCAGTGATTGGCAGCTCTCGCACAGGTTGGGTTCAGACACGATCTATTTCTAGGAGACGCATCAAAGCGTCCGCCGTGTCACTGCGCTCTCCGTTTGTAGATTGGCATGTGGGAATGAGATGGTAATATCAGCGTGAACCTTGATCTGAAACGCTCCGTCTGTCTGATTCACGCAGACGCTCATGTGACGGCTGAGGTCAAAGGTCAATCGTTCAGAGACTGACATCAGTGTTGAGTAAAGCATTGCATATTTTGCACTTTTCAGCACATCTACTATTGTTTAGTGTTTCTTAAGGCTGCTAAGACTAACCGCACATTAGATGTATTAAGTAATATTAATATATTAGATGAAAAACCAAAATGAGAAATTAAATGAAAAATTAAACAGAAATGTTGCCTTGGTAACTAACTGAAATAAATTAGTTAAAGCTGAAGTACTAAAATTGCTAAAACAAAAACCGAAATTTGAAATAAAATAGATAAATGACAAAAGCACATAACAAAAATACTAAAACATAAGATAAAAACAATAATGAAAATAGAAAAATAAAAGCTAATTCAAAATAATATTGGTACGATAAAACAAATGACACAAATATAAATATCAGATGAAAAATTTAAACTTAAAAACCTGAACTAAAATTAGAAATGTATGGGTAACTAAGTACGTACTCAAGTACTAAAATGACTAAAACTGAAATTTAAAATAGAATATTCAATAAATAAGTAAATGACAAAAGCACATAAAACAGGCATCAGAAAACCATTAACAGGCAAATGTTTTAAAATATGAACCTATTTTCAATTTTTGTGTGAGAAGAAAAAAACCCAAATAAATATAAATAATTAAAATACAATAATAATAATAATAATAATAATAATAATAATAATAATAAGGCATGTATTCTAAAGCCCAAGGTATTATTATATGTTTAATATTATTAAAAAATTAACTATTAAAATTTCAAGTGGACTTCAAGTAAATATCTTTGGGAATCCCTGAAGGAGTAGATGTTGGCACGTAAACTTTAAGGTTAATAGTTGGTCAATAAATGAAACCAGAATCAGCATGTGGGCATTTTCACTGCGTTTAGAGTATCTCGGTACAGACTTCACATGCACAGCTTTAAGTAGCTATCAATGCATGACATGCATGTGAATAAACAAAACTCCTTCATCTCAGTATCTCCAGCAACAGATGCCAGAGTCAAAACCGCTCTCATCTCCATGCTAGCAACGAGCAGCTCGATCCGCTCGGATCCTTCAGCAGAGACTGAAGACATGAGCGTCGACAGCGCCGGCGAGAGCAGCAGATGGAGTTTAGAGATACGACGATAAACTCTGATCCGTTATCTGGAGAACGTCCAGCGCACTACAGCTGCTGAGCAAAAGACCATTAGCCTTACAGCGTTTAGCCGTCCGTGCTGTTTGTGCTGAAACCTAATGAAATGCTGTAAACGAGCGCTGCTTTAAATGATGGGGTGGACAGCAGAAAGCAGCACAAAGACTTCATTATGCTGACAGGGGTCATTTATCACCAAAGCAGTTCATTACCAGACTCAAACATGACGTTTAATCAAAATAAACGATTGTAGAATAAATGATAGAAAACCTATTCGCCATATGAACATGGCATGGACATAAATAATGTGTATGCAACAAAGAGAGCTAAAGGATATTATGCAACAAAACTTGACAAGAACGCACAGAAATTTGGTTTGGATTTACTTTGAAATATCTTTTGATCAGAAATTGCTGGCAAGTTTTAAAAAAATTACAAAGAAACTTCAAGCAACATTGAATTAAAAGTGAAATTTGAAAGTTCAAAGATTGCATTCTTGTAAAACGTTCTCCGATTATCTTCGTTTTGTTTACAACTTTGAAAAATATGACACTTTAAAGCATTTCTATATGATGCATATTTTAATGCATTAATTATGGCTTATAATGCACTAATGAAATACATTATAATATTTATAAATTCATTGCTACAACATTAGAAAGTATAATGCATTAAAATGCATGACAAACAAAGCAATTTCACATTTATTGTGCTAATATTATAATACATTTTAACTTTGGTTACAATTATTTAGTAAAAGATGTATGCTAATGCATTACAACAGATTTATAATACATTATACATAAAGGCTTCAAATAACCACAAATGTTGAACGTACATTTGTGCACATACTAAAAAACTAAAATGCTTCTAATGCAACAGGCTTGCATGTCAAAACTACATTTCCCATCATTCTCTGGCTGCATGATGCACTCGAATGATAAAATACAGATAAATCATCTATTTGCTTCTTTCTGTTGCATTAGCAGTAAAGACTTCTTGAACACACATCATATTATAACTGCAGAGCTTAGAACAAGCTTCCCCGAGGATTTAAAGGCTGCAAAACTCGCCGGGAGCAACAACCAGCTCTAACTAACACATCCAGAGCTGCGTCACACAGCAAGGGTTCGTTAATCTGACGATACAGCAGATTTCATACTTCATACAGCAGCTTACAGGAGCCGACTGTCTAACTGAAGTCAAGCTCCTTTTCTAGACTCGGTTCAGTTCATCACTTCTCAAACTGTATGTGAATATAACGGAAGATTTTTTCTGCCACAAGATAATAACAAAGGGTAATTGCGACTTTTTGTCTCTTAATTATTTTTCCCTAGCAACTGTGAGTTTATCTAAAACTGTGAGATGAAAAAAAAAAAAAATGAAAAACAATTCTGAACTTTATTTCTTGGAATTCTTTGTTAAAATCCAGCATTACTGATTCTTTCTTATGTGTCGCAATGCTGAGTTTATATCTCAAAATTGAGAGTTTATATCTGGCGATATATCTTGTAGACAGGGCCGCTGCTGGCCAAATGGGTGCCTAAGCAGGAGTGTATTGTTGCACCCCCTCCCTTAAATATTATGGAAGTAAAAAAAACAAAAAAAAACACCTACTACAGAACTAAAATAGAACTTTAATAAAGTATAAAAGTAAATCAATTGTAAATAAATTGTATTACTTACAAACTACAATTGTAGCTCTAGACAGTTACCTATGGCTATGATTTTATTAATACAGTTGTCTGATTGATTTTATAGTCTCAAGCATTCAGAAATCACGCAAAAGAAAATTAAGCAGTTTTACGATGAAAACCATGGCTAATTTTTTAAGGGTTGTGATGTCCACATGTTTTTTGTTGAAGAAATTATAGAGGCTGTGTCATCTATAGCACAAAGATAGCCAGAAATGAAAGATTAAGTGGATATTTTAATGAAATTTTTGGTCAATAGCCTATTAAACAACACTGTAAAAAAGGATCGTGATTTTAACGGTAAAAAACGGTGAATGCTACAGTAAAAACCTGTTAAATGATTAACGGTAAGTTCCTGTAAAATGTACAGGGAAAACCCATAAACTGACGTTCACAGAATGTTTGAATTTGATATTTTTTCTTTGAAATAATTTTTTCTTAGTTTTTCCGTGTCAGTTATGTGTATTAGGGTTGTATGTTACGTCTAATGTTGTTAAATGAATGTTTATTGCATATTTCAGTTTAATGAGTCTCACCATGATGGTGTTTAGTGCTTGTGTGAATGACACTGTGCACCTTCTATATATGTTATTATTTAAAAGCTGCCTGCGATGGGCATTTGGTGGTTATCAGTGTATTTCAAAGGTACAAAACAGATTTCAGTACTTCAATAGGTAGGTATATTAACATTATATCAGTTAATGAAATTATGGTATTTAACTGTAAATTTAAGTTTAAACCGTAAAACCTAAAATACTGTTACCGTATTTTGTACGGTAGAATTCCGGCAACCACAGCTGCCAGTGTTTTACCGTAAATTTTACGGATTTGTTTTTACAGTGAAGGATATGATCGTCCTGTATGTGTAACAGCAGCAATGACCAGGCCTTTGGCTCCCTTTGCAGGCAGATTTGTAAAAACAATGCACTGTCACAAAATGTGCAATGGTTTTACTGGTTATAATGGGACTTGTACTAGTTTGAATGGAAACTGTAATGGACTCTGTTGGTCTCTACTGGTAATTGGTCACCTTCTAAATCCTAATGGAGTATGTCCCAAAACGCACTACAGAAAACCCCTTTTTAATGGTAAGCTTCCGTTGAACTGTATTTGGCATCTTGAAATAGGACTGACAGGCGTCTTCTGCTGCTGTGTGAATGCAGTCCATCAAAATCAAATGCATGAAGCTCAAGGCCAAGAACAAAACAGACGGGAAACACAATAATGCGATCCGTTTGACTGGGTTAAAGACGACAGTGCTGTGATTGTCATCGGGCAGCTCCAAGGAAACAACAATGCATCTGCCGAAGCTAATTTACTGCTCAGCACAGAACTCATAACGAGGAATATGCTGGAAGAGAGATGGACTGATTGAACGACAGAAGAGAAAATGAGCAGATCGAGCGAGAGATGAGAGGAGCAGGATGAGAAACAGAGAGAGTGAAAGATGGAGAGAGGAATGAAAGCATGACCCGCTGAGAGTCCAGCAGAAGAACCAGAGAAATACAACCGCTCGTCTCTTAATGAAACTATACAAGCTCAGCATCAGCAGGAAACAGATGAAGAGAGAAAAAGAGATTAGACAGAAGTGAGATTAATGACATCAGACTTTCCCAAACTGCGGTTTGTGAGCTAATACTGAATCAAATCATAAAAATGCCAAATCAAAAGAAATTATTCCAAAAAAAAGAAAAAGAAACTTACAAAAAATTACTAAAAAATCTATACAACTAATAACAAATGACTTTAAAATAAACAACACTTACTAAGAATGTAGTTAAATTTTAATATTAAAATAAATTAAAACATTAAACTCCTACTAAAAATTAAATTAAAATGAGCTTTTTACAATCATCAAATAAAAACTTACTAAAAATTAATTTGTAATGTAAAATTATATCAAATGTTAAAATAAAAACACTTGCTAAAATGAACTAAATACAAAAATTATTGTAAAAGTAAAAAAAAAATTAAATCATAAAAATGTAAAATTAAAATGAATTATTTGAAAAGAAAAAAAAAAAAAAAAATCAAGATCTATCAAATGTTTTAGCTCTGACACAAATGTGTGTAAATCCCTGGATTGCATCATTTCACCATTGTGCATAATTATGGCAATAATTTGATATTCATCAGAGCGCCACAGTACACTCTCAAATAATTTTTAATCAGTACTTTTGTGATGGTTTACAGTAATAACAACTACAAATCTTTAAAATTATAAATGTACTTGAAAATGAAAATTCCATAATTCCACTGTATTATAAATAAACACGAAAGAAAATGTTTAATTCAAGATAAACTCTTTAATTCTATAATTTTTTACAACTTTGCTTCTCATTTTGTTTTAAGCAGGTTTAGATATTTTTACTAAGAAACAAATCAAACACTATTATAAAAACCCTATAATGTCTGTAAACAGCACAGAAGCACCTGCCAAACGCTTCAAATGGTTGCAGAAGGTCCTGCTGGTTTAGCTCCGCAGCAGAGCAACTGTACGGCGCTATGAAATGTTGAGACTGATTGATTGTGCCGGGCTGAAACAACAGAGAGTTACACACACTATGATGAAAAGCATGCCTGAATCCGGCTGGAGTTTACAAACTCTCACCACGAAACCACACAGCTGTCGTCACTTCTGAGTCAATTCCTCCTCCATCACTCGACACTTTCACTCCTGACGAAATCACGCTGCTGATGAAGATATCATGTACAAAAAGATCTCCGAAATGACACAGTGATAAAACAGGACATGCTAATTGTATTTATCAGCCTCTGAATTTTGCATGAGACGACAGAACTGAGAGATGCTATGTAATACAAGACTCAATCCTTTAAAACAGCCTCGTTTTACAAGAACGATGGACTTTAGCTTTTCAGAGGATGCTGTATGTGTTCAGATATGAATATTCATTCATTACCGGTCAAAAGGTTTGGAGTAATTAAGATTTTTCAATGTTTTTTTGTTAAAGAAGTCTCTTCGACTCACCAAGGCTGAATTTAATTAAAAAAACTGTAAAAATAGTGAAATATTATTACAATTTAAATCAGCTGTTTTCTATGTGAATATATGATAAAATGTAATTGATTGCTTTGATTAAAGTTGTATTTTCAGCATCATTGCTCCAGTCTTCAGTGTCACGATCAATATTTTTGTGGAAACTGTGATACATTTTATTTTTCAGCATTCTTTGATGAATAGAAAGTTCAAAAGAACATCATTTATTTGAAATTAATAACATGTATAACATTATACACTGAAAAAAATGATTCATTAAATTTACTTTTTTTTTTTTTTTTTTTTTAAAGGTAATTGGTTGCAATCTATTTATTTTAGCTACATTTAAATAAACAAATTTAGTTGACTATCTTTCAACTTTTTTTTTTAATTAAATATAGCTAAAATAAATTGTTTGCAACCACTTACCTTAAAATAAAATGTAGTATATGTCTTTACAGTCACTTTTGATTACAATTGAATCTGTACTTTGTCAGGATCTTATAGACCCCAAACGTTTCATGGTTTCCAGGAATAAATCACATTTTAAAATATATTCAGATAGAATACAGTTTTGAAATTGTAATAGTACTTCATAATATAAGTTTTTACAGTATTTTTGATCAAATAAATACATACAGCTAATGTGCAATTATTTACTTAATTTGTGTTTATTCATCTGTTTGTGTGCATTTATTACTGTATGTCTATGCATTTGACCTCAGGTTTATGATGCTTTTGGAAATCGGGATGAATTATTTTAGTATTTTAATACATTTCCAATTAGTTTTTGTGCTTTAGAATTTTTTTTTTTTTTTTGCATTGTGCTTTCACTTAAATTTTTGTTATTTGTCATTAGTTTTATTTTTTTTAAATGATATTTTTAGTTTAGTTTCAGTTATTTTAGCACTCCACGTTAAAATAAAATAAAATGAGAAATGTCTCGGTGACCAGCTGCAATAACAAGTTTATTTTCATTTTTTATTTCAAGTAACAAAAATGTTTTATATATGGTTCGGATTAAATATAATCAAAGGTTCTTGTTCAAACTCCTATCAAACACACCTGGTTACGGCAGACGTGTGAGATCAGGATTCAAAAGCACTCACACAAATCCCAATTCCATTAGAGCCGGAATAAGTTTGCGGTCCTTTCCAATCTCAGAAATCCTTCACAGCTGCGATGAAACCGGCTCTGCCTCTGGAGGTGACAGACAGAACGCCAGCGCCGGCTTTGTTCTATTATTCAAGGCATATGCATTATACCAATACAGACGCTTCTTCATCAGACCAAACCTAACAGAAGATGCAGGGACTCCCAAAGCTATTTCTTTGAATAAATACTCATAAATATTTAAGCGTGCTGACGCTTTAAATAAAGACCGAGTTTGGGTAAATAACGCCGGCGCCTCTTTAGTCTAATAGAGTCGTCAGGCGTACAACAGAGATGCATGTACACAAACGACTCGAGTAACAGCACATCAGTCAGAGAGCCAAATACAGACAGAGGACAGAGTTACAGGACAAACTGTGTGTGCAGAGGACACGCTTCTGCATGGATGAAACACAACTGAGCTGCATCATGTGCTCGACTGTGCATTAGAGCAGTCAGAGACTCACACACACATCAGACCAACATCTCAGTATAGATTCAATGCATCTGCACTGAAACAAATGTTGGTGTAGGATTTACTTCGAAACTACTTCACTGTAAAAAAAAAAAAAAAAAAAAAGTTGAGCAACCTTTTAAAATTTAAGGCAACCAGAGTTTCAGCAGATTTCTGATTTCTCAATTTGTTGTTTTAAGTTTATACAACAAAAAGTTGAGAAAACTCTAAAATCTCCTAAAAAATGAAGCATTTTTTTTTTACAGTGTAGAAACTGCTGGCAAAGTTCACAAATAAATTATGGCAAGTAACACATTGAATAAAATGTGACATTTTGGAGTGGAAAGACTGAAATAGTATTTTCTTGTAAAACTTACTCCATAAATCAATAACAAACGGTGTTATTTTAGTATCACTGATATAATATTATGGGTTTTTAATCATATTTTAAATTAGTTTGTGTTTTAATATATTGTTTTCATTTTAATTTCAGGTCTCTTTTTTTTTGTTGCAATTTTTATTAGTTTTTTTTTTCTTTGTGAATATCTATTTTTATTATAAATTTTTAGTTCCGTTATACACAATTTCTTACTGATGTTTTTATTTTTATTCATTCATCTGTTTGTATGCATTTATTACGTTATGCATTGACCTCAGGTTTATGATGCTTTTGGAAAACGGGACTAATCATTTTTATATATATATTTTTTATATATATATATCAATTTTAGGTCAACTTTTAGTTATGTTGTGCGTTTATATAATTTATATAATTTTTTGTTTTCTTTATGTCTATTTTTCAATTCATTTTTATTTCAATGTTTTTTTTTACGGTCTATACATTTAATACATTTTTATTTCAGTTTTAGTTATTTTAGTACACCTGGTTAACTAAATGAAAATCAGAAATGTTGTAGCTGAAATAAGAATATATTTTTAATATTCCAACAAATATTAAGTTTTTTATGGTTTAACTCTGAAATATACTTTGAAATACACATACAGACAAAATATAAAACAAATCAATATCACAAAATGAAATGTTGGAATTAATAAACATAAACATAATAAAAAGTAAGTACAGATAAATAAATTGGATGTGAAATGTATTTATGTAACATGAAAAATGGCATGATATACGCCTGGAAATGAAAACTGCCTCGAGGGATAAGAAGATATGAAAGCATCTGTAGGTCAAACAAACTTCACAGAACGAGTTAAAGAGAGGAAAACGTGATGCCTTATTTATAATTATTCATTGTACTCCTCACAACATTTCATTATTCAGTTATTTTTTGTGATAGATTTATTTGTTTTATTTTATTTTAAGGTGCATTTCATTTTTAGGTGTATTTCACATCTTTTTTAATGTTGCATTAAAATATGTTTATGTATTTATTTATTTATTCATTCTTACATTTTTGTGCATTTTCATTTATTGCAAAATTTCCTCATGCATTAAATAATTTCATATATTGATTTATTTTATATTGTTTTAAGGTGCATTTCATTTCACATTTTATTAGGTTTGCCTTTTTGAGGAGTATTTGTTTTTCCAGTGTATTTGTATTCAATTATTCCAGAGCCAAAAAATCTTTATATTTTTTAGTGTTTTATAATATATTATATATAAGTATTCATCTGCTCTGCACACCATAAGAATCAAATGTTTAACTAGTTACAGTGAAAATCGAATAAAAAATAAATCAAAGCTAGTTTCCCACACTGTTCTTCACTAAATGAACACTAAAGACTGATGAAATCATGAAAAATCTTCTTTCTATATTTTATTTCAAGTAATGGAAGATTTTTATGGTTTTGGTTTTAGTTAGGTTTAATGTACTGTGAAACCAGACAATGGTTTTGTGAGAGGAACAGGCTGAGTTTGTGTGAACGGTCCCTGTTTGTTTGGTAGGTTTGTGAATCTGTATGAGTGCTACTGAGGCTTTAATGTGCCACTCTTCTCTTTCCCCGGGAAACGCCAGGCTGCTCCAGATCCTCTTCTCCTTCATCTGTGAGTCATGAATTTATGATGGGACTCCAAACAGAGCTCTGATTCGGTGTCTTTGTCCTCTTCACGCATGCCGATGGTTCACAATGAATAATTCAGCGCTTTTTTGCTCAAAAATTATGAACATGGAGTCTGTTCATGGTGCTATTTGAGCTATTTTAACGCAGAGAGCATCACATCTGCCCTCAGCATGGCTCTCTGTGTTTTACAGCAGTACTTCTGTGCATGTACCCTGCACAGGTGACGAGGACGAGCCGCAGGTTAACCGGAGGTTTGGGTGGTTTGTGGGAGGATGTGAGAGCTAGAGACTCATTTGTCATTGTTGAAGAATAAACATTCATCTCAATAACCACATATAACCTGAATCTAATTCTGTATCTGCAGGATCACAAAGTCAAACAATCCTGACTATCTGCATGTTCACCACTACATCTACTGTGAAATGTTTTCTTAATAAAGTCTCTTTTGCTCATCAAGGCTGCATTTATTTGATTAAAAAAATACAGTAAAAACAGTAATATTATGAAATATTATTACAATTTTAAAAACAGGCTTTCAATGTGAATATATTGTAAAACTTAATTTATTAATGTGATGCGATGCTGAATTTTCAGCATTAATACTCCAGTTTTCAGTGTCACATGATCCGAAATCAGAAATGTTTCTAGAGCAGCAAATCAGTATATTAGAATGATTTCTGAAGACTGGAGTAATGATGCTGAAAATACAGATTTGATCACAGAAATACATTACATTTGAACATTTTCGCATAGAAAACAGCTATTTTACATTGTGATAATATTTTCCAATTTGTACTGTATTTTTGATCAAGTAAATGCAGCCTTGGTGAGCAGAATAGCAGGCTTCTGCAAATATTTTTCATTTTGATTCTTTTTGAATTGGTTCATTGAAACGGACAGTTTGAACTGACTCATGAAATTAATCATTTACCAACTCCAACATGGCAAAACAATTAAGGATCATGAAACTAGTCTAATGTCACACTCATTAGGAAAATTTGCAGTATTGTAATATTGACAATGTTGCTTGATTTTATATCACCAGCAAAACCATTACAAGTTCATCACGAGATGCACAAGAGAAAAGAAAAAATATGAACTCAATAACTCTCTATCACTTATTTCTGTTTTGTGACTGTATTGTGTTTGTATGGCATCTAGATCCGCTGTAGATTCAGACTGAGTGTGTGTGTGTGTGTGTGTGTAATGATGTGCTGTTTTCCAGCACATTGAAGCAGACGGTCGGTCCAGCTGAGTCTATGTGTCTCTGTTCTCTCCAGCACCTCATCTCCTCCTATAATGTGATCATAAAGATCCACAGACCTCAGCGTCTCTGGGCTCGTCTCACGAGTGTAAATGCATATAAAACATTCTGAATTTGAAGATCAGGGTAAAATTTACTTATTTTGTCTTCTGGGAAACATGTGAGTATCTTCTGTAGCCTCTGAAGGGCAGTACTAAATGAAAAAAATATGATATTTAGGCAAAATAAGAAAAATGTACACATCTCCATTCTGTTCAAAAGTTTTCACGCCCTGGCTCCTAATGCATGGTTTTCCTTCTGGAGCATCAGTGAGTGTTTGAACCTTCTGTAATAGCTGCATATGAGTCCCTCAGTTCTCCTCAGTGTGGAAAGATGGATCTCAAAATCATACAGTCAATGTTGGAAGGGGTTCAATTACACAAAAATGCTGGAAAACCAAAGAATGTGTGGGAGCTGAAGGATTTTTCTGAAGACCAGCAGACAGTTTAACGGTTCAGGACAAACAAGGGACTCATGAGCAACTATCATAAAAACAAAAAAAACAAAACACAGCCGTGAATCATTCAGGTAACAACACAGTATTAAGAATCAAGGGGGTGTAAACTTTTGAATGGGGTCATTTTTTATAAATTCAAATATTATTTTCTTGTGGACAGTAAACATCTTTTTTGTGAAATATTCAGGTCTGTACTAAATAAACAATAGCATGCATTTTGTGATCCCTCTTATTTTGGTAAAACAATTGAAAATATAATGAAATGTTGGAATCAATAAACATAAACCTAATGAAAAGTAAGTACAGATAAATAAATTGGATGTGAAATGTATTTATTTATGTAACATGAAAACTGACATACGCCTTGAAATGAAAACGGTCACTGCCTCGAGGGAAATGAAGATATGAAAGCATCTGTAGGTCAAACAAACTTCACAGAACGAGTTAAAGAGAGGAAAACGTGATGGAAAATAAATGCATTTCATGCCTTATTTTGTAATTATTCATTGTACTCTTTCCAACATTTTATTATATATTCATTTATACATTTATTGGTTTTATATTATTTTCAGGTGTATTTAATTTTTTTCGTGTTGCATATAAATATATTTATTTATTCATTCTTAATTTTTTTGCACTTTCATTTATTGCAAAATTTCATCATGCATTTAATTATTTCATATATTGATTTATTTTATATTGTTTTTAAGGTGTATTTCATTTAACATTTTAATAGGTTTGCCATTTTGACGAGTATTTTAAGTTGTAATCCCTTTAAATACTGCACTTTTTATGTCGCAAATATATAATACATACCATAGTTAACTCAGGTATCATGTTCAGTGGATCATGGATGAGCCAGTGCCTGAGTTTGTGGTCTCTACATACTGACTGATGTCCTAGAGAACGACAAAGGCTTGACATCACAGTATGACAGCAGTGTTTGACGCTGACAGGTAACAGTGTGTCTCGCAGAACATGAGTCTGTATGATGGAGCGGTGCCAGCGACTCTGTGCCAGTCGCCTTTCATTACACCCAACACTCCTGTTGCCATAGTAATTCACTATATGGCACGTCTTTGATGAATCTCTGTCAAAACGGCACAAAATCGCTCACCGTTACAACATGTGCAACACACACACACACACACACACACACACACACACACACACACCGAGCTTGTAGCTGAGAGTTTGACCCTCATTTGCATTTCTCAGAGCGCAGCAGAGATTCATAAAGAGTGCTTCAGAAAGTAAGAAACATTCGTGATAAAATGTTTCACACCCACTTAGAGTGACAGAGATTAATGAGTCAAACAATGACTGTTAAAATATCACCATCTGCTTTCACTAGCAAGAACCACAGAGAACACAGAGTCTCTTCTGCTTATCAAGGCTGCATTTATTTGATCAAAAATACTGTTTTCTACATGAATATATATTAAACTGTAATGTATTTCTGTGATCTGCAGCTGTATTTTCAGCATCATTACTCCAGTCTTCAGTGTCACATGATCTTCAGAAATCATAATAATATACTGATTTACTGCTCAACAAACATTTCTGATTATTATCAATGTTGAAAACACTTGTGCTGATTAATATTTTTGTGGGAAGAGAAGCTCATGTGGTTCCAATCAAAATAAATGTTTGATGGTTTAAATGAATAAATTAAGACAAACAGGTCATTTAACAGCTGTGATGTAAATTATAATGAAATAATAATTATTATTATTTTCTTAAATACTCATTTTAATTAGTGAAATATTACACCAGTAATATTTATTATTTTTTTTACATATTTTTAATTTTTTTATTAATAATAGTAGTAGTAATAATATTAATAATAATCAATAATAATGAAATTTACTATTATTATTGCTCATTTTTTTAAATCACATTTTGAATCTATAATCACAATTTTCATGAGAAAAAATAAATCAGTTTTACCCCAAATAGAGTCCTACACAAATGTCTGTTAAATGCATAAATTAAAATGTTATGCTTATACTTAAAAAAATTTTCATATTTGAAATAGATTTTCATTATGTTCCCCACACTTGCTAAACTTTCACTATTATTGGATTTTGGATATTGTTGGATATTGGAAACAACAGCAGATGCAGCACATAGAAATTAAGATGAAAGCTATAGCCAGAATATTGCTTTAATATTGCTTTTACAGTATGCACTTCATATGCACCCTTCATATAACACATTTACATTTAGGCTACTGTCTTTCAAATAAACTGCACACTGTTATTGATGAAACTGCAGGAGCAGCCGAGGATGGACACTCTCAATGCTTAATTGTCCAATTAATGTAATTGATTGGTCCACCTGGGCCAACAAGAAACTGATAGTGTTTGATAGTGATAGTGCACTGCATAGTATACACTGCATCCTGCCTAAACCCCCACCCTGCATCACATTCACTGAATACAATCCAATGCTTTTCTTACTAATTTAATGCTACTGATTCCAAAAACAGTGTCTGTTTTGCTGAAGCACATCACACTTTCTCACTAAATATGATGCATTTCATTGCATTTGTGCGGTGAAGTCTTGTATTCTCCCTAATCAGAAGAATGATCAAAATTATTGCTAGGGATAATTTAGTAGTGTCTGATATTGGTAGGATCATGTCACAGCATCTCTACTAAACTCTTGAGAATCATAACAAGCGATTACCGACTTTGGAGACTAGTTTTCTTCTTATTTATGAAGAGATCAAACAACAGATTAATGAGTTACTCCAAATTTCACGTTATTATAATATAAGTCAGACATTGATGAGTTGCTGTTTTTGTCTTTTCTGAGGAAGATTCATTCTCTTGTTTGGCAATGATGTACTTTCTTTCTGTTTTAAAGATGTTTTCTTTGAGTACTCAAAAGAGGAAAATATCCCTTAATATGTGTTTCTTGCTAGCTAAATTTCACATATATAAACACATTCAATTAACCATGATTTTACTACATAAAAACCCTACCTTTTAAAACTATGGTTAATTTTCTTAAGGGATTTGTATGTGTGTATACTTTGTTTCTTTATTCTTTGTTTTGTTTTTATACTGTCTTAATGATTTGATGCTTTGTAGGGTTTAATAAAAAAAGAAATCAGAATAAAGATTTGTGATACGCGCTCCGAAGTCCCGATCTGAATCAAATGATTCGCTATATGACCCAATCCGATTCAAATGATTCCCGATCCGACTGGAGCGCTTCGAAACAGTGAATCATCTTGCGATGCAGTAGTTGGGAGTTTCAGCCATCACTATACGTGCTTTTTATAGTCATTACAAGCGATGTTGAAATTTGCTCTTTTGATCAGTTTTTTTGCTAGTGAATCACTTGAACTGAATGATCGAAGTCGCGAGTTTGAATCAATCGGAGCGGTTCCAGCGTAAATGACTCAATTGAATCGGTTTGTCTGTTCCTCCGCTTTTCCTCAGAATTCTGAGATTACACATCGAAATAAAAAATAAAAAAGGTATGTGTGACTTTTTCCTCACAATTCTTTTTTCTTGTAATGTTTTGAGAATTAAACTCTCAATTCTAAAATTCACAAATTTATCATAGAATTGCTTAAAAAAAAAAAAAGTAATAAAAAAAAAAGTTGCAATTGCCTTTTTATTTATTGTAATCCCATGACGGAAACAAGCTTCCATTTAACTATGCATAATTAAATGATACATCTTAAATTCTGAAATTTTTGACATTAATGCTTTTGTTACCTTGATAAGTGATTAAAGCTTATAATTTACTGCACTATGCAAAATAACATTACAGAAATAATACAAATATCAATCTAAACAGCCACAAATCATGCAGAGTGATGCACACAAAAAACAATTCATAGTTTTTTCTTTAGGCCAAATAGTTTCCAAGCTGAACATCATCACCAGCCGCCATATTTACAATCAAAACAATCACAGCATCCAAAAAAGTCTCCAGATACCAGACATTTTCTGAACACTTTCATGAAAGAATGGAAAGTCATTTTGATACGAGACCAAAATATCAGCCGTTCTAATACTAGCTGAGCTATTTCAGGGCAGTAATCAAACTTTAATCAATTTAATAACTCTTTCACACATAAACCCTGGATTCAAGCCATAATGTGAACACGGGTCTGTAATTTCCTCTGCATCGATCGAGGTCCGCACAGCAGCTGCCCGTTTGATCTGTAAATCATTCATTAATATGCAATATTGATAAGAGTCATATGACAGTGTGAGATTGTGTTCAGATTTACAGCCGGGCAGAGAAAGAGGGTCATTTACACCTCACATCTGTTTCAGAATATAAAAAACCCCTAATGTCTAATACATTTACATTACTTTTAGTCATTAAACAGATGCTTTTATCCGAAGCGACTTACAAATGAGGACGATGGAAGCAATCAAAATCAACAAACGAGAAACTTCATCTGTCAAATGCATCTTTAAATAGATGTAATAATTGTGCAGGGAATGAATTAATGGAGAAAAGCATTGGATTCTGTGCATCAAATGTGATTTCAGATGCATGTTTGATCTGAGTCAGAAAACAGAGTTAAAGCAGGGTTCAGATGAGGTTTAGATCAGGACCACACACACCTTCATACTGAACCGGCTCTGCAGAACAGAACTCAACAATCGGCTGCATTTTCATTCAGGGTTTGGTATTTGAACTGGACACATTTAAATCTGAACAGGAATAACAGAACTTACTTACTGAACTGTAATTTAAAGAAATTCAACAAAGGCAATGCATTCTGGGAATTGAAGTTTATCCATTGACCCATCCATCCATCTTTCTATCCATCACTCTATTCATTTATCTATCCATCATTCTATTGTCTATCCATCCATCCATCTATCCATCCATCCATCGTTCTGTCCATTTATCCATCTACTGTATAGCCATCATATATCTATCCATTATTCTATCTATCAATTTATCCATCCATTATTTTATCACCCATCCATCATCCATTGTTCTATCGATCCATTTATTCATCCAACAATCATTCTATCCATTTATTCATCTATTGTTCTATCATCTGTCCATCATTCTATTGATCCATATTTCTTTCTATCCATCCATTCATCCATCTATTGTTCTATCATTCTATTCATTTAACCATCTATTTATCATCTATCATCCATCCATCTGTCCTTACATCTTTCTGTCCTTCTATCTATAGTTATTTAAAATTCCTGCCATTCCGATTCCTGTTTTCTACCTCAAATCAAATTCAATTTAAACTCAGGAACTGAACTGAAATTCATAAAGCTTTCTCAGTTCAGTTCTGAATTCCCAAACAAGCTCATGTAACTCATGAAGACAGACACAAAGTGACTCCAGCTGACTTTGAGAGACGGACTGAAGTGAGCAGATCCAAACCGGATCTCACGGTCAAACTTTTGACGTTGCCGTCATAATTAGCTCAGAGCAACACGAGGACTCTTGTGAGAATTTCCTCAGCACTTAAACGAATCACTGATGTAATTATCTCATAAACAAGTACAGCCGCCCTCCACGACGTCCAGAAGAGATGAACGATGATTACAGTTTTCACCCACAAGGTCAGCTTATATTTGTCTTTGGGTTGAGTGGGAAACCTGTCGAATTTTCTCTGTTAAACGCACATGCGTATCTATCTCCTTAATGAAGTTAAGAAGCTTTAGGCTACACTGATATGATTGCAATTCAATTTAGCCTTCAGTGATAAATCTGTCTTGCTCTTTGTTCATCATTCATGTCTGCTGTGTTGAGCAAAAGTGGAAAAAACTTTCCTTTAAAGCAGGGAGATCTTCTGTAAAAGGTTTGGGGTCAATTTTTAAATGTTTTGAAAGAAGTCTCTTCTGCTCACCAAGGCTGCATAAAAAACACAGTAAATACAATAAAATTGTTATATATTTTTAGAATTCGAAATAGCTCTTTTCTATGTAAATATATTGTAAACTGTAATTTATTTCTGTGATCAAATCTGTATTTCCAGCATCATTACTCCAGTCTTCAGTGTCACACGATCTTCAGAAATCATTATAATATACTGATTTACTGCTCAACAAACATTTCTGATTATTATCAATGTTGAAAACAGCTGAGCTGCCCAATATTTTTGTGGAAACTGTGATGCATTTTATTTTTCAGGATTCACAGATGAATAGAAAGTTCAAAAGAACAGCATTTATTTAAAATATATATTTTTGTAACATTATAAAATGTCTTTACTGTCACTTTTGATGCACCCTTGATGAATACAAGTAATACATTTCATTACAAACATTACACTGGCTCCAAAACCATTTCTGAGCCAACATTTAGAATCACAAAAAAATTAATGTTCTCAGTATGAGATACCATTGTAAAAATGGCATATTTGCTACACATGATTAATTTTCTTCTGAGCCAAAGTGCCAGAGATGAACTGAGTAATATTCAGGTGATCGTGTGATCTCTACATGTCAAAAAGTAATATGCATATCATTTCAATGACTGAGTGCAGCTTTAAACGTGCTAATACTCCTCTCATGGTCCATTAGCCTGAGTTTTATCAAATGACTTATGATTCATAAAGCCGGTCTTTGTCTCATCAGTCAGATATCAGACAGTCTCTGTCTTATAATAGAAATCTCATAATTCTACATGTCTGTTCTATTATTCTGGCATGAATTCTAATGGGAGGAGGGTGTCAGAGGTGCTGTTTAACACTGCAGCTACAGAATCTCACTGTTGTACATGCAGTTTCTATAAATATACATAAAACTCACAGCAATTCCTGTATTATCATACGCATCTTTGTGAATATGTATTATCCTTTACTACAAGAATAAAAAGGCAGATCGCATACAAAAGGAAAAAAATGCAATCTCTTTAATATCTCAATTGATTTTCCTAAATCGGTGTTTTCCAAACTAAAGTTCATACAATAAAAATTAAAAACAAGTAATTGGAAAATTTAAATAATTTTAAAATATATTAACTTTAACTAAATAGTTAGAATATTTAAATAATGTATAAATATTATTTTAAAATAATTGTTTTTATTAGTTTACATGCATGTCATCTGACAACAACTGACTTGTAATGTAAATGTGTTGCTAAATTGAGTTAATAAAAAAATCTAAATGGAAAATGACAAATAATTTGACAAATTAACTTAAAAAATAAATAAACATTGTATAAATTTTATTTAAAAAATTTAATATTTGATATGCTCACATGCATGTTATCTGACAACAACTGACAGAAAAATCCTATCATGTGAATGTTTTGTTAAAGTGAGTTAATAAATTAAATTAAATCATAAAATGGAACATTAAAATAACTAATCTTTTAAAGAAAAAATTTACATATTTTATAAATTCGTTTACATGCATATCATCTGACAAAAACTGGCATTAGAGAAATATTAACATGCATGTGTTGTTAGTTTAGGATTCCCTGTTCTAGAGCAAAAAAGAGCTCATGTGTTCTCACAAGATCTCAAGAACGTCTCAAACTGTGCTCAGACTTGCCAAGCTACTGAAGATTGCAATCAAAAGCCTTCCATACAAACTCAAACATTTCTCGTTTATATGATCTGAGCAGCTCTCTCTATGAATTTTATAGCACTGTACTCTTATTTTATGAACTATTGTCTCATTTGGGACCGTTTTATTTCCTGAGGAATATTAGGATAATCTTAACTAAGAACTTCATTAATTCCTTGAGCTTTAAACGAGCAACCTCTGAGCAATTAAATCTTCCTCTGAGAGCATTTAAAGAAACACGCCAAATAAAAACACTATTGTGTTCTCCAATTATGCATCAACGCACCACTAAAGAAAGAGGAAACTACCAAAAACATATCAAATGGCAAACATTTCCTGTTGCTACTTAGTGCCTTCCGTTTCGCATCTCGCTACAAAATCAAACCGTAAAAACAGATGGCAGCGCTGCTTTGGGTTCATTAGAGGAAATGTTCATTAGCGCTGATGCCAAACAGGCAAACCGTTGGATACATGAACACTGCCTTTCCGTTTTACGACGCCCAGACCGGAAATACAACAGAAATGGACAAGATGCACAACATTAAACATGCAAACGGCATCTTGTCACTTATTTAAGGAATCGGTGATGGTGTTGTTTATGCTTAAGGATTGTTTGTTCAAGTATGAGCAATAGTAACAGTAGATAACGCAGCTAATTTAAAATTCAACATACGTCTAACGTATGCAAATGAGCGCTTAATCAAAAGCAAGCATCCTACAGAAAATCCTCTGCTGTCTAATCAGCACACACAATGCATTCATTCTAATTCACTAGTTTTAATCATAATCGTCGACCCAGCGGACCGGCTCATTCAGCCATAATCAAGACAATTCTGTTCAATTCATTTGGTCTTTCGCTTGATTACGGCATAAATTAACTGGCCAGTGTAAACGAACAAGCCTGTCTGATTCACCATCAAATGGAAACAGAAACAGACTGATGCTAACATGCAAGCCATGTATATTATTATAGCTGGATTTCTCTTTCTCTCTCCATCCCCCATCTTTCTCGCGGTTTGAGATTGTAGCCTGTTTAAAACGCTCATTGCCCTGGGCAACACGATAACGCGCCTGTCAAAAGCACTTTCCGTTATAATGGCCCGGCTTGTGAACGGGAGAGAGGCAGATAACACGCAGTGCATGCACACTTACACATACATAAGCTCATATCTCGCAGACTATGTTTGCATGATTTCAATGCACAGAATATAAATGCACATATTTGTGTGTAGCGGCATTGATTGCAATTTTTTGCATAAAGTGCACACATATCAAAAGCTATGTTCCTAAACCTAGCATTGCATGCATCATTCACATTCATGCAACTTAAATCCAGAAGTTGCTTGCTTTTTCTGACTCTAGAAAAATAGTCAGACTCCAGTTATCTCATATGCATGATTATTAAAAAAATATGAATTAATTAAAAATTAAATGACATTTCATCAGAATTATTGCACTTTCACATAAGCACAAATTAAGGAGGCTTTTACTTTATATGCGTTTTTGGCCGTTCATTTACACAACAATAGCATTTTTTCACAAATAGCATTTTTTTAATTTCACAAATTAGTGAAAACGTTGACACGACTTCATTTTCAACAAAAAACGGAAAACTTAACATTTTGGCTGCTAATTTACACAACAGTGTTTTGGGGGCTTGAAAATGCGTTTCAAAGTGCACGTTTTTGAAAACAATATCATTATCATCTCCATGTAATCTATGAAAATGCAAATTTGGGTTTAAAATTTTCTTCTAAAATGAGCATTTTCCCCAGGCTTCTATGTTTGCATTCAGTTATTTCACTTTAATGGCAATGAAAAGAAACTATTCATTGCCATTAAAGTGAAATTACTGAACATATATAGGAGCCTGATAAAAAAATGCTCATTTTAAAAGAAAATTGTCAAACGGCGCTTCATGTGCATGTGTCTTTTGTTCACATAGTGTTTCTTTACAATGTGACATTGCCAACTGGCCTTGCATGCATAATACAGCCTTTTAAGTTATATGCAAAAAAATAAATAAAATGCAAACTTTGAAAAACAAGCTTCAAATTGTAAGTTTTTGAAAGCGATACCATTATCGTTTCTGCATAACCTTCAAAAACACTAATTTGGGAAAGCGCCATGCGCATACGTGTTCTGTCTTGTACAACAGTCTGTACTCGACAACCACAATAGTGTTTTTAGTCATATTTGCTGGATCTGTGTGAACAGGGATTGTTGCAAAACTTAAAAATGCAAAGAAAAAAGTGTCAGTTTTTAGTACATCGTTGTCATGTAAAGGCACTCTTAATTGCTGCAAACATTGCATGACAGAAAACAGACTGCACTTTTACACTTTTCTTTGAGAAGAATATTCAATTCAAGTTTATTTGTATAGTGCTTTTCACGATGCAAATCATTGCAAAGCAGCTTTACAGAAAATTAAAGTTTCTACATTATTTAATAATAGCTTATCAGTGGTGACTATCTCAAGTTGATGTCCATATGGCAGAAATGTATGGTAAAAATCAAGCAGATAGTTAATGTCATATAATCAAACAGACGCTGAACACAGCAATGATTATATGTTGCGATCAAACTTAAAGCAAGAAATATCTCAATAGAGATCTGTAAACTCATTACACAGGGTTTTTTTCAGGTCATCAGTGTTTTTTGCGTAATGTAGAGAGAGCGAGTACAAAAAGAAAGTAAACCACTGGGAAGAAAATGTATCAATTTATGAAAAAAGCTCTGGGGGATTAAAACTCTTGAAATCTGGCAACCACAACCTTGAAATCTTGTGGACGCTTCACACTAATGCAAGATGCCAAATTTTAATTAAAATGAAACATTTTTCAGGATAAATAACCAGCAGGCGAGAGTGCTTATTAAATCAAGAGAAGCAGAAATAGTGACCATGATTATAACACGATTCACCGCGCAGCCTTAATATGCATCTCCTCTAGA
This sequence comes from Barbus barbus, assembly GCF_936440315.1. Taxonomy (NCBI): domain Eukaryota; kingdom Metazoa; phylum Chordata; class Actinopteri; order Cypriniformes; family Cyprinidae; genus Barbus; species Barbus barbus. The sequence continues at coordinate 304,523 of NC_136754.1, read as the reverse complement.
GTTTCAGAGGAGATCTCAACAATATCTCACACAGTGCTTAACATCTCAAAGCCTGCAATCTCTTAATATGAACTCAAACATTTCTCATCAAATAATCAGAGCAGCTACTCCTAACTATGGACTCTTTGAGTCTGGGGGTGTTTTCTCAAAGGAGGCGGTCAAGCAGTGGCTCAAAAATTTAAAAGAAATATTATGAAATATGAGACTGAATAGTGTTTGAAGCACTCATTTTTCTGAAGTTTCAGACTGAGCTCATTGCGTACTCATAAATCATGCTGTGAATGTGAAGGAGGAATGGAGAAACACCAGAGAGTGCTATGACTGGCCAATTATCTTTCTATCACGTCAAGTTAATTTTATTTATATAGTGATTTATACAATACAAGCTTTACAGTGAAAATCCATGCAAATGCCTTGAAATTCAGTTTCACTGATTAATCACATGGGTAAATCCAAAGGAAATGGACAGAATAAATACATGTTGCTGCCTTAAACCTGGCAACTATGTATGAATATTTGAATAAATTATGAATATACATATACTGGACTAAAACAAACCCAAAAGCAAAGAGGGTCCAACACACACCACTGATGCATAAATATGAAGAGATAAAGTTTTACAAGACATAGAACTGATTAATACAGCTTTTGCAGAACACACACTACAAGACTAATTTTCATATTTTCAGACACTTTTTACTTTTTTTTATATTTATTTTATTTTTTGATGTACTTAACCTTTTATTGTTTGCAAATCAGTACAAAAATGATGCAAAGCTCTGTTGATATCATGTACACAAGCGAGTGTGGGAATTAATCTTTAAACAATACAATGGTCTTAAAATAAGCAAAGGGCGATGACCTTCTGTCTTGTAGTGCGTTTACTTTTGTTCAGAAACATGATTTTTTCTTTATCTGGTCATGCCAATTGAGTCAGCCTGATACAACTGGTGTTTATCTTTTATTATTCTTGGCAAATCAGCGAAAAATGATGCAAAACCCTTCCTCCGCATTATTTATTGCTGTCAATGCATTGCCATTTACACACGTTTGTGTGAAAATTCATTTTGAATTCAGTTTGAGTTTATACACATAAACCAGCTGAAATGTTTTGAAATCGGTAAATTTTACCCTACCTGATTGTAAAAATCCAGTCTTTCACATGCCTGTGTCAATTTGAGTCTTGTTAAAGATTTAAATCCCTGCCACCAAGATCCTCAATCGGTCACAGATTATGGAAAGTGAAACTTAAATAGGGGTGGTTGGATTTAATCACGCACGTTAAAATATTTATTTGAAGCTTCTTTCTTTTCAGATTCTTATTTACAGCATTATTGTAATAGGCTGTATATTAACTTATTGGGAGAAAACTGGTAGTTTTATGTGAAATCAAAGATTTGAGAGACTGTGGGTCGAATCAGGCTCCTCTTATCGAAGCATCGAATCGTTGACTATTCGGGGGCACCCCTATTGCTTTTATTCCTTATTCCTTAATCAGGTTATGCCAATTGAGACAACCTCTTTATATGATACAAATGCTACCTTGCAAATCAGTGCAAATAGGATGCAAAGCCCTTCCTTATTTGTTGACATCACTGCATTGCCATGTAAACAAGCTTGTGTGCAAATTAATCTGGTCATGAAATGTGAGTGACGGCATTCTGTCTTGCAGTGTGCATTTGCTTTTATTCAGATTTCTAGAAATCTGATTTTTTTTTTTTCAGAATGAGCCAATTGAGTCAATATGTGATACACATTAAGAGAACTATTTGAAACACATTTACTGGCACTCGTCTTTAAAACGAGTCTGGTGGAACTGCAGACAGGACAGATAGAGAGACTGATATTGAGACTATAAACGCAGGAACACGAGTCCCTGGAGCTCAAGTCTTCAAAAAGCCTCGTCAATACAGTGTCAAACTAAAAAGCCACACAGTCTCACTGCAAAAAAATTCTCTTACTTAGTATTTTTGTCTTGCTTTCTAGTATAAATATCTAAACATTCTTGAATCAAGATGCATTTACTTGACAGGTAATGACTTAAGATTTGTTTTCTAAAAAAAAATAAATTCAACTAAAAAAGGGATCAATATTTTGTTAGTTTTTTTTGAAAAAAATAATCTTGTTTAGCCTTTGAATTAAGATTACTTTTCTTACCCCACTGGCAGATATTTTTGCTCCTTTAAGACAAACTTACAAAAAATGTTATCCTTTTTGACGTATACAATACGTCACGACTTTACTTTTTTTGAAAACAAGAATCTTAAGTCATTTTATCTGGCAAGTAAATGCATCTCGACTCAAGAATGATATTTATACTAGAAAACAAGACAAAAATCTTTTTTTTTCAGTGCAGGATGAGCGCAGCTTACTTCATCCAAACTAAACTTTCAATGCTCCTCAACATCAGCGCAAAAGCAAAACCTCCAACTAATGTTGCATAAGCTCAGTGTTCGCAGCCCACGCGCTCCACAGGTCGCGCGGCTCCAGGGTTCACCTGTTCCCTCTATCTGTCTGTGTGTGTGGGTGTGTGTGTGTGTGTGTGTGTGTGTGTGAGAGTGAGTGAGTGAGTGAGTGTGTCTGTGTGTGTGTGTAGTTCACTCACCCAGGTCTGGAGGGTGACGGCTGCGTCCTCATCTGTCTCCTGCTCGCCGTCTCCTCCTCGCGTCTGTCCATAAGTTACACGAACGCGTCCATACGTGTCCTCAAGCCCGTGTGTGTGTTTGTGTGTGTGTGTGTGTTTACCTCTCTGGCATCAGAAACGCCGACACACACTGTCTCCTCCTTGCGCGCACGATCAGAGATGCTCTTCCAGAGAGAGCTCTCGTTCGCTCGCGTGCATGTGTGTGTGTGTGTGTGAGAGAGAGAGATAGACAGAACACACACTGGCGCTGTCTCGAGTCTCTCTGTGCTGTCTCTGTCTCTGTCTCCGTCTATCTGCTGCTCAGTGTTCACGCTGCTGTTTGGTTTTTCATCTCACCCCGCTGACACGCTCAGGGAGCGACGCGCAAGTGCAGCACTGGAGAAAAAACGCAGCGCGAATAAGGGATCGTGAACAATTCATAGCTTTCAGTCACGTGACCGGTGTTCTGACATTAGTCTTGTTTGAGATGCGCCTCATTTCTGTAGGCGGCTGCAGTGAGGAGAGGAGTGAAATAAGAGCTGTCAAGATGGGCAGTTCTGACCTCTGGAAGTGGAACAGATCCCTATGAGATCAAAGCCTTATTCTCACTCATATGCTGTGCTGCTGATAAACATGATATCATTTTAGTTCAGTCGTTTAATATTAGTCAACTGTTTTGCGGTAAAAATGTTAAATGACCGACAGCTATATCCAGTGATGCAAACTACTCGACGTTTTTCCTCAAATATGGCTATTTTGAGAGCGAGAGAGAAAAGTTGCATGTATGAATCAAGTTACCTGAGTCTGTGTGTCTCTCTACAAACAATGAAGCTGAGAGTTTTACTTCAAAATCAGCATATTTACCCCCTCCTTGCTGAGAAACAATGTAGCAATTCAGGATTCACTATCAGTATTTTATTAATAAAAGTCAGCGTTGACAGCAAGTTTATTTATATTTATATATATATATATATATATATATATATATATATATATATGAAGAGTTCATTTGCAAAAACCGATAACTCAATTTTTTCGAAAATCATGTTTTTTTTTATTGTGCATTCCAAGTAGGCCTAATATCAATCAAACTGCAGTTGGGTTGTTTTGATTAAGTAATAATAACTAAACAAATACAGGCAATTTACTAAATTAAAGTTCATTGAAAGTATGTTTTTTTTTTTTGTAAAAGTTTGTTTTATAGCAAAAGCAGTCGTTTGTTTTTGGCAAAACTCCATATTTCATATTTTAGATTTAAAAAAAAATTATAATAAAATAAAACACTCGTTTAATCTTTGTAAACTCGTCAGATGACAATGTAGATGCCTGACAAACGTTTTTGTTGTTGTGATCATAGATTTATGGATGTGTGACACAGAGCTTTCCCCTCATCATTGTAACATGCTGCATTTTCAAAGATACATGAAAACATTTCAGCTTTTATTTTCTCTTTACATCATGAGGAAGATATCACAGGTTCATCAAGTTTGTGGAAATGATCCATCCTCGATCAATTTTAGTCAGCTTTGACGAAACTCCTCTCAGCGAGCACGTCTTTTATAAAGTGAAAGTAGCCTTGTCACCTGACCTGAATACAGTGCGCTGATTCGCTAGAATGGACTTATCGGCTTCTGTTCAAAAACAACAAGGGTGCTTGTCGGCTTCTGTGGTAAAATGTGAACTCGTGATGCCTTGAGAGTGGACAAGGCAGATTTTGCTTCCAGTATGATATTAATATGGTGTGAGACTTTATTAATGTGTACACCTTCCCCAACCCTAAACCTACCCTTACAGTATTAAAAATACAGTGTTGGTAGCATAATCTGATAGGTAGCATTATTTGGCTCGAAGACTTGGAGGGCAAAACATCCATAGAACTGCAGCACAAGCCTGTCAATTTCCCACCTGTTTCCAAGCCACAAACATTTAAATCACGTCTCAAAAGAATAAAAGAAATGTGAACAAAATGCAAGTTTTGGCCATTTGCAATCCATATTAAGCACCCGCCGCAATATTTCAATCACTAAAAACAGCACAACAAAACATTTTGAAAAAAACATAAAGTGCCTTAATGTATTTTAACAATGCATATCGTTTCAAAGCAGCTTTAATATGTTGCTTTATTCATTTAATGAAGAATACTAAATAAATAAATAAAAATAAGGATAAATTTGTTTACTACTGGCAACTTGACCTTCAGCCACAATCCACTGCAGACTCACATTTAGATGGAAGTGCATCACACTACAGACACAAAATGGGTTGCAAATGTTTTTTAATGCTGATTTTAAAACATCATGCACATAAATGCATGTTTTAAAGGGTCATAATGTGCTGTAAAAGTGTCCGGGATTGTAGGAGAATGTGTGTGCATGAGCGCACGTCTCAGATTTTGTGTATATAAGGGCAGCACAGAATGAGTCTCTGAGGGAGGTAGCTGAGCGCCGCTTCAGTGTCTGCCTCAGTGTCTCGCTGTGTTAACATTGTAATTGGATTTCACTTCAGCTGCCACTAAAAGCGTGCTGTGTGTATGCATGCGCCCCGGTCCTCCTCTATAAATCTACCCATTCAAATCATTTCAAAAGGCAACCAAACTGAAGTAAAAGCTTTAGCACCGTCTTCAGCGTTTACTGACCAGACTGAGTAAAGGAATAGTTCATGCAAACCTTAAAATGTATTTACCTTCATGCCGTTCCTTCTTTCTTCTGTGGAACACAAAACAGTGTCTGCTGCTCTTTTTCAAAGTCACATTTGAGCCAAATATGTATTTATATAGCACTCTATACAATACATAATGCTTTGATGCAGATTTTAAGTAATAAACTGAAAAAAAGCATTGCAAAATTCTCCAATTTCAAGATAAAATTATAATTTCAAATGCAATTTCAACTATAAAGCAGCTCCACTGAAGATAATTTAGTGTCACAGGGTTTGTGCTCATTTTCTGAAGGTAAATTTAAGACCTTAAATGACTTTTATAAGACCAATTATAGAAAATCCATCAATATGGTTTCTAAATGTAAATGTCTTATATTAGCAATGCTTTAAATTTTGAAAACTTTTCTGTTTTCCAATAAAAATATCAAAACATCCTTTAAATCAAGATGCATTTAATGAACAAATGAAGACTTGTTTTCTGAGAAAGTGATCAAAATGAAGATAGTTCATGATTAAAACAAGAATAAATATCTGGGCTTAGAAAAAAATAATTCAAAGGCAAAGCAAGTTTTCATTGACAGATATTTGTTTTTGTCTCAATCAATTTCTCAGAAAACAAAGACTTCATTTGTTCAGTTTGCATCTCAAGTAAATGTATCTTGATTTAAGGATAGGGGCAGTCATGGCCTAATGGTTAGAGAGTCGGACTCATAACCCAAAGGTTGCGGGTTCGAGTATCGGGCCGGCAGGGATTAGGTGGGGGGAGAAATACTATTCTTACTAGTAAAAATGTCTATTATTGGATATCAACAATTTAATTGTCACTAGTGACAATGTTCAGTTCTGATATCTGAAAATGTATTTCTGATATCAACAATTCTTGATTTAATTAGATTTAAAGAATTAAATTGTTGATATCAAGAATTAGCATTTTAACTAGTGAAAATTTAATAGTTGGTATCAAAAATTAACATTGTTTCTAGTGGAAATGCAATCGTTGATATCAACAATTATAGTTTTTACTAGTTGAAATTTAGTTTGTGATGTCAAGAATTAACATTTTAACTTGTAAAACTGAATTGTTGATATCAAGAATTCATATCCTGAGAATGAATAAAAGTTCAATTATTCATCAATCGCATATTTTCAAGTACATCAGCTAAATAGAACTTTTACCAAACTTGAATTGTGTTTAAGCCAAAAGCAGCTTAAATGGTATCGTGCTTGCAACGCCCTGTCATGGGTTCAAACTCACAAATGCAGATGGTGACCAGGCTGTTAAAGTCCAAAAAAGCAGCATAAAACTACAATAAATCTATAGCCCATATGATTTTATGCTCAACAGAAGAAAGTGAAGGTTTGGACTGTCATGAGGGCGAGTAAATCATGACAGATTGATCATTTTTGGATTAATTATTCTAGAGGCTCGTCTCATGCAGTTCCTCAATAACTCAAGTGTGTCTTATTAAAACATCTTTATTTTCCTGGGTGCTTTATGAAGTGAATTAATGATGGCATTAAAGCCCGTGATCTCCCCAAACAAGCCGCCCGTCAAACAGACAAACAACTCAATCGGGTTTGTGCAAATTGAGTAAATTGTTCCACTGAGTGAAAGAATGAGCCAATTACAGATCTCGTTATTGTGCACACCATTTATCTTCCGTGCAACTTTGCTGGTCAGATATACTGCGTCTTTGTTTTATCCCAGAATTTGCAGTTGCATGTGGGTTTAGATTTAAAAATCTAAATCATCACTGTTTTTCATGCACTAGTCTTTTGAGGCTTTTCATAATGTTTTGTTTCAAACTAGTGGAAAGAAAACAACCAAAATACACATTTCACTGTTTATTTTATTGCGCTTTATCTATTTGCGTCTGTAGATTTAAATTCCATATATTTTAAGAGTTTTTTCTCTTACAAACACCAAAACTTAGATTTATTCCTCTCTATATTCTGAAGGTTTTTACTGAGGGTTTTGTTCATATTTCATTTATACTGATTATACAGAACATTTTATTTCTAAAAACACAAACATTTATTTTTTTCTGTCTGTTGACAGTATGTGTGATTTATGGAGTGATAAAAAAGATAACAAATATATGTTCTAAAATCATTTTCCATAACATTCCCATTAATGTCTAAAAACGTTATTTCTGAACATTCTGAGAACATTCAAAACATCCAGTTTTTTAAAAAATTATTTGATTATTCAAACGTTAAGGAAACATTCCATTGTATCATTTTGTAAACATTATGGGAATGTTACTTTTCAATGTTCTCTGAATATTCTAAAACAAGTAGTAACATTGAAGGGGTCATAATGTGCTGTACACAGCTTTTGTGTTCTCCAGATGTTAACTGATGGACTGGAGTGGTGTGGATTATTGTGATGTTTTTATCTGCAGAGCATCCATTGCTGAGACACTGATGCAATGCTACATTTCTACAAATCTGATGAAGAAACAAACTCATCTCGACTGGCCTGAGGGTGAACACATTTGCACCTCATGTTTATTTTTGGGTGAACTGTTCCTTTAAATTTTTTACCCTATTCACCTGTGGTGTTTTGCCTTAACTTGATATAAAGTGTGTTTGCTGTATGTGTGTGTCATTGAGGTGAAGCCTGCAGTTTACCAGATGGCTCTGCTCACAGCTCTCTCTCTTTCTCTTTCTCATCCGTGTCTCTCCGTCCAGAATTTCTCTCAGCGTAACAAGAGCGAAAAGCACTCGAGCAGTAAATATAGGTCACGGTCGTATTGAAGCTCCTTTCTCAGCACTGACACACAATAACAGCCCGCACTATTGACTACCCAACCAGCGCTGCTTTTATCCTTGTGCTCAGACTTCAGGCGCATTTCCACGCGAGGCTGTGATAGAAAACTCCAGCCGGTTTAGAGTAATCCAGCGCTGCAGGCTGTGGTGTTAAGGGTTAAAAAGATACAGGCCATCATTACACAAGCCTGCACTGTAAAAAAAAAAAAAAAAATCCGTAAAATTTACGGTAAAAAAACCAGCAGCTGTGGTTGCCAGACTTTTACTGTAAAAATATGGTAGCAATGTTTTAGGTTTTACAGTTTTAACTTAAATTAACAGTTAAATACCGTAATTTCATTAACTGAAATAATGTTAATATACCAAGCTATTGAAGTACTGAAATTTGTTTTGTAGCTTTGTAATACACTGATAACCACCAAAAGCAGGTGGTTATGAAAAAGTCACACGATGAACCAAAACCTATCACAAGCAGCTTTTAAATATTAACATATATAGAAGGTGCACAGTGTCATTCACACAAACATGATAACTGAAATAATGCAATAAACATTAATTTAACAACATTAGGTGTAACATACAACCCTAATGCACAAAACAGATGAGAAAAAATAAGAATAAACAGTTATTTTAACAAAAAAACATCAAATTTGATATGTAATGCAGGGAATTATGTGAATGTCAATTTATGGTTATTCACAATAAATTATACATTCTTTTTCACTTCCAAAAACGGTATACTACTGTAAAATGACATGCATTGTCCAATACAGTTGTTCACCATATATAGTAGGGGAACTTACCGTTAACCATTTAACAGGTTTTTACAGTAGCATTTTTACAGTCGTTTACCGTTAAAACGGTAATTTTTTACAGTGTGGATTTGACACTTGGAACACAACAAAAAACCCAAAAAGTATTTGGCATAAATTTAGGATTGCATATAAAATTCCCATTCATTTGGATTTCACAGTTTCAGCTCAAACTAATACACGTAATGTGATGCATATTTGTCAGTCATATATAAATGAAACTGCTCTTAAAATCATGGCATCGTTTATTATTAACTATTTGCGTCCATTTTATTATTCATATAATCATATTTTCAAAATGCATTTATTAAAAATGCTTAGAATCAGCATAAATTATTCAAAAAGTATGAACAGTATGTTAAAAATGGAGAAAAAAGGAAAAAGAACAAGCTATATTAAGTTAAAACATATGAGACTGAAAGGATTTTAATTTATGATAAATAAATCTGGATGTTGTGCATTTATGTTTAATCTATTAGTGCTATTATACAAATCTTACCCGTTTCTTATCCATTTAGGTATGTCAAATATGCATCACATTAAGCTTATTTGTTGCTTTCAGTGCTATTTTAGTATCCCTGAGATATTATTATAGTTGTCATTAATTTTTTAATTTATTATTGTATTTTTTAATTATATTTTAGTTAACATTTTAGCAATGTTTTTGTCATTTTTAGTATTTTTTTCTATATAATTTTATAATTTTTTATTTCAGTTTTAGTTTGTTATTTTAGTAAGTTAAACTAAATTAAAATGAGAAATGTTGCCTTAGTTAGCAACCAGCTGAAATTAGTTTTTATATTTTATTTCAGTCAATGTTATAGTTTTAGTTAACTACAATAAGCCTGGTTTGTTTATGCAAAAACTGTGTATTCCAAATGAATATGAAATTTTGTATTCAATTCAAATACATAAATCTTAAATTTAGGCCTAATTGTTTTTTTTGTTTTGTTTTTTTAAGCATCTTTATAGACCGCTGTGTTTCTTTTCACACAGTCAAGCATCACTAACCCCGGGCCTCAGGACGATTTCCAGTTAGCGTTCTTGATTTTCTGCATCCGCTGAGCTGGTAAAACATTCCCTTCCTGAAGCAGCTGGGAGCTTGTTGACACTTTTGAAAGGGAAAATCAAGTTGAAGATGCTGGGAGCGTTTCAGCATTTCACTCACTTCTGGCTCTTGAAAACTGAAACAAGAAAATAAAGCAGAAGTTTATGCATCAAGGTATTAGTTTGGATGCAATCCAAGCTGCATTTCAGCTCCATTACAACCACATCAGATGGTGGTGACTAAATACAAATTTTACATAAATGTACAATTTTAAGAATTTATATATATATATATATGTAGAAACTTAATTTCCTGTAAGGCTGCTTTGTAACGATTTGCATCGTAAAAAGCGCTATACAAATAAACCTGAGCACAAACCAGTCTTAAGTCGCTGGGTATATTTGTAGCAATAACCAACAATACATTGTATGGGTCAAAATTATACATTTCTCTTTTATGACAAAAATCATTAGGATATTAAGTAAAGATCATGTGCCATGAAGATATTTTGTCAATTTCCTACCATAAATATATTAAAACTTAATTTTTGATTAGTAATATGCATTGCTAAGAACTTCATTTGAACAACTTTAAAGGAGATTTTCTCAATATTTAGATTTTTTTGCTCCCTCAGATTCCAGATTTTCTAATAGTTGTATCTCAGACAAATATTGTCCTATCCTAACAAACCATACATCAATGGAAAGTTTATTTATTCATATTTATTTATTATTTATATGATGTATAAATCTCAATTTCGAAAAATTGACCCTTATGACTGGTTTTATGGTCCAGGGTCACATACAGTGATGGACTGTAATGTTCATTTCTGTCTCTGTCCTCTTCTACATTATATGAACACAAGCTACATCCCATCCCTCTGCCCAATCCCACATCAGTCCCACTCTCTCCTGCGCTGGATTTATCTGCTTCTTCATTACGCCTGGCATACAGCTCTTTACCCACAATCCTTGGCTGAGTTCCTGTACTGAGCTATAAAATGTGCCCTAACAACAGACCAGAAACAACCGCTCCGCAATGTGCTGAGGGCAGATAAATGTCACCCGCTCGCGGATTCAGTATTTAATTGTTTCATTAATGTAGTCTTTTTCTGGGCCGGTTGAGAGTTAGTCAGGTACATGCGTGTCTGATATGATGCTGAAGGTAGTTAGAGGGACTGGTTAAGATGAGTAAAACTAGTTTATTGAGCTAGAAACTATTCATAACTGAAAATAGTTAAACAACAATCAATTAATTCCTTTGAAAAGTAGATAGCTAAATTTTAATAATTATTATTATTATTTATTTGAAATAAATGCAATAAAATACAAAACTTAATTTTAATTTTAGTAATTTTATGTGATTTTGTCATTTATATTATTTTTGATCTATATATATATACTTATACTATATATTTTTATATTTTTTAAATATTACACTTTAGCTTTAATTTATTTGAGCTACAATCAAGCCATTCTTTTCAAAGGTAGTTAGCTACACTGCCATTTGCTAATAAACAGGGTTATTATTTGTAACTATATTAAATGAAAAACCATAAAAACATTTTATTTTTTACTTGAAATAATTGTCAACTATATAATATATTTAAAAAAATAAACAAACTTTATTTCAACTAGTTGCTGATGCAATATTTCTCCTTTTTGTTTAGTAAATATAGTGATTTTTGATAGGAGGTCACAAATCTTTTTTTTAGGAGGTCATTCAGTTTGTTTATGTAATTTATTATTAAATTCAAATTCAAATTCAAATTTTCATAAAATGACAGAACAAATGTTAAAAAACCTGTCTAATCCATTATTTATTCGCAGAAGCACCACAGTACTGAGCTACCAGGTGTATTACATATAAAAAGACCATTTTTTTTAAGTGTAAACAGAAAATATAAAATAATATTCAAAATATTAACAATGTATATCATTGATACTAAAATAACACTGATAACAAAATGTAGTTATAGTTATATTGACACTAGTTGATGGGGTAATACCTTTTGTACTTAACCAGAAAATGTCATTTATGTATGCAATTTTATGCAGGAAGTTGATAATAATGGGAAACATGATAATAATCAGCAGTATTTAACAATATTTCTATTTGCTACAAAAACACTCCAGGGAACAGTGATTCAATATTATTTAATAATTAATATTAAATTCTGTCTAAGACTTAACCAAAACACTGTTTTTATTTTTTATTTTAGGAAAACGTAATAAAGACATGAATCATATTTAGATTAAATTGAACTTTACTAACCAAACTACAGTAAGAATTCAGGCAAAGTAAACTACTGCAGATATTAGGGTCACTGGTAACTTTCACACACGTTGATATCGTTAAACAGAACCTTGTACCAACTAGGAACAGCAGGTCCGGTAAATTAATTTCACGATTTGTGTCTAAAACTTTCTTCTTTCCTGGAACATCAAACAAAACTGCGGCAGAAAAAAAGTTAATAATGAAAGTAACAGTCAGTAGGTCATTACAAAAAATGCCATGTTAACCCACACATGACTTAACAGGACTGGCACCCAACAATTCTTTAAAAACTTAGATACTTTATGAACATTTTCATAAAATGACAGAACAAATGTTAAAAAACCTGTCTAATCCATTATTTATTCACAGAAGCACCACAGTACTGAGCTACCAGGTGTGTGAGTGCAGCTCTTTAGTCAGGCTTTTATCTTGAAAGTCTGGCCCAAATCTTCTTCTGAACCTCTACATGGCGAGATGTCACATGTTTTGGAGCTGGAATCATCTCAAGGATTTCATCAAATTGGTACCAGTGGATGTCATCATGAGAAGGCCAAAAAAAATGTTTTTTTTCCAACACGATGCATGCACTTGACTTGAACACTTGTTTCATCTGTGTCAAGGATGATACCTGGATACAGGTCTTCCTCATATTTCAGTATGCACCATTGTCCAAGAACCTCTGGATTTCTCCATTTTTCTGCTTCCATGGGTTGTGGGATTTCCTGATTGTCTGCTGACTGTGCAGGCATTGGGCTCTTCAGACCAAAACAGAAGTGCTGTGTGTTAAAGCATGCACAGTTGAGGTCTTTTCTTGTTGAACAAAAACAGCTGACATCACGACCTATCAGCTCTCCTGGAGCAAGGGTGATGATCTGGTGTATTTTCATTGAAGAGGGCACCACTTTTATTGGTGCCTCCATCATCTCTACAGTACGGTCAACATCAGCACTTTCCACAAGAAACAGTTCCACTGATGTGTTTGTTTGTCTGAGGACTTCATACAGCTGCTGGGCATCTTGGATGTCATGGCCCTTCGCCACCAACCTGTCAGCTGTTCTCTTTAATGCTCCTCCTACACCATCAAGGGCCCCCTTCCCATGGCTTGACTCAAAATATTTCCATGTGCCAGCTTTAAGTCCACGTTTGTGGATTTCTGTGGTAAAAATCAGGACATTTCTGTTTTGCTTGTGCTGTGTACAAGGTCCGTCACTAAAAAAATGTAGGACAGAAACTTGTGGATGAGTTGTCTGAAGCTAGTCTAGCACTGGATCCAGATATTTCCAGAGAGCAGGAGGACCTTTTTGTCTAGAAGGGGAGATTGTGGTGAAGCATGGGCTCCTGTTGCCCAACATGCATCACGCCAGTGTGTAGAGTGGCTTGCTTGTGTGAGGCCCAAAGTGCACAGCTTGGATCTCTGACGCATATTTACAGACATAGTTCTCTGAAGCTTGTTAGCTACAAAACTCAGATCCTCATGAAGCTTACACTGGCATGTGTCACGGTCAGAGAAGGGTGAACAACCCAAAAAGGTCTAAGATGGCAAAACAGAGAATATGAGATACTCCCAGTGTTCTCTGACAAAATGTTCTGTGCAGGTTTTTCATTGTGTCCCTTCTCTGCATCTTGACTTTATGCACTGTGATAGTTTGTTTCTTCCCTGTTGTAATCCTGCTCACATCATACAAAGAATGACTTCACGTTTTTAATGAATTCTTTGGCATGGCGATTGTTTTTTCTTTCAAAGGCTGTTACATTTCTACTCTCCAGATGTCTCCAGTGTTTGTTTGAGAATCATAGGGTATCTTCAGCAATTTGTATTTCCTGACAATATTCCCTATTGTCACTTATGAAATTACTTGTTTGTCTTTTTCCTTTCTTTCATTAAGATATTTGTTTGATGTCAGCAATTAGAGCTTCATGATACAACAAGGTCTTCCTAATTCTGGAGTTTGCAGGGCATTAACATCGATTTCACTTTTGACCGAGGAGATTCTACAGACTTCTTCTGTCGCTGCAGTCTCTTTTTATACTTCTCTTTTAATCGCTTTTGTCTGTCCAGGGCTTTCTGGAGCTGTTTAATTTCATTATGTACCATCCGTCTTTGTTTTCGTGATTGTCTTTTGCCTTCCTCCCTTTGCCTAAAAAAAAGGAATCACACAAATTAGTCAGTCCAAGTTTGTAGGAAAACGCAGTGAGTATGTGTTATTAAACCAGGGATTCCTAAACCTTTTTTTTTTTTTTTTTGGTTAGCTGAACCCCCTTGACCTGAAATATTGATATGAATTACCCCCTGGTTCTCTAATGTTGGTTAATGGTCACATGACATACAGATCAACAAATAAGTTTACATATTTTAGTAGGTGTTTTATTTTAATTTTACATTTTATCAACTCTATTTTAGTTTTTTATCAACTCATGACACGTTTCATACAAATTACATTCTAGTCTCAAAAAATGTAATGATAATTTTTCTACACCCTTAAATGACTGGTGCAGTTCACCTTGACAGTGGCTGTTGTGGCAGCTCTGGGACATGTTCAGGACTTTGTGGTGGAGTGTTTATGTTTCTTATTGCTTGTCTCCTCTCCTTGCTTCTCTTGTATGCTTCTCTCCACTCTTTACGCTTGTGATGCTGCGCTCTCTCACTTAGGTCATTCTTTTTATCTTTCCTGCCTCAACATCCTTTCTCCATCTCTGACTCTCTCTCTCAAGGTACTGTGCCCTTCTTTCTGGGTCAGCATCTCTGCGTGCACGACATTGCCTTTGTCTTTCTGCCACTGATATGGGTGCCATGTTTGACATAATATGCCTGTCAAAGTTTAAGTGGAAACATTGCTTCAAATAGTCTATCTGTCATGATTTTTGGGAAGTATATGTTTACTGAAATCATGACCATTTCATTTTTTTAAATTAATATTCTTGATAAATGAAGTGAATAACTCAACTCTATCACAAGTTTACAACCCCGAAACAATGACATATGTGACGGGGTTGAGTTTTTTTTTTTTTTATCAAAATGTCCACTGCTTCTCATGTGGTGTAAGACAGAGGGCAGCAATTAAATAAGTATATTTTATATTGTTATGGATTCAAATGAAACTTTAAAAAGTTTCTGTCAGTAGGTTAGTTGTGTATAGGTTTATAGTGTTTTTTACTTCATTGTTGTATGTCTGTATTTATGTAGCACCGTGGTCCTGCGAGGCACGACATTTCATTCCACTGTATGTCCCCACATGTAGCGGAATGACAATAAAGCTCAACTTGACTTGACAAGTAATAATTTTCCATCTTAGTTTTACGTGATGGGGTTGAGTTGTTAAGCTTGATAGTACCTTCCCTGACTATAATACACCTCAAAAATTTTAATAAAATAATGATATATCTTACCTCCTTCTGCACCATGCTGTTGAAGAGAGCTGAATGATGTCACTTCCAGTCAGTGATGCCATATATGGGTGGAGTCAAAATTAATATGGGCGGAGAATTGTTGGCGTGACAGGGTTGAGTTTGGATTGAGGGACATAACTTTAGAGTCTGTTTTTTATAAAATGTCTTGCATTTTTAATTTTTCACAAGAAAAGAACAAATAAATAGTTGCATTGCTGACCAAAAATTATAGACACTGTACACATTTTATTAATTATATTCAAAAGACCAAGCTCAGATGATCTGAGGGACCGGGGAGGAGAGTAGGAGTACAGTCGGTGAGACAGATATAGAGGCTCAAGACCATTTAATGCCTTAAATGTTAGAAGTAATATCTTAAAATGTATATGTGATGCCACAGGTAGCCAGTGAAGATCATGCAGTAGAGGAGTAATGTGAGCAGAACGCCTGGTGGAGATGAGAACTCTTGCTGCTGAGTTTTGAACATACTGTAACCTTGCAATACGATTTTTAGGCAGACCAAGAAATAGAGCATTGCAATAATCCAGACGTGATATGATTAATGCATGAATTAAGATTTCAGCATCAGCTAGAGTTAGAGAAGATCGAAGACGTGCAATATTACGAAGATGGAAAAAGAGAGGTTTTAACAACAAAATGTGAGAGGCAAAAGATACAGATGAGTCAAATAAGACACCAAGATTATGAACAGATGAAGAAGGCTTAACATGAACCCCATCAATTTCAAAGGACAGATCCATCCTTTTGACTGAGGTAGCAGAGCCAATCATCAATATTTCAGTTTTGTTATTATTTAGTTTAAGGAAATTCAAGGACAACCAATGCTTGATATCCCTGATGCATGCAGTAAGTGAGTCGGGCAGTGATGACCTATCAGAGCTGGTGGTTAGATCAATTTGAATGTCATCAGCATAGCAATGAAACTGAAGTCCATGCATGCGTATGATGTCACCAAGTGGATATATGTAAATGACAAACAGAAGTGGACCAAGAACTGAACCTTGAGGAACACCCTGTGAAACTGGAGCAGTGGCAGATTTATACCCTTGTATGGTGATATAATATTTTCTATCGCTAATGTAGGAAATGAGCCAGGAAAGAGCTGAGCCAGTGATACCGATATCAGAGAGACGAGAGATGAGTATTTCATGGCAAACTGTGTCAAATGCAGAGCTTAGATCGTGAAGAATCAAGATGTTTATTAACCCAGAATCCATAAACAGAAGAATGTCATTAACCACACGAAGAAGAGCAGTTTCAGTGCTATGTGATGAACGAAATCCTGACTGAAAAGGTTCAAAAAGGCCATTAGCATTTAAATAAGATCTTAATTGTGAAGCCACAACTTTGTCAAGAATTTTACTTAAGAATGGTAAATTTGAGATTGGCCTATAATTGTTCATGTCTAGATGGTCAAGAACCGTTTTTGTAAGTATGGGGGTCACCGCAGCCATTTTTAATTCTGCTGCAAAACTACAGTTAATCATATGTGTTATGAAAGGTTCAACCTCATGAACACACATCTTAAGCAAAACAGTAGGTGTAGGATCAATCTGGTAGGATGTAGAATTTGACTTCACAATTAGATCTCTTGTGATAGCAGAAGTAGTGAGAGTAAAAGCAGAAAGAGAGTATGTTGGGTGAGCAGAGTCAGCTGACATCAAGTGAACATTCGAGTCAGTTGTATGAGCGGTGTCTTTGGAAATGGATTCAGTGATTGACTTCAATTTGTTTGAAAAGTAATGCGACAAGTTATTCACAAGCTCCTCAGAGCCAGACATAACATGCTGTGGAGGATTAGTGAGTTTGTTGACCATAGCAAACAGAGATTTGGGCCTGCACATGGAAGTCTTAATAGTAGAAAAGACATATGAGGATCTTGCAGCATTGGGCAAATGTTCTTTCAAAGCTGAGGAGTGCTTTGATGCTTAAATGATGCTTTGATATGAAGCATCCAAACAAATGAATCAACTAAACTGAATTACTCCTAAAAGTCATGTGACAGCATGCATAATATAATATGACATTTTGTGATGCTGCTTTTTGGTAAAAACGATTTGTTGAAAAGCTAGTGTTTTGAACATTAAAATTCATTTAGTTTTGTTTATAGTTAGTTACTCCCAACAAACACTGGTGCAAACTTAATCATTGTTCGTTCTGCTAATTAGCTCAGAATAAAGATATGCGAGTCGTACGGCACAAACCCTAGAAAGACCGACCCAATGCTGCCGATGGCTTTCCTGGAAAAAAGAAATGTTATTTAACAAATATCAAAAACTAAATTTATGAAAAATAATTTTAATTCATTAAAATTAAACTGAAATAAAATGATGTATAAATGTCAGATTAAAAACTTCAAAACTTAAAAGAAATGTTGAAAAGAATAAATGTTGCATTTTCAGTCATCTGATATAAAATAAGTTCATGCACTAAAATTACTAAAACTGAAATAAAGTTGAATAGAACTATTTATATATAAAAAATAAGAATGAAATTAAGAAATTAAGTCATTTCACATAAAAAACAGAATTAATTAATTTAAAATATTTTATGTGATTTTAATTTAATCCATTTTAATCAAGCTGAAATAAAAAACATTTAAAATTTGAAGTCAAAATTAGAAATGTTTAATTTGCAACTAACTGAAATTAAATAAGTTCAAGTACTAAAATAACAAACTTTAATAAATAAATGCAAAATAGAAATATTTTACAAATACTAAAATATATAAAAATATATAAAAGAAAACAAAAATAAAATAAAAATGACAAAAGCACATAAAATTACTAAAATTAAAACTGATAATCCATATTAAAAAAATACTATATTATATAAATAATACTAAAATAACACTGGCATGTTCAGAATGTGAGGGAAATTATTATTATTATTTTCAGTTTAAGTGTTTAAGTTTGACCTCTGAATAACATCACTTGATACGTTCAGAAAGTAAAGGTAATGCTTTACCCTGTGTGTTCAGCATTCAGCTCATGAATCCTGTGTTTTAGCGGCTCAGCTCGACTTCTGAAGAGAATCCTCTGGTTGAACTCTCAGCGTCTGGTCAAGCATGAGTATGTTTCAGGAGAGAGAGAGAGAGAGTGTGTGTGTGTGTGTGTCCAGGTGCTGCTGCATATGTCGGTCTGATGCTCTGGCACGCTTTCACAGCATCGCCGCTCATCTTGAGCTCCACACCGGCCCTCAGAGACAAGACACACATTCAGCACTGAACTCAAACTCACAATTTAATGCATCTAAGCACATAAAGCTAAATAGAAATATAAAATAAAATGCAAAATGTAAGAAATAAAAAATATATATATTGTTACGGTTTTTAAATATTCAAAAACGCAATCATTTAAAAACCATTTTCATTAAATAAATCAAAGCTGAAATAAAATTAAATATATATATAACATGAAAAACTTCAACAGAAATATTGCATTTGCAACTAACTGAAACCAAGAGCATTTACTATAATGATAAAGTTTTACAAATTCTAATACTATGAGAAATCCACACTAAAAGTCGTGACGTATTGTCAAGTATGGTGACCCATACTCGAAATTGGTGCTCTGCGTTTAACCCATCCAAGTGCACACACACAGCAGTGAGTAGTGAACAAATGCACACACACACACACCGTGAACACACACACACCGTGAACACACACCCGGAGCAGTGGGCAGCCATGCTGCAGCGCCCGGGGAGCAGTTGGGGGTTCGGTGTCTTGCTCAAGGGCACCTCAGTCGTGGTATTGAGGGTGGAGAGAGCGCTGGACATTCCCTCCCCCCACCTACAATTCCTGCCGGCCGGGGACTCGAACCCGCAACCTTTCGATTACGAGTCCGACTCTCTAACATTAGGCCACGACTTCCCCACAACTATAACGATAATGACACACAGGAACAGTATCATTAGAATCACTCAGAATAGTTTTTTTCCAGCTGATGAATGTTAACAACACTGACAAGCCAATCAGAATCCAACAGGAAGAGCATCTATGTATTGCAAATATATAGAGCAAATATAATGAACAAAACAATATTGTGCATTAGTGTGGATGCCAAGGTGTCAATGTAGACTATAGACTACATTAAAAGTTCATTAACAGGTCAATTTCCACTGTTGTGCAAAAGTTCAGCACAATTTTTTTTTGTTTCTGATAGTTTTCTGCTCATCAAGGCTGCATTTATTTGATAAAAAAAATAGTGAAAACACTAAAAATTTTAAAATATTATTACAATTTAAAATAGCTGTTCTATGTGAATATACAGTCCCCTCCATAAGTATTGTAACAGTAAAGACAAAATTGCTCTGTTGGCTGTGGAGTCAAGACATTTGCAAATATGATTAAAAGATGAATATGAGACAAAACTACAGAATGTCACATTTTATTATTAGCCGTTTCAACACACATGTTTTACCAAATAAAAAGAACAGCACTTTTAGAGTTCATCCACTCATTGATGTGAGCATAAGTATTGGAGCAGTTGAGCATAAGACAGATATTAAAGATTCGGAGAGGTTTTTATTCAACAATAAAAAGGGAAAATAAAGTGTTCAAGGGGAAAAGTGTACAAATAAACGGGGAATCTGGTGTCCTCGTTGTGCCGCGGGGCTAGTGAAGGAGGGTAGTGTTCGTCAGGGAAGGGTCCAGGGAAGGGGCGGAGTCCGGTGGCCGCACGCGCTCCCCTCTCGGGGCCGGGAGCGAGTGGCGGCGGCGTCTCTTGCGAGGCTTCGTCCATCTCCATGGGTTCCCGGCGCTTCTGGGGGATTCGGCGGCCCGGCATCCTGGCCCGTCAGCTGCCTAACGGGTGCGGCAGTCCTCCTCGACGCTCCCTTCCTGGACCCACGAGGACACCAGCGTGCATGCACGGGGAAGAGACCGGTCTCCCGAGGAGAGGCACGCTCGGCGTTTAACGGCGGCGGTGATGAGGCTCTATTCACATCAGGTGCGCCTCATCACACGCCGCCAGCCCTAGGTGTACTATACGTGTTATTTTGAGATATTCAGAATCGGTGTGTTGTGTGAAACTATGAGTGTCATCCACACAAATGGCAGAATCCAATAATTGCACGCATTTAGTTTTCTTTCCTTACAAAGGAACTGCATGTTTTAATGCAGCTTACAAGATAATTTGATTGACCGCCCTATTCTTGCATTTATTTCCATATTTATTTATGCTTCCATTTACACTACTCATCAAAGGTTTGGAATAATTAATCATTTGTAATGTTTTTGAAAGCATTCCGCTCTGTCTCTTCTGCTCTTCTGCTCAATAAGTAGAACTGAAATTACATTTATTACAAGATGATTAGTTAAAACAATTCAAAATTCACCTGCAGACTATTTTTCCAGTCATGTATTTGGTCATTGAGAATTAAAAAAAAAAATAAAGTGTAAAAATCTAGTCTTCTCATTCTCGTGAACCCAATCTCATGTCTCGTCTCTTGAGTTAAGTGTCGGCATTTATGATAATCAAACAACAAAACACGAGGGGAAAATCACTCCTTGCTCTTGACAGAATAGCATTTGTAGCTTTTATAAGAATTTATATAGTGAAAATCGTGCCCTAGCATAACATTTACATCAGTGCAATCAATAAATAAACTACTATTAGAGCACAAAATTGTTTACAAGAGCACATATTTCTTCATTGATCTAGTCACTTGATTCTGCTCTCAAAATTCACCAGATTTATGTGTTTAAATTTAAAATGAACAACATTTCTTACGGGGGGGGGGGGGGGGGGGGGGGACACCCCTAGGAACCAATATCTCACAAAATCCTGTGGGGACACTGGGAATATAGAGGAAACACTGTAGGGTTGGCTGTCTCAATGTGTGTATTTCAGTTCACCTTACTATTTGCGTGTGGACCTTGTATGGCACTAAATGCATTTCTCCAGTAAAGCATAATGATTAAGGGGGGCCTCACACAAAGAGCAGCCTAGGGGCCCCTGACCACCTTAATCCGCCCCTGTGTATATACACAAAAAATTACAAACGAATGGCAAGTAAAGCATTGAATTGAAGTAGAAAAACTGAAATCGTATTTTCTTGTAAAACGTACTTCAATAATCATCAAAAAACTCATTTTTACAGTGTGTTTGACCTGTGTTTTGACTGAGCTGACCAGTGTGATCCTGACCCGCGGCTGTTAGCTTCCCCTGCGGCCGCGCTGTGAATCAATAGACCCTCTGACCCCGGAGCCCAATGCATCATCCATCTGACCCTAGCTGTTAAAATCTGCTGGATAAAGAGAAAGAAACAGACTGAAAGCAGCAGCTGCCTCGGGCTCTTCGGTGCCGCTAAAGACACAGAAACAAACACTCACCTACAAATCAACACAGCAAATCTAATCCATCAATATTATACATTCATTTTAGATATTACATTATATACTACTTTTTTGAAAGAAATGGATCCTTTTAACTAGGATGCATTAAATTGATGAAAACATTTATAATGTTTCAAATAAATGCTGTTCTTCTGAACTTTCTATTCATCTGTGAATCCTGGAAAATAAAATGCATCACAGTTTCCATAAAAATATTGTGCAGCACAGCTGTTTCCAACATTGATAATAATCAGAAATGTTTGTTGAGCAGTAAATCAGTATATTATTATGATTCCTGAAGATCATCTGATGTGAGCATAAGTACTGGAACAGTTGCCTCTCAGGTCTTTCTAAGTGATCAGCTGTGTCCTGTTTCATTAATTCTTCAGATATTAAAAGCAGGGAATGTGTCGTATCAGTTATATCCATTACTTCTGTATTCTGAATCTTGCATTCGATGATGACACACACAAACCAGGATGAAGACGAGGGAGCTGACTTTGAGAGAAAAACAAGCAATTTGGATGCTAAAATAAAAGAGGAAGTCAATTAGAGCTCTAGCAAAAACAAATGACATGGAGAAATCAAGAGTTTGGAAACCACCAGCGACACCAGCAACCAACAACGACCTGATCGGCTGAGAAAACAACAGTAGTTGATGACAGACAAATCATAAAAGCTGTGAAAATGAATCCTAAAAGACGTGTCTGTTAAATCAGCAACAACTTCCAGAAAGCTGGGGTGATGCTCTGACAATCTACTGTCCTCAGGAGACTTTGACACAGAATTACAGATGCTACACAGCAAGATGCAAACCTCTGACCAGCACCAAACGTAGAAAGGCAAGAGTAGAGTTTGCAGAAAAGCACAAAGGTGAGCCAGAAGAGTTTTGGACTGTGTTTATGGACCGATGAGACAAAGATGAACCTTTATCTAAGTGATGGGAAAGCAAAAATGTGGAGAAAAAAAGGGAACTGCAATGATCCCAAGCATACAGCCTCATCTGTAAAGCATGGTGGAGGTGGTGTCATGGCATGGGCATGCATGGCTGTCTCTGGAACAGGCCCTCTCAACTTTACTGATGACTTAATGTATGATGACAGTAGCAGAATGAATTTGGAAGGGTACAAAACCATCTTGCCTACCAATATTCAAGAAAATGCCACCAGATTCATTGGGAAGTGCTTCATATTGCATCAGGACAATGACCCAAAACACCCTGCCAGTTCAGTCAAGGAATTTATAAGAGCAAAGAACTGGAAAGTGTTAGATTGCCCAAGTCAATCTCCAGATTTAAATCTGATTGAACATGAATTTCACCAGCTGGAGAGGAGAGTAAAGGCAGAAACTCCCCAAAACAAGCAACAATTGGGATTGGTTGCATTAAAGGCTGGGAAAAGTATTTCAAAGGATGAGAGCAAGAGTCTGGTGATGTCTATGGGTCACAGACTCACTGCTGTGATTGTGTGCAAGGGATCTGCAACTAAATAGCTTCATATATAAATAATCTGTTTAAAGAGACTTTCTCCATTTACAGAGAAATGCATGCAGCATTCAGTCACACTCAAAAGAATGAAACCATTATGAAATCAATTTACGCAAAATATTTTTCATAAAAATTGTGTCTGTAAAGATTAATAAATGCATTAGCAGAATGGAAAACCATAACTGCAATAAACATTTAAATAACTGCATACATTACTTTATAACCTGGACATACATATGAATACATAAAAAATGTATGATTTTGCAATAAATTATTAAATGAGTATTGAATTAAAAACATTTTAATGTTATTTTTGCAGATTTGACTTGTTCTGACCATTGCAGCTCCAGTCACTGCAATCTACTGCATGATTCATCTGCATCTTACATGCATTCATGAACAAATCTGAAACATTAGAAGAGGCTAAATTACGAGTGAGAGCAGAACATAAACAGAAAAGACAAGATACAGAAAGAAAGAAAGAATTTCAAAAGGCCCATAGACAACATCTTTCTCATTTTATGTCAGTTTATCATGCTGGTCAAGGTTTCTTGCACCACTGAGTCATAATTTAGTTCTTCCAATCATTATTAACCCTTTATAATTAAACAGGCTGTTTGTGCTGCTGAACCTTTAAGGCCTTCAATGAATTATTATGATTGGAAAATCAATTTCCAAAGTAACTGCGTGTAGTTGGAGATTTTTAAATCAGTTCCATTTTAGATACAATGCAAAAAAATATTTCTCTTATCTAGTATTTTGGTCATGTTTCCTATTAAAATATGTACAAATTCTTAAATCAAGACATTTACATGAGAAGCAAAATGACTCAAGGTATTAATTCTATTTGGGGGGGGGGGGGGGGGGTAGTCAAAATTAGGTGATTTTTGACTGTTTTTCTAGTTTTGGTTTATAATTTTTGCTTATTTCTGTCTTTATTCTTAAGCATATGTATGCATTTGAATATCTAAAGACTGTAAGTTAAGAATTAACTGAACATGCTGTTATGAGATAGATACCAATACTACTGTTGTTTTATTGAAAAATCTAATTAAAAAAAACATTGCTAATAAATAAAATATTTAATGTTTTTTAAGAATTTTGTCTTCTGGCCACCAAGCTTGCATTTATTTGAACCAAAATACAGCAAAAGCAGCAATATTTTCAAATATTTTTACAATTTAAAATAACTGCTTTCCATTTGAATATGTGTTAAACTGTAATTTATTTCTGTGATCTGCAGCTGTATTTTCAGCATCATTACTCCAGTCTTCAGTGTCACATGATCTTCAGAAATCATTCTAATATACTGATTTACTGCTCAACAAACATTTCTGATTATTATCAATGTTGAACACAGTTGTGCTGCACAATATTTTTGAGGAAACCGTGATATGTTTTATTTTTCAGGATTCACAGATGAATAGAAAGTTCAAAAGAACAGCTTTTAATTGAAATAGAAGTCTTTTGTCACTTTATAAATAGCTTTACTGTCACTTTTGGTCAATTTAACGCATCCCTGATGAATAAAAGTATTAATTTCTTTCAAAAAACATACTCTAAAGCTTTGACCAATAGAGTATTTTTTTTTATTCCTTGCCATATTTATCTAAATATTTCTTCATAATATGGTAATGAGGGGGCGTGGCTACTCTGGTGTATGTATGATGCACAGGAAACCAAGAGAAACGAGTAAAGTCCGGACTGTGAAAGTCAGAAAAGTTCTTTCTTCTTCAGAAATCATTCCTGAGCTCAACTGAACACATGGAACAAATAATTTTCTGTTTTTGTGTTGTTTCTTTTTATCGTTCTGACCGTGAGTCACAAACTGAACTCCAGTAACCTTTGACCTCACAGTGGAAATGCATCATCCAGTGTTATGAAGGTCCCTGCGCTCTGATCACACTGTTCTTATTCTGTGGGTGAACCACCCGGGGCCTGAAACACACACACACGCACAAACATCCACCCCCACACACACACACGCACAAACAAACAAACACACACAGAGACGCACGCACGCACAAACACACACACACAGAGACGCACGCACAAACACACACACACATACACAAACAAACATCATATTTGGGGTCCGTGGCACAAAAAAAAAAAAAGATTGAAAAACCCCTGCGTTTAGACCACAAAATGCCTGCATGACACACAAACAAAGTATAAACCTCGTTCCACCCTGAATAACAGCATGCAGAGATCAGCCAATCCCAACACAGCTCATTTACATCCAGATGCATTAGTTACAGGTGCAAAAACAGCTAAACGATCAACATCAGAAGCAGACTTCAGGGAAACAACAAAACCAATCCGTCTGCTCTGACTCTAAAGCTGTATATGGCCTCCTGCTCTTTGCTACCTTAGTTAAAACAAATCTAATCAGTCTTATTTTCAATAAAGTGTGCTTTAAAATAAGGCACATTCATTGTGTTAAAGTCTGCTAATGTTCAGTCTAATGAAGCTGTCAGCGCTGATCTATTAGCAGGCGTTTGCTGCTTGTGTTATAGATTCACAGAAGAGACCGTGTTTGTTTAGGCTTCAGAATAAAAGCAGCCTGTGTGAATAACGCTACTCTTCCACAGGATTCAGGGAGGATTATAACATGCAAAGTGATGTTTAGTCACTCGCCGACATTCATCGCATCCTCATTTCTGTGATTTTAGAATTAGACCATAAACTCATTACTGAAAGCCTGTGACTTTAATTACACCATGAGCACAAAAGTCTTGCACGCTCATTTCAAGCCTCATAACGCAGAGCCAAAGTGTCAGCGCTTCACATTACTCCTTTACAAACACAGCTCTTATTTTACATCATTCATATACTGTTGCATTACTTACTAATATTTAGAATTAGTTTTCATTTTTTGTCTTTTTTCTATTTAGCTTTAATTTATATTTAGTTCAATTTTTAATTTAATAGTTTAATTTCAGCTTTCACTTTATTTCTATAGCGCTTTATACAGATCGTTTCATTACAGCTTTACCGTGATAAACAGGAAAATAACTTTTATTTCAAGATTATTCAAAGTGCATGAATATCTGTGTTTAGTATTATTTATATACTTCTATATGTATTAATATGACGTATTAGATTTTATATTTTAATTAGTAATTTTATGTTTTTTTGTCATTTTTATTAGTTTAAAAAAACATTCTATTTAGCTTTAAGCTATATTTCTTTCAGTTTTAGTCATTTTAGTTTTTCAATTTCTTTATTGCAGTTAGTTGCCAAAGCATTTATGTTTTTAACCACAGGTTTTTAATTCAATATTTGTCTTTTATTTCAGCTTTATTTCAAGATTATTGAAATCGCATGAATATCAGTCTTATTTTAGTATTATTTATATACTATTCTAGTATTTATTTATATCAAGAATTATCCTTTATTTTTATATTTTCATTTTAGCAATTGTTGTGTGCTTTTAGTCATTTTTATTACTTTTTTATATTTCGATTTAATATTTCTTTCAGTTTCACTTTCATATTTTGTTGCCAAGGCAACAATTTTCCAATATTTGGCCTTTTTTCAGCTTTATTTCAAGAATCGCATGAATATAAGTGTTATTTTAGGATTATTTATATACTGTTATAGTATTTGTTAATATTTAAGATTAGCTTATATTGTCATTTTTATTATCTTTTTAAATATTATATTTAGCTAATAATTTTTGTAATTGTCAGTTTTTTTTATTTCAGTTAGTTGCCAATTTACATGCAAGTTTTTTAAATTGAGTTTTTCATCTAATATTCATATTTTCTCAGTTTTTCTTTATTTCAATTAATGTAAACAATTTTTAATCATTTCACTTGTAGTTTTAGTGAGCAATAATAACACTGATGAATAGTGCATTTCTACAATCCTAAATGACAATGACACTTTAAATATTTATATCCCATCTTAAGATCCTGAAAGAGTCTCTGTGTCGAGGTTAAATATCAGATTATATGAAATGGAAAGGAACAGCTCAAATGATTTATTCTCAGTCACCAGCTCTGTTTTTATATTGACTTACAGCTGCGCTGCAAATACAGATTGATTTACTGTATAACTCTGTTTGCAGCTGATGTATTTTTCATTATGAGACTCCTGTTCAAACACACAAGATTAGGATTCAGATCGGCTCCGCGGAGAGTCTGAGTTTACAGACCGGATACTTCAGCTACTATGAGTTTAGAGGGAAATTATCACCTAATTTCCCAGATAATGTGTTTGTGTCAGAGTTATTCAGATCAGTTCAGTTCAGTTCCCTGAAATAAAAAAAAACACCAAAGACTTGTAAAGGTGCCATAGAATGCATTGATACAATATTGTATATTGTTCTCTGATATCTACATAGAAGGTATGTGGTTTAGGTAAGGGCAAACAAATCCACATAAACGGTTTTACATGTGCATTTAAAACACTAGGATTTGTCCCTAGAATGAAATGGTCTGTTATTACCTTATTTGGAAGGGTCATGAATAATAATGTTGAGCTCTGCTCTGATTGGCCGTTTCACAGTGCGGCTCATTTCAGTCGCTCACACAGCAGGAATTAAACATACAGTGGGGCAAATAAGCATTTGATACACTGCCGATTTTTCAAGTTTTCCCACTTACAAAGAATGGAGAGATCTGTAATTTTCATCGTAGGTACACCTCAACTGTGAGACAGAATATAAAAAATAAAAAAAATCCAGAAAATCACATTGTATGATTTTTAAATAATTAACTTCCATTTTATTGCATGAAATAAGTATTTGATCACCTACCAACCAGCAAGACTTCTGGCTCTCTCAGACCTGTTAGTTTGTCTTTAAGAAGCCCTCCTATCCTCCACTCATTACCTGTATTAATTGCACCTGTTTGAACTCGTTACCTGTATAAAAGACACCTGTTCACACACTCAATCAATCAGACTCCAACCTCTCCACTATGGGCAAGACCAAAGAGCTGTCTAAGGACACTAGGGACAAAATTGTAGACCTGCACAAGGCTGGGATGGGCTACAGGACAATAGGCAAACAGCTTGGTGAGAAGGAAACAATTGTTGGCGCAATTATTAGAAAATGGAAGAAGTTCAAGATGACTGTCAATCTCCCTCGGACTGGGGCTCCATGCAAGATCTGGCCTCGTGGAGTATCAATGATCCTGAGAAAGGTGAGGGATCAGCCTAGAACTACACGGGAGGACCTGGGCAATGACCTGAAGAGAGCTGGGACCACAGTCTCAACGGTTACCATTAGTAACACACTATACCGTCATGGATTACAATCCTGCAGCGCGCGCAAGGTCCCCCTGCTCAAGCCAGCACATGGCCAGGCCCGTCTGAAGTTTGCCAAAGACCATCTGGATGATCCAGAGGAGGCATGGGAGAAGGTCATGTGGTCAGATGAGACCAAAATAGAACTTTTTGGTATAAACTCCACTCTCCGTGTTTGGAGGAAGAAGGATGAGGACAATCCCAAGAACACCATCCCAATCGTTAAGCATGGGGGTGGACATATCATGCTTTGGGGGTGCTTTTCTGCAAAGGGGACAGGATGACTGCACCGTATTGAGGGGAGGATGGATGGGGCCATGTATCGTGAGATTTTGGGCAACAACCTCCTTCCTTCAGTAAGAGCATTGAAGATGGGTCGTGGCTGGGTCTTCCAGCATGACAATGACCCCAAACACACAGCAAGGGCAACTAACGAGTGGCTCCGTAAGAAGCATTTCAAGGTCCTGGAGTCTCCAGACCTGAACCCAATAGAACATCTATGGAGGGAACTGAAACTCTGTGTTGCCCAGCGACAGCCCCAAAACCTGAAAGATCTGGAGAAGACCTGTATGGAGGAGTGGGCCAGAATCCCTGCTGCAGTGTGTGCAAACCTGCTCAAGAACTACAGGAAACGTCTGACCTCTGTAATTGTAAACAAAGGTTTCTGTACCAAATATTAAGTTCTATTTTTCTATTGTATCAAATACTTATTTCATGCAATAAAATGGAAGTTCATTATTTAAAAATCAAACACTCTGATTTTCTGGATTTCTTTTTAATATTCTGTCTCTCACATTTGAGGTGTACCTACGATGAAAATCACAGATCTCTCCATTCTTTGTAAGTGGGAAAACTTGAAAAATCGGCAGTGTATCAAAAACTTATTTGCCCCACTGTATGTATTTCAATAATTTTTCACGCAGTTATATTGAGTAATTATACTGTAAATAAAATGCAGGCATCCGGGAGCTGCTATTAATATGTGGGGCATTAATAGAACTGCTTTCGAATGCACAATCGCTTTTTAAATCAGTCGCCATCATCCTCATCATCTCTCCTAACTCTGTTTATGTGGTAAGTGAAATCTTGTGTACTGTAACAGGCTACAGGTAGCAAGGAGCTAACCATGTCCCTTTAGTGGCTCGCGTTATTTTATTAGAACGCGTTATTTGCTTTCTGTGCCTTTCTGAATACAGACACCAACCCATCCCTGCACTTCACACCCCCTGCTCAGCCTGGAACATAACATTTTCGTTGTCGACCTCGCTCGTTTCTTCACAACATCTGTAAAGCTTCTGATGGTTCGGCTGCCGGCTGGCCTGAACATGGGTGAGTTTATGCAAATATAGGGGGCGTAACTATTAGTGATCCTGACTGTTACGTCACAGTCGGTGTTATGTTCTGATTCGCCTGTTTTTCAGTGGTCTTTTGCATTCACGAGATTTACATGAGGAGGAAACTATGGTGTTCGAGGCTCACGGTATGTTATTTCCATGTACAGAACTCTTATTATTCAACTAAGCCGAGGCACCTTCAACTAAGCCCAATGGCAGATTCTTGTTTAGTGTTTAGAGAATACATAAACTTACCCAGAACTAAACTGATGATGATGAATGCTTGTTTCTTCAGTCCTGAGTTTTTGTCCTCCAGAGCCGCTCATTTCCACACAATGCAAGTGGATGCTGCAAAAACAAATAACAGTAAGATATAAATCCACTATAAAATATAGTAAAACCTAGTCGAGCTTTAGCATCTCTAAAGGTTCCTTGCATTGGGTCTTTCTGAAGATCACAGAGGTTTGCACAGATAAGAGCCACACGTTCAGCTCGTAACACTGAATATAGAGCTGAATATAACCCTGATTTATTCCTCACGTCAAAGTGCTGAACAAACATATCATTAAAACAGAGGTCAGAGCACAGAAAACACAAGCTCTGATGATGATGTGAAACAGCATTCGCAGCCCATTTCACTCCATTAATGTGATGCATTTCAGAGTCAATGATCAATGCATGACAGGACACTGTTACAGATCTGAACCAGGGTTATTAGAGTTACCATTAAGAGTTATTTAAAACTCACTACACTGTAAAAAAAACTAATTCAATAATGTGGTGACTTTTTACACTAAATAAATTACCTTAATGACAGTAATTGTCGTTTCATTTTTCTATTAGCATTGCATTGCATAAGAACTAAAACACTATTTACTGTATCAAGTTGCCTTATTTGTTTTGTTTTCTCAACTATTTATGTTTTTACTGTGCTGTAAAATTATATCAGTTTACAAACAAAATTAGAAAATACAATAAAAAAAACTATCATTTTTATTTAATTCTCATATTCATTTATTCTAACTAAATGTTTAGAAAAATAAAAAAAACACAAAATTACTAAAAATGTAACAAATTAATATGAAAGCAGAAATAAAATGTAATAAAAATTATAGTATCTCATTGATACTAAAACATTGAACTGAGCTGAATTAACTTTGAACTGAATTAAGCTGAATAATGATGCTATATTCATTTTAGAGACGCTTTTACAGCTGAAAATAAATTTGTTTAAAACTAAAACAATTAGTTAAAAATCAATAAACTTAAAAAAAATAAAAAATTAAAAAATTGACAAATTTATTTTATTTCAGGTGGTTGCCAAGATAAAATTTCTCATTTTCATTTGGTTTATCTAAAATAACTAAATTAATAAACAATTTACACATAAAAAAATAATTAAATAATGACAAAAACACAACTAAATTACTAAAACTTTAACTAAAATTAATAAAGCAGAAAATATAAAAATAAACTAAATTCAAAATATCAGAAATTCACAGTATCAGTGATATCAAATATACAATCATCTGAACTGATCTGAAAAATGACACTTGTCAATGATTACTGTGTATACTATGGGCAACATAGAAATGCTGCATTCATTGATATTTGAAGTGACATTAACCAAGCAAATTACTACACATTACAAAGACAAACACTAGATGTTTGCTTATCTAGAATAATATGCATTGATAAATCATTCAGATGTTCCTGCTGATTTCATGCAGCACAGTACATGCTCAATGACACAACATCTGCTCGAACATCACTAAACACGCTTCTTTATCCATCCGAGTTCAGAGAACAAGATTTCAGATTTCTTCTAATCTATTGCCATCTAAGCCGCCAGACAGAGAAATCCAGCATTGTTTACGGTGCATTATTATTTATTATATTGGCTGAAGCACAAAACAGATTCACAGCAGGTCGGTGTGAAATTCTTGCATTATGCGAGCAGATTATTCTCATCGTTCATCTCATGCATATTAATTATGTATATAGGCTTGTGAGAAGCAGTCTCTGTGGAGTCCTTCGTTATGTAATGAACTATAATTATATGTTTAAATTTCTCACTGCTCTTAATGCAATGCCTTCAAAGACGAGAGCATTTCTAAGAGAAGAACATTTACGGTCACATTAATATTAATTAATATTAAAACTCTAAATACTAAACTAACACTGGTGCACAGCTGCTGGACACTTACAAAGCAAACACATCTCTGGATGAAGCCGCCAATCAATCTTCAGCGACAGGCTTTGATGGGCCGATGATGACATTTGCTGGAAATGGAGAGAAAAATATCCTTCCCACGACCAGCCGTTCAGAACGAGCACTCTCCGTCTCTGTCAGAGGCTCCCGCTCCGAGGGACAGAGGCATTATGGGAAATAACTTCTATGGAGATAGATGGGCTTGAGGTTCCGGTGAGGAGCGCCATCGTTTATAATGATGAACCTGCGAGCAGAAATCAATAAAAGAGGCGAAAATTACAGATTATACAGTAAAGAAGTGATCAAGGATGAATATACACAAAAACTCCAACATCCAAAACTTTAAAAAGGGTAATAAATTATGATGTGATTAAAGAATTAAAGTTCTTTAGTGTGACAGAATGAGTAAGTTTCTCTCGCTCGTTTACAGCTAATTGATATTCTCACCCGTTTAATGAACATCATTCATCATAATAATACACAAGCAGCCGGAACGCATCTGAAAGGTCACAGCATATTCACGAACTGCAGTAAAGGCCACACCGTCTCTCATGTTCGTGTAAATCTAGCGGACGCTCGAGTGCAGGGTTTCAGAGGAGAATAATGTTCCGCAAAATCTGTCAGACATTTAAGACTCTCTTGCTTTCTATCCAGCAGTTCTCTAACGGGAGAGATGCGTTTCTATAGTCTCACATAGCCAGATATTTAACCCTCTGCTGCTCACATGGAGGTCAAATGACTGATTTTTATTGCAATTAAATGAATGTGCTGTATTGTAGTTTGATCATGCTTTAATATTTTGTATTTTTAGTGGATTTTATGCTACTGAATTATATTTATGGAACAGGTATGATCCATTTATTAACTGTTAACCACTTTTTCAGTAAAGACCTTAAAATTAATTTTCCAACTTAAACGGTTGCAAATCTTGGATGCTTTTAAATTGTTCTCTTTTTAGAGAAGACACTTGGCGGGGGGGGGGGGGGGGGGGGGGGGGGGGGGTGAAAAATGCACAAAATACAATTTTAAAATTTTATATTTACCAAAACAAGTTTTACTCTACAACGGAGTAAAAATCAAAGCCATAAATCTGAGCAAGTTGTGTTCCAAATTTGAGGTTGATGCGTCAACAAATTAAATTTAGTTTGGTCGCAGTACCGAACGTTTCCACTAGATGAAATTCACTTCCCATGTGTTTCAATTTAACCTTTTGAATTATGTCCATTATTATTATTATTATTATTTTTTTTTTTTGTGTTCACATTGCAAGTGCCAAAACCTTTACCAAGTTTAGTACCATTTCAATGAAGTCATAAATTCTAAAAAAAAATGAATTTGTCGGTCAAAAAACACTGGCGGGTTAATTCAGCATACAGTCTGATGCCGATTACAGATTATTTATTTTGGCCAAAAGGTGACAGAACTCTTTTTGACAAGCAAAATATTTCACTTAAAATTAAGAATTTATTTTTGCATTAAGAAAATTAAGCATTCTGAAGGTTCTTTGCATTATTTTCATGACAATTAAACACATTTTGTAACAGGCGAGCGTGACAACAGAGTTGAGGATCCAAATACAAGGCTTTACTAAGAGCATAGTCAGAAAGGCATGGTCAAACAACGATATCCAAGGCAAGGCTAAGAGTAATCCAACAACAGGCAATGGTCAGGGCAGGCAGCAAAGTAAACAGTCCAAGGGTCAACACACAGGCAAGGAAACCAGGAAACTAAAAAAACATGGAAACTAGGAGAAGGCTAAAGACAAACAATACTCTGCCCTCTCTCTGTGTGTGTGTGTGATCTTTATAGTCCTCCTGATTGGAAACAGGTGTAGTCTGGAACGAGTTGCTACGCAGAGGTTTATGGGAAATGGAGTCCAGGGTTGAGTAGTCTCGCGTAGCCAGACCTTCAGACTGACAGCTGAAGGTCTGGAATCCATGCCAGCATTCATTGGCCAAGGCCCACCCATGAGGCGGTTTGACCGACATGTCAAAAAACCAATCAGTTTTTTTTCGATCATCGTCACGTTTCGGGGCATGGAAATGTCGCCACAATAACAGACCGGTGTGTAAAACTCTCGGTCGTATTTTAAAGATGCCGCAAACTTTAAATTTCACATACTTTTGAAAATCCAGCGTTTAGTTGATCCTGATAAACTCTTGTCGTCACAGTTGTAAACACAGCGGCCTTCTTTTTTCGTGAGGGGGTTTGGCGCCAATGGCATATTTGTTTCCAGGTGGAACGTTAAAGAACGCGACAAGTCTCCCGGAAAACCTGTATAATTCAACCAATCCGACGACGACTTTGAAACTCCTGAAGTGTTTCCAGATAAGTGTGCCGTATGCATCGGACGTTCAGCTAACGGTCCGTGGGCGTGACGTCTGAGGCTGAGACAAAGATATGGGATGGAGTGCCCTCTAGCGGAGCTCATGGGCACTCCACCTAGAGATTGTGACACTTTTAATGCCAAATTCTCATTACTGCAATACAAAACAATGTTATAGTCTACTAATTAAATTGTTAGAAATGCTACTATTTGAAAAAACTTCAAATCTTCATTTTCTTTAAGCAAAATATAATTTTTTTTATTTTGTGGTGAAATATGACGAGATTGTCCCATTAAACAAACTAATAATAGTTTTGATAACTGAAATAAAGCTGAAATAAAATAAAATATTAGAGGAGAATCATCAGTGAAAATGTCACAATGCCAAAATTAATAAACAGTGATTTTAAATTATTTCCGATTTATTTCAATTAACAGGCCTACGATTAATCAGATGCAAATAGAAACACAAATCCAGTCCTAAATGAAAGAAAACAAGTTGACAAAAAGAATGAATCCAATATTTGGTGATAATATAGCATAATAAGAGATTTATAAGCAATTGTTTGGAGTCCGGTCATTTTTGACCGGGAACACCACAAGTGTGACTTTTTGCAATTTTGTACAAAATAAAAGCATTTAAAAGCAAACTTCCTGATTAAATATTAAAGCACACTAGTGTGATAGTTTTATAATTTTTTGTTTAATATTGTGAAAATTATTCATAAAAAAAATAATTCACTCAAAAAACGAGGTACCTACTCAAGGTACCTACTAATAAATCCAATATTTGGTGTCATATTACGGGGCCATTGAATGCTTGAATCTGATTGGCTGACGAACGTTCTAAAGTGTGCAATTATTTTCAGGGAAACGCACGGCGAAAGTAGTTCCAGGCAGCTCTCGACCGCATTAAAGTTACGCATCACTTCGCCAAATGATTTCAGTTATTTCAAAAGGTCTTACAACAGCAATACAACCACAACCAACAACGACACTGGCCAAATACATAAATATAGTAAGCAATGGGATAAAATCGCATAGGAACGCATCTTCAATAAACAAGTTACAGATAGTCCAAAATGCAGCGGCTAGAGTTCTTACCAGGTCAAGAATATATGATCATATTACTCCAATTTTACAGTCTCTGCACTGGCTACCTATTCAGTTCCGTATCATTTACAAAATATTATTACTTGCCTATAAGGCCCTAAATGGTTTAGCTCCTGCGTACCTAACTTGTCTTCTACTACGCTATAATCCAACCCGCTCTCTAAGGTCGCAAAACTCTGGACTTTTGGTAGTACCTAGGATAGCAAAGTCCACTAAAGGAGGTAGAGCTTTTTCACATTTGGCTCCCAAACTCTGGAATAGCCTTCCTGATAACGTTCGGGGTTCAGACACACTCTCTCTGTTTAAATCTAGATTAAAGACACATCTCTTTAGCCAAGCATTCACATAATGCATCTTATAATCTTGTACTGCAGTTATATCTGATCAAATGTGCATTATTATTATTCTTTAGCTTGGGTTGAACAATTCATTTTTGCTTAGATGGAACAGCAGCTACGCTAATTAGGTCTCTATTTGTTTCTCTGTTTCTGCCACGGGATTAACATCCTGTGGTAACTAGGAATGACAAGCGTCTGGATCCAACCCTTAAATGATCTGAGATGACCGAACACCTGAGAAAGATGATGCCAACCCCTCAGAGGACCTCAGAGGATGCCAACGCTCAGACAACATACAGAATTGCCACACCGCCGCCACGACCGGTCTGACGGGGCTCATGTTTATAACAGTAGCTCGGTGGAGTAGACTCATTTAGACCAAAATATTCATTTGGTTTAAGCCAGGTTTCAGTCAGGCAGAGTACATCAAAATTAAATAAATAGAAAATTACACATCCGTTTAAATGTATATTAAAGTATATAAATAAAACGTGTATTAATTTTTTATAAATTTCTATAAAAATATTAAATAGTAATATTTAAAATAGTTACAGCTAAAGGGTGTATTATTATTATTATTTTATTATTGTATTAGAAATGGCATACAGCATTGTTTACAATATATAATGAATATACAAAGTCTTATTACTTATTAAAAAAGCTTAAATTATTCTCCTATATTGTGTTTACGCCACTGGAATACTAGACTGTGCAATCAGAAGACAGTAAAAATAATTAAATTATTTATTATAGTATTATATTGTGTAGTATTATATTTATTTATTTAACAAAAGTTTATAATTTGAGATGATTAAATATGCACCAAATCGAATATTTTTTGCTGATGGAATTGTTTCAGAGACTGAGAGAAACAGATGTCATGTGCTTCAGCACACGTCTGCTCAAAGCGTGTTTGCTGGTGTCGAAGTGAAAATGTCTCCCTCACCTTCACAAAAAATCAATGCAAATGGGCTGAACACAATTCGAATGTGACAGTACACAAGAAATCACCCACGTGGAGCGTTTGTCCTACATATGACTGCCAACACAAACATACCGGCGCTAACAAAGCCATCAGACACGCACAGTCCTGCATTTACACCCGACACCAGCGGAGCCAGATCCTCTCTGACAGACAGTAGGCGAAGCAACCTCACATCACATCTGACTAAATGATGTCAGAGTAAAGCCCCGAGGATGCGGATTGAGTCATAAAAGACCACAAATAGCAGCGTACAGATACTGAGATATCCTAAATCTCCACATCCCTGCCAGAATCTCCAGTAAGTGGCCGTCGATCCACATTAAGAGCTCTGAATGTTCACGCAATAAAAATCATTAACATAAATCACACGTTCATCGCTGGCTCTTCCAGTAGATCTGAAACTCTCTGTGTCCCTGTGAGAGGGAGATAAAGAAGTGTGTGATTGGCTGTTTGTCAGAGTGTGTGTGTTTATTATTGCCAATTGGCGATTAATCACAGCGGGCGACGGATATGAGCGGGTGAAGCCTGGCAGGACCGCGGCTGGAAGCAGAGGAGGAGAGATAAAGAAAACACAGACAGCAGGAGGAACGTTATTACTGAGAGAGACAGAAACACAGACAGACAGAAAGATGGACAGACAGAGAGAAAGATGGAAGGACAGAGAGATGGTCTTCTTTAAGACATATCTTAACTACTTATTTCTTGTTCATTTAAAAAAAAAAGTATCCATGTAATTATCTAGTTAATGATTTATAGATCTAGTCAATGCTTTGGCAATACTATGCAAGTCATGCAAATAAAGATCACTTGAATTGAATTGTCTGACAAAGAGACAGACAGAAAGACAGACAGATGGATGGACACATACAGACGGATGGAAAGACAGAGACAGATGGATAGACCGAGACAAAGAGACAGACAGAAATACAGTCAGACGGACGGATGGAAAGACAGACGGACAGAGAGACAGACTGACAGACGGAAAGACAAAGACAGATGGACAGACAGACAAAGAGAGACATACAGACGGACACAAAGACAGACAGATGGAATGACAGAAAGTGGTACATGTTGCATTTTCAAATGCATGTTTATAAACGCCCCAAACTCACAGCAGATGCAGAGATGGAGTTCATGTGGAGCAGCAGAGACATTGTGTCAGGGTGCAGGTGAAGGGATGGAGCGAGGACTCAATGGTGCAGGAGAATGTGCTTTTCATAGTTAACAAACAAAACAACAAAAACTACCCCGAGGGGAAAAAGGGCTAGCTGGCAACAAGGCCGGGTAGGACAAGCCAGGATCAAGACACAACTAGTCTACATTCAACAGTGAACTGGCACAGGACTGCAAACACATGGAGGATAAATAGGGACCAAATGAGGAAGGTAACGAGGGAAACACAGGTGGGGCAAATTAACCAATAATCAGGTAACAAGTAGGGCGGGGTCAAGACAATTGACATTCCAAAGCAGGAAGGCATCAAGGCACGTCCGAATCCAAATTCTGCTTTACTTCCTGTCTCTGGAGGTACCTTCTTCTGATCGCATTTTGAAGGCAGCATAGATGTATCTTTTGCTACCTTTGATATCCTGTGCATTCCATTCTGTGACAGTTGAGCTAAAAAAAAAAGATGTGGTCTGAAAGTTGCGTTTGCTGGTCAGTTTGTGTAAATGTATATTTCTGACTAACGTTTTGCACTTTTGATGTTATTTCTAGCGAGAAATTAGTATTATAGTAATTAATTATTCATTTAGTTATCACCAAAACTTGTTCTATTTTGTTGTAGAACATTAAATCATAAGGCTGCCTCAGAAGCCTGTCCGAAATCAGTTTCATGAGGTGTCTTCGTGCAAAAACGCTGCCTGCAAAGTCATTGCCTCGAACATGGACTGCATGCTACACCAAACACACCAACACATGCGGACAGGAGAATAACACTAGACCGAAGTGACAGAACTCTGACACATTGAGCCACTGCAAAAATCGGATCATGAGCTGCTCGCGTGTAAATGAACACAGAGCATCGATTCACTCTGAAACACACAGTGCATACTGCATATATTTATTGCATTAAATCACAGCCTTTCTACATATCATGATTTATTTAGATTAATTGTGCAGATCTGGTATATGCTGTGCACTGCCTATCATTTTTAAAAGCGACATAGGAAAAAACAGTATGCAGTGAGCAGTAATGCAAGTACAAACAATAGAGCATCAATGCAGAGGTCACCAGTTTGATTCTCAGGGAATGCATGAACTGACAAAATTAAACTTTGAATGCAAACTTCCTTAGATAAAATGTGTGACAAATGCATACAAATGTGATTTGTTTTTTCCTATTAACAAAGCAGTCAAACATAAGACCACAGGCAGACTTAGTGATTTGGGGGCCCTAAGCAAATTTCAGGTATGGGGCCCCAGCACAAAAACTATATGTTCTTTTACGCCTAACCCTTGGTTTTGCTCGCTCTCTCTCTCTCTCATAGGTTATAGCTATAACTAGTTTATTTACCCCTTCACAACTTAAGGAAATAATTAGTCAACCTGATGATATTCTAAAGCCATATTAGGCTACCTAATTTTTTTCTGATCACAAAAGATTATAAAAAATTTATTTAAAAAAAAAAAGCCTGCACTTGTCCATTTAATGAACTGTAAACTTCAATCTTTTTACAAAAAGGATTCAAATGTCATAAAAATTATCCCATGCAACTCGTTCTCTATCCCAAGTGTTCTTAAGGCATATGGTAGGGTTTGCAGAGAAAAAAATCTAATCTATTATTATGCAAAAATCTCAAGTTTGTTTCTCAATTTTTGTATAGTGAAATCTCAAGTCAATGCATTCATGCTTTTATATGAATAAATTTGTGTATTTGTGCATTTATTCGCGCTGACTCGCCTAGAAAAAGCACACAAGCAAGTCATTTTGAAACAGACAAAATCGCGACATGAAATTTTTTTTTCTCTGGGGTTAATATATCCGTTCTGACACAGTCAGACAGTATTATACAGCCTAGAAAGTATGCAAAGAGCGCAACCTCTATAATTACAAATAGCTGTCATTCCAGGTCATTCACTTCAGTTCATAGAGATCTCACAACTTTCCGTTAATCAATGAAGCTGTCTGCACTGCACAATGAATCTCTTATTTACATCGTATCTACCATCTACACATTGTTATAATGAAAGGATTTGCGAGCTTGCAGAACTAAGCACCTGACAAAAACCCTGCATTTTGAGCCGCGAGTGAACATTTGAGGCTCTCCATAAACAGAGATGCAAACAGGTAAGAGGGAAAAAAGGTGAGAACCGGGGGCATGCTCCACATGGAATTAAAAAAATATGTATTTGTTTTACATGCTCATTTGTAGTTACTTTAAGGTATTTTTAAAAATATTTTTTATAACCTTATATGTAAAAAACTGAAATTGTTCACACAAAAAATAAATAAAAATAAAATAGCATCTTGTTGCAACATTTTACAAAAATCAAGATTGAATATATTTGGTCAAAATCCCATGTTATAAAAGATGAAGTGCTATGCAGGCTATTTAAGACAATATTGGCTGATTAGACGGCAAGGCTGCTGACCTAAAATACAAAATGTTTGCCCTCTCTCCCCTCACTGTTCCCACATCTCAGACCTCAAATACATCAAATATTACCCTTTTCAGACAGTTTTAGAAGAGTAAAGAAAATACTATACAAAACTTACTAGCAATTGCCAAGTGGTTATCAGTCTTACTTTTCCATCATAAATAAGATCAGTCTACCTTTTCATAACTGAATATAAAAAGTTATGACCAGTCTGCAACCAGCTCTAGTTCTTTATTTACCCTTATAAGACCCCCCCCCATAGGCAAATTTAATAGGCGACCTATTCTGATCTCAAAATCTGAGTTGTCACCTAAAGGTGAGGAGTTTGCATTTATGCATAACACAAATACACATTGGAGCGTCTGCCAAATATGTTTTGCCAATATCAGATGGGGCCCCCTGATTCCCCGGGGCCCTAAGTGGCCGCTTACCTCGCTTATTGGTCAATTCCACCCCTGCATAAGATCTCACAAACACTACAGAACAATGAATAGTGCTCAAGGTTTCACCACTATCAGCACTAGTACTAGATACTTGACAAATACCAGCAAACACAACTAATGATAAAAAGGTGTAGCATATATTCAAGGTCAAAAACACACGCATGATTTGCGGATGTGATGGAGTGAGATTTCCATCGTTCTTTGATCAGCCATCTGTCAGCAGTACAGAGAGACAAACACTCGACTGCTGCTGACAGAACACCACACACGCCTTTGGACACCTGGAGAAACATTTCAGTGTGCTGTGCTTAGTTTAGAGCACACTAACAAAAAAAACATCTGCAGTATTCAGCTGAATCCTAAAAACACACGTCTAATGAAGACGCCTCTGACACGATGCTCAATCTGAGTTTTTATTTATACTAAAACAATTCAACATGAAATTAAACTCGATTTTTATATTTTCTCAAAAACAATTAATACTAATAAAATAAAATGAATGTGAGTGGTGTTTGCTCATGCAAACCAGCGTTATTTTAGTATTATTTATATACTATTATAGTTTTCATTAATACTTTGAATTAGCTTTTATTTTTTACTTTCGGTTTTCATTTTTAGTTACATTTTTAGTCATTTTGTTATGTTACCCAGTGACTGTTGTGAAAGTGCAGCTGGCGACAAGGGAAAGACCATGTGACAGCATGGAGAGACAGCTGACAGGAGGAAATAGACCCCAACGGGGTTGTTATGGGCTAGCTACCCATAGCAGCAGGCTCCGTCACCCCTATTAGGGCACAAAACTACAATTGGCTACGAAATGTTCAAAAAGAAGAATACCCCTAGAATCTGCGAGAGCAGGGGCGCAAGAAGACTCACAGACTGACCTCCCGGTAATGACCCTTGGAATGGACATGACATTGAAATAAGGAAGTAGCAAGACTCTTGAGAAATTAGCAGCTGGAGATGTTTTTCAGACTTGCGTGTGTGGATGGGCGAAAGTAACATCAATCCATGGTCTTAAGGTACATCAAGGACGGAAGAAATGCCTGAAAACCACCAACCCAGGGCCCCGCATTTACCAGATTCTGTCAAGAAGAAGATTAAATCAGTCGGATGAAACTCAGCGGCAGGAAGAAACCCACAGTCCACAGAGAATCAGCACCCTAGGGAATGAGGAGGAAGCTTCAGGCAGAACCACCAGTCCAAGATAACAACCAGCCCACCGCAAAAAAGAAAACATGCAAGGACGTAAGCTGTTGGTGAAATGGCTGAAGTCTAACAGCAAAGAGTGGGAAATCATCAACATAGACTTAAGCCTTATCCTAAGTAATATCAAACGAGCAGCCAAAAAGAAGCTGGAGAAGATGGGTGACCTTATCTACAGCTATGGAGAGGAGAAATGTGGAGTGAAGGAGCAAATAAGAAAGAACGATATGCTTCCCTCCCCCAAGTCCCATTGGCTGCAAGAAATCAACAACTCGTAAAAGAGAGGCAACGACTAAGAAAGTTGTGGAGAAAGGCGACAGTGGAAGAAAGGGATGGCATCTATTTCCTTCAAGAGGACCTAAAGCACAGGCTCTCAAAACTCCGCCGAGCAGAAAGCCTACGGATGCACCGGAAGAAGAAAGAAAAAACCAGAACCGATTTCTAAAAGGCATATTCATAAAGGAGAAGAATGGATCCCTGAAAATGTCAAAAGACCAGGTTGAAGAGCATCTGAGAACCATCTATACTGATGAGAAAAAAGATGAACTGGTCGTTGTCCCCATTGACATTCCTCCGATATCACCACCACAACATCAGTTTGATATCAGCCCTCCTAAGCTGAGCAAGGTGAAGCAGGCAGTGAAAAAGGCAAGATCGGCATCTGCACCAGGCCCTAACGACGTACCGTATAGTGTCTATAAGAACGCTCCAGATGTTTTGAAAATCCTGTGGAAAAACATGAAAGTGGTATGGGACAAGCAAATCCCCCCCAAAGCCTGGCGAAGAGCGGGAGGGGTGTTCATCCCAAAAGAAAAGAACTCAACCGCCATTGAACAGTTCCGTCAAATAAACCTTCTGAACATTGAAGAACTTTTTTAGTGTGGTTGGCACAACGACTGACACTGTATTTAAAACAAAACCATTTCATTGACACATCAATCCAAAAGGCTGGCATCGCAGGCTTTTCGGGATGCCTTGAACATAACAGCATCATATGGCATAAAATCCAGACGGCAAAGAAAGAAGGGAAAGATCTGCACGTCTTGTTCCTTGATCTGGCTAATGCCTATGGTTCAGTCCCTCATTCACTTCTGTGGGCTACCTTTGATTTCTTCCAGGTACCAACTATAATCACAAATCTAGTGAAACACTACTTCCAGGATCTACAGTTTTGCCTTACAACATCAGACTTCACCACAAATTGGCAACCGCTGGAGGTAGGCATCATGGCGGGGTGCACTATCTCCCCATTGGCTTTATCAGAGCCTCAAAATGGGTTGTGGGAAGAGAATATCTACAATGTAATCAGAGGTTACCACCAATTTCAGCCTATATGGACGACCTAACAACACTCACAAAAACTGTCCCCTGCACCAAAAGACTGCTGGAGAAACTTCATCAAAATATAACATGGGAGAGGATGAAGTTAAAGCCCAGCAAATGCAGAAGCATTTCCATCGTAAAAGGCCAAGTATCAGACCAAAGATTTTATGTCGGCGGAACACCTGTCCCAACTGTCTCAGAAATGTCAGTAAAAAGCTTGGGGAGATGGTATGATGCAAAACTCAAAGACACAGAGCAGTTTGAACATCTAAAAAATGATACCAGCATGTACATGGAGCACATCGACATGACACTGTTGCCAGGAAAACTCAAGTTGTGATGCTTTCAGTTTGGCTTACTCCCAAGACTCTTGTGGCCGTTAACTGTGTATGAGATCCCCATCACCAAGGTCGAAAAGTTGGAACTGCTGATAAGCATACAGCTGAAGCAGTGGCTTGGAGTTCCACGTTGTTTAAGTTCCGTCTGACTTTATGGACATGGCAAGTTGGAATTACCAATCCCAGGGCTCGTGCAAGAGTTCAAATGCAACAAAGCAAGGCTAGTCATGACCCTAACTGAATCTGAGGATGCAGTCATTTGAACAGCGGCCCCCCGGGTGGTAGCGGGAAGAAAATGGACTCCATCAGAAGCTGTTCAGAGTGCAAAGTCTGCGCTTCACTTCAGAGATGTGGTTGACAAGTACAGCATGAGAGGGCAGGGTTCGGACTCATCCCAAAAACTCCTCTGTGGCACAAAGCAACATCAGTGCAGAAGAGACAGCTAGTGGTAGAAGAAGTCAGGAG
The DNA here is from genome assembly GCF_936440315.1 of Barbus barbus. Taxonomy (NCBI): domain Eukaryota; kingdom Metazoa; phylum Chordata; class Actinopteri; order Cypriniformes; family Cyprinidae; genus Barbus; species Barbus barbus. The sequence continues at coordinate 260,160 of NC_136754.1, read as the reverse complement.
ACAGGAGGAGGGAGAGCGACATGCCAAAGCCGTCTCAATGGCCAAGCAGGGGAGATGGACCAACTGGGAGGGCCTGGAGAAGAAGAAGCTCAGCTGGCGTGACATCTGGCAGATGGAGGGAGCGCGGCTGAGTTTTGTCATCAGAGCCACATACGACCTGCTCCTCTCCCCCAAAAATTGGAGAGTGGTATGGAGAAGATCCCGCCTATTCCCTGTATCAAGTACCTGCATCCCTAAAGCACATTCTATCAGGGTGTACTACAAGTCTCACCCAAGGGAGCTATACTTGGCGGCATAACCAAGTACTTAGAGAGCTGGCATTAATATTGGAACAGAAGCCAACCACCACAAACAATCTCCCACAAACATTGACAGGTCAATTTCATAAAATTCGTACCAGCTGGCCAACATCAAGAGCATCGTACAACACCTAAGGATGCAAGCATCCTGCAGTCAGCGTGGGATTGGAAATTGGAAGTAGACCTTGATAAGAAGCTTGTGTTTCCCCCAGAAATAGTGGCTACAACACTCTGGCCAGACATGGTCCTGTGGTCTCCAACAACAAAGCTGGTATATGTTGTACAATTAACAGTACCATGGGAAGATGGGGTTGAAGAAGCTTATGAGAGGAGAAAGAACAAATATTCCGACCTGGCAGCTGAAGCATCCCGGAACAGCTGGAAGACCAGCATCTTCCCAGTAGAGGTGGGATGCAGGGGATTTGTTGCAACATCTACCATCAGTTTGCTGAGAAAAATAGGGGTGAAGGGTTGCTCTTTCCAACAGGCCATTAAGTATATATCAAGTGCTGCTGAAAAAAGCAGTAACTGGCTCTGGATCAAGCGTAAGGACCCCATCTGGGCAGCAAGGTAGAGACAGATGGTATGCGGTCAGGCTTAGGCCCGACTCAGGGAGATGGACACCCCTGCCATGCAGAGCCCATTAGGGATATAGAGGGTATGGCATGGAGGGGGGTGTATCTGGGATGCTGGGTACACCTTTGAGCCTTCTGGAGACGTTGTGGGCTTCAATCAACGAAACATCGATGAAGTAAGGTGCCCATCTGATGACCCCAATAACATACCTTACCCTCCTTTTTAACCACTCAGTTTTTAACCACTTTTTAACCACACGTTTCCTACTAAAGGGATTGAAACATCTAGTTCTATTAGCATTACTGTGCATTTCTCATTTTAATTATTATTATTTTTAAAATATTACTATTTGGGGTTTAATTTAACAGCAACAACAACAATTTTAATTTACAGTGCAAAAGTAAAATTACAATACTAATATTTATATAAAATTATCTTAATCTCAAAAAGATTTGCTGTGCTTGTTTTATTTTGTCCAAAACTTGTGAGACTATATATCAACAACTATAAATAACAATAAAAAATAGACATATTACTATTACTATCATACTAAGATGTATTACTGTTAACTATTAATATTACTACTACTTTTACTATTAAGGGTTGTATTATTTAAGTTAGATTCTATTACTATTTTTTTTTATTTCAGGTTTAGTTTTTATTTTATTTCTAGTTATTTTAGTTTCAACTTAAATAAAAATTAGAAATGTTGCCTTGGTAACTACCTGAAATATGTTTAAGTTTTTCATCTAATATTTTAGCTTTATTTAAATTAATGAAATGTTTTAATAGTTTTAGTTAATAACCCTGTGCAAAACTCACAGACAGTATTCAAGCTTGTTGTGGGTCTTTTTCCCATTTTTTTTTTCTTGTCAGAAATATTTGAAATTACAGAAGTGAAATGAGTTGGAAATAGCATTTAATGTTTCACTGGCCTCAAATGTTTCTCCTACTAAACCTCGAGGGGACGAATGTGAGATTACCAGGTCGTTTCTGAGGAGAAACATCTGAGAAGCAGCAAAACGCTCCATTTGCACTCCATTGCTGTCTAGGAGAAACAGCTGAGATCTCATTTGTGATAAAGATAAACAATTTGTGATTTTTAAATGAATAGATTTAATTTGTGATTATTCTGACTTACGGCACACACACATTCGTTCCAGGTCGCCAGGACTTTGAGCTCCTCGTGAGTCGGTTAGCTGGTCAATCCTCCATCAGGTGTTTGATTTGAGCTCAGATATGGATGGGATTTCACAGCCCAATCACTCAAACTGGGAGAAAGAGAGATGCTTTATCGCAGAAACGCACACACACACACACACACACACACACACACAATGTCAACAAATCTGAGCCGAGTGTGTGTGAGCGTGTGTGTGGCCGCACACAGCAGAAGAAACCAGCAGAGAGCTGCAGTCTATCCACATGTCCATTGATTTTCCGAGAGGAACTGAAGCTTTCAGACGTCTTGTGCAGAAATACACAGCTGATTAATTTAGCAGACGAAGACAAACACGAGATTTCAGGAGATTTCAGGAGATTTCACAGCAACACCAAACACAATTCAGAATAATGATTGACAAACATACAAAGGCTGTGCATTATTATTATTCTGTCTTGCTTTCTTATTCTTTTCACAACTTATTTTTCTCACAATTGCAGCATAGAAAGAGATATTGATATTGGCTTAGATATTGGCTTTCCTGTAGTTCAAATAGTAGAGCATGGCGCTAGCAACGCCAAGGTCATGGGTTCGATTCCCAGGGAAAGCAAGAGCTGATAAAATGTAAAAACTGTAACTTGAATGCAATGGAAGTCGCTTTGGATAAAAGGCGGTTTATTATATGGTTATAATAACGACGCTTCGCTACCTGAAATAAAGTATAAAAATATAAAATATAAATAAAGAATATAAATAAAATATGTATTATAAAATATAAACAAAAATAAATTTAACTTGAAATTATTTTTATTTCATTTAGTTGCCATTTCCTAGGTTAAGAACTAAAATGATTCAAAATGAAATAAAAATATATTAAAGCTAAATAAAAAATATGAAAATACAATTAAAAAAAATGACAAGAACATAACAACACTCCTAAAACTTAAATGAAAATTAAATGAAAACTGAAAATATAATAAAGCCAATTCAAAATATTAATAAATATTATAATAGCATATAAATATTAATAAATACCAATAAAATAAAATAACACTGCATGAAAATGGATTAGAAATAAAAACAAATATCATCAAGGCTTTCCTAAAAAAAACAGTAATGCATCTAGATAACTTACCAATATTAAACAGCACCATCATGGCACAGTTAGCATCAATATTTGCAATAAATATACAGTTATTGCAGTTCCTAGCTGTAAATAAATATAAAATGAAATGCACTGAATGTGATCAACAGCCTGAAGAAATTAACTACATGTGACCTTTTTAATAGAGTTTGTGAAGAATGCAATGAATCCTGAATAAATTCTGCTCGGCAAGAACAAAAATTAGCATGAACATTACCACATAATCCAAAACACGAGCTAATGATGAGAGATACGAGCGGTTTTATTAAAAGAGCGCAGGCTGGTCATTGTCTTAGCAGCTCATGAATGTTCTGGTGAGCACAACATCTGCTTCATCTGTGGTTTTATGACGTTCACAGTTTAAAATGGGGATATTGTCATTATCTGAGATGGTATTAGTGAGGAGAAAGTCATTTTCCTTCACAGAAGTGTCTGTTATACAGTCATCTCATTAGACTGAACATCAGCGTCTGTCTCTCTGAGTTTCTCTTTTTCTGTCTCTGTGACTACATTTAGAATCGCATACTATACTAATAGTGCCACTTCTGCAGTATATTTAGTGTGTGCAGTATATTAATTTATGCATAGAATACTAAGATGAACAATAAAACATGTTGCATGGGATGCTGTATTCCACAATGCAATGAATTCAACCTGAAATTTCATTTTCAGTATAATAGAAGTGATATCTGTTTCATAATTTGATCAGAATGCCAAAGCTTAACTATTTTTAAACAAAAACACTGTTACTGTTGACTAAAACTAAAAAAAAAAAAGTCAGTATACAGTGTACACTACACAATATATGCTAGTTTTTTCTCCATTGAGAAGCAGGGATGATAATGTCCTTTCAGCCGCGCTGCCGCTGATTGCAGATAATTACACCGGTTTGAAAGCAGCTTTTCAAATCCAGCCTGCGGCCTGTCATTTAAGAGCCGTGTTGATATAACAGTCTTTTCAGAGCTCGCCTTTGTTTCACGAGCAGCTCAAGCTTCTGCAGAACAAGGCAATTTCATCTGCCATTAAAGCCATGGTTCACCCAAAAATGAAAATTTGCTGGGCATTTACTCACCGTCAGGCCATCTAAGATGTAAGTGACTTTTTTTCTTCAGTAGAACAGTAAAGAAGATTTTCAGCTGATTCATAAAATGGGTACCATCACTTTGAGAGTCAAAAACAGAGATTCAGGCAAGACAAAATTAATACCCGTGGCTCCTGACGATATATTGATGTCTAATGAAGTGAAATAATCAGTCCGTGTAAGAAACTGATCATTATTTACTACATTATTACCTGTAATCCAGAGCCTCAGGCAAATGGGAATCTGATTCTTTTCTGCGAACTGATTCTTTTGAACAGTTTGTTTCAATAAACTGGTTCAATTTACTTGTTAATTTCGAAAATCATGCAATGATGTCACGTATACGTAATTATATTAGTAAAGCGCTAATAATGATATGAAACACAGATGTTTGAAACATATAAAGTGAATAAACTATTCTTCATCAGGTCAACTTTTTACATAAACAATGAGAAACCATAAAAAATTTAATTTTTGCCACGAACTGATTCAGATGATTCGGTCAGATTTGGTGAACTGGTTCAACTAGTTCACTAAAAAGAATTGGTTCAAAAGAATGATTCGTTCGTGAACCCAGTGATTGGGTTGTTTTCAACCAACAGTTGGGTTAAATGTTAAACCCAACCTTCTGGGCAGTAACCCAATCGCTGGGTTTGTCCATATTTCACTCAGCACTGGGTTGTATTTAACCCAGCATTTTTTTAGAGTGTGTAAATAATGATCAGTTTCATTTAGTCATTTAGTAGACGCTTTTATACAAAGCGACTTACAAATGAGGACAATGGAAGCAATCAGAATCAACAAAATATATCATCAGGAGCCACGAGTACTTTGTGTTGCCTGTATGTGCTTTTTTGTCTCTCAAAGTGCCGGTAGCCACTTACTTGCATTTAATTAATCACCAAGGACTACAGTTTCAGTTCTACTTCAAGAAAGAAACGGCCTGAGGATGAGTAAATTAACTGAAAATGTTTATTTTCGTATGAACTATCCCTTTAATGCCTGTTTGGGTGCTGGATGCATGTGAATGCGCACAAGGATTTATTATTGGCTACATTAGTCAGGTCAGGTTTTTTGCGGTCGGTTTATGAAGATTCAGAGTGCTGCGCCGCAGAGGATCATGGATGAACGTGCGGGAGTCTGAGCAGATGGTTTATGTGAGCTGATGTAATGAACCATGAGGACTCCAAACAGGGATGAACTCACTTGAGAGACTACAGATTACGGCTGCGTCCCAAATGGCGCACCTGATGTGGACATGCGACCCTCGCTGCAGTGCACGAGTCCGCAGGGTGCACCGTTTGTCATTTTAACACTCAGGAGGAGGCGAGCGTCACCGTTTGAGACCGTGATGCATCGTGTTGTGAAGTGACGTACACTTGACTATTACCCAGCAGTCCATGCAGGATAATGTCACTAATATACGACCATAAGGGCCACCCAGACAGGCGTCATAAGCTCCTGATGAGAAGCCTGTTATTTTTGTGTTCAAAATCTACACCAGCATCACATTTATCCAATAGGCCAATCCCAGAATACATATTACATATAACATTTTTTGTCTTAATGCTGGATGTGTTTGAGCTTTTGTGTTCTCCAGATGTTAACTGATGGAGTGGAGTGGTGTGGATTATTGTGATGTTTTTATCAGCTGTTTGGACTCTCATTCTGACGGCACCCATTCACTGCAGAGCATCCATTGCTGAGACACTGATGCAGAGACACATTTCTACAAACCTGATGAAGAAACAAACTCATCTACAGCTTGGATGGCCTAAAGGCAGCTCACTAGAACTAAACCACTGTATACTGTCAAAGTTAACTTTAAACCTGTCTTTAAGTCCCTCAGGTCGCGTTTAGCACCTCTCTTCAATCACACCGGCTATTTGGTTTAATAAAATTATTTCCCAATGATATTTATTGATCATCTTACATTGAGACCTCCTCCTCCTCCTGTCAGCATGAGTGCTAAACGATTTCAGGTGACTCACCAGTCTGGATGTGTCTGGAGGTTCAGCCAGATAATAGTCTTGTGAAGTCTTCAGGAGCCAGAAAGAGATTAAAGTCAGACTCACGCCGCTGCACATCAGTGACTTCAGCCATCTCACTCTGAGAAACACACACACGCACACACACACACACACACACACACGCACGCACGCACGCACACACACACACACACACACATCAAGTGAGAGCAGAAGCTTCTTGCAGAATAACAACATCACAACAAATTATTAATAATAATTTGATATCTCTTTAAAATCAACATTTTCTCTTCTAGAGATCTAATGGAGATCTCAAAAATGTCTTAAAACCTCACATATTTCTGTCATCTTCTTACATTTCTTTCTTTTTGTAAAAGAACTAGAGTGACGCTTATAGATCCGTTTCGGCATTATGAGTGTTACCATAGAAACAAATCATTCCTGAGGCTGTGAACAGAAATGGTTTCTGAAAGTGACAGAACCTAATTACTGACATACATCATACACACAAAACATACACTAGTTTCAAATGTTTTTTAAATAAGTCTCTTCTGCTCACGAAGGCTGCATTTATTTGATCAAAAATACAGTAAAAACAGCTGTTCTCTACGTGAATATGTGTTAAACTGTAATTTATTTCTGTGATCTGCAGCTGTATTTTCAGCATCATTACTGCAGTCTTCAGTGTCACATGATCTTCAGAAATCCTTCTAATATACTGATTTACTGATCAACAAACATTTCTGATTAATGTTGAACACACTTGTGCTGCACAATATTTTTGTGGAAACTGTGATACATTTTATTTTTCAGGATTCACAGAAGAATAGAAAGTTCAAAAGAACAGCTTTTATTTGAAATAGAAATCTTTTGTGACATAATAAATGTCTCTACTGTCAGTTTTGATGAATTTAATCTTACATGATCTAAACATGACGCGCTTGCAGCTCAAAGCCATGAAAACACAAACTCAAGGACACTTTCAGCAAAAAAACATCACAATGACATTCAGAAACACTCAAGAATGCTTCTCAAACGCATCTGTCATCTCGCTCCGCTCTATAGACTCTCGTCTGACTGACAGCTGGCGCAGATGGATTCAACTGGTGAGTTTATCAATACGGAGAGACTGACTGTGTGGTGTGAAATGAGCTATCGATTATAGACCCGGAGGACATAATAGTGACCCGACGGGAGCCAGAGACAGAGAGATACAGAAAGAAAAGCAACGGGTGACGACAGGCAATATCATCTCAGACGTGGAGGATCTGATGTGTTTTATAGGGTTGGAGTGTCTTACAGATGCTCGAGTGAGGAATCCTTTTCCTGAAGAAGAGAGACTTTCCTGTCTTCATGGCAAAAAAAGTTCATTAAAAATACATCAATTATAATACATTAATGAGAATTCTGGGGAGAAATGTGCAAATATATATATATATACAGTAGGGTCCATATATATTTGGACACAGGCACAATTTTTGCTATTTAAGCTGCTGACCAAAACAAATTCAAGTTACAGTTATGTTATATAATTTTGATGAGGTATATTCTCATCAAAATTGGAGGAAAGGTTAAGGAATTACAGCTCTTTAATATGTACCTCCCCCCTTCTTCAAGGGACCATAAGTAATTGGACAGTTAACTCAAAAGTTGTTTCATGGACAGATGTGGACTATTCCTTCATTATTTCTACATCAATTAATTAAGCAGGTAAAAGCTCTGGAGTTGGTTCTAAGTGTGTCATTTGAAGCTGTAGCTGTGAATCACATCATGCGGTCAAAGCATCAGTGTGATCAGGAGCTGCATGGCTTCAGTGGCTCTGGGTTACTGCTGTTTAGTGATGTTTGGTGAGGAGTTTTTGAAGGTAAAAAGTGGATTATTCTGCAATGGCCGAGTCAATCTCCTGATCTCAACCCGATTGAGCAGCATTTCACTCACTGAAGACTAAACTAAAGGCAGAAAGAGCCACAAACAAACAACAACTGAAGTCAGCTGCAGTAAAGCAACACAAAGAAGAAGCCCAGTGTCTGCTGATGACCATGAGTTACAGACTTAAGCAGTCATTGCCTGCAAAGGATTCTCAACAAAATATTAAAAATGAACATTTTATGATATTTATTTTTCCAATTACAGTTGAGCCCCTGAAAATGGGGGGACTGCGTATAAAAATGGTTGAAATTCCTAAGTTTTTTATGTTATTAATTTATATCTAGAATTTTATTTTTTATTTATTGTTTTTGCACGTTTCTCTCCGAAATTCTCATTAATGTAACATAATTGATTTTGGGTTGAAATGTACCATATTTACAGTCTGCAACATGTGCACAAAACTCAAAAGTACTTCAGAAATGCATAAAGACTATCCTACTGCATTTGCCAAAATGCGCAGCGAACAATATGTTTACTGCAGTATATAGTATGCACATTGCATACTGTCCAAAGTATGCAATTTTTCTGCATGTATGCTGAAAGAACTTTGGTTTAGAAAATTTTAACTCAGAAATTGCTAGCAAATTTTATAAAACCATTACAAAATAATGACAAGTAACCAGTTTTGGGTAAGTTACTCAGAAAAAGTAATCCACTACAAATTACTAATTACTGTACTTCTTTAAAATTGTAATTTGATTACATTACTGATTACTGCATTTAAAAAATAATCAGATTACCAATTACTTTACTATCAAGTTACAAGTGTATCTATGTATTCCACTGCATGGAAAATTGTCGCCATGATTCAAATAACCGCTATTTTACGGTTGACTGATTTTGATTATTTTTTTTTTTATTATTATTGAATGAAAATTTAATGAAAAAATGCTAAATTATATTATAAGATGATAACTATGCTGAATTAAACATGATTCTTTGAGAATCTGGCTGAATTATTTACCTGAAGGAGAGAGACATCCTGCCTTCACGACTGAACCTGTCAAAAACAAAAATCAAATAAATAATTAAAAATACATCAATTACATCACATTAATTCGAATTTTGGGGAGAAATGTGCAAAAAATATATATATTTTGCATATAATGTTTTTCCTTTTTTTTTTATTCTAATGCAAAATAATTATTTATTTTGGTTTTAGGGTGAAATGTGGAGATGCAACATACAGGATGAACAGACGGCTGAAACAGTTTTATCATTGCTCCAGCATCTAAAAAAAAACAACAACAATTAATATCTGATATCAGACGTTTTTTGCTTTTCTATACTATAAGCAACCATCATTGCACCAAGTCGCTGTCACTGGTAGTGATAAAGATGCACTTTAAAAAAAAAAAAATAATTATATGCAAAATATTTTTTCTTCTGGTTTTGGGCTGGAAATGTAGCATACACTTTAAAAAAAAAAAAAAAAGTACATAAATCTGTCACTGAGACGGTACCCATATGGAAGATACTAATATGGAAACTTCAGGCACCAATATGGACACTTTAGCTACTAATATGAGTCTTTAGGTTATTAATATCCACCCTTTAGTGATAAATAAGGTACAAAAGCTATACCTTTTGAAAAGGTCCCAACCCCAGTGACAGCTTTTGTACCTTTTTTCTGAGAGAGTCTATAGCACATTGCACATCCTGAAAAGACACAATGTGGCCCATATTTTAAGGCATAACATATCAAATTATTAAACAAGTCCAAACACACGACATCCATCAGTATTTGTCACATCGATGGCCCTCGGACTCGTGCTGCCTGTAAACAGACCTTCACGGATGCCCTGAAACAGAAGCCAGGCCGAGGTACAAGCACTGAAAAACGCACATATCGACGGAGCAATTTGCTGAGAGATTGTAGGGCGGTCTCGAGGGGCCGGCACGTATTAATTACCATCTCTTCATCTGTGGCCTGCCGTGCGCCCCGTGTGAGGCGCATCCATGAATCAGAACGCTGTCAGGACGGTTAATGCTCGTAATTGACTGGTTGATAAGAGTCCTGAGCTCTCGCGCTCTGCCTGCATCTGACGCAAAGCCACTCTGATACGCTGATGAACTTAATATGCATGCCAGCGACTCCGGAGAGATTTAGCAGGCCGACAAGGTCAAGCAGAGTAGCTAAGCTTGCCTGAAATCCTCTCTCTCTCTCACACACACACACACACATCAAAGGGCACTTTGAAGGGACAAAGACATGTCAGCTGAACTGGGATTGGGGCTGATTCTAGTGAGCGACTTCAGAACTGATATGTGAAAAATGCTTGAGCTCCACATAAAGGGATTAGAGACGCTTCGTGCTGTAAGATGATGATTAAGTCATTTCAAAGTCAAAGCAATTCAGAAGTTATTAGTAAAAATAAATATTCATCACGTTATTATCAGAGCAGTGTTAAGAATTTAGCCCTTTACTGTCAGGCATACAATGTCTAATCCAATATTTCATCTTTTCTGAGGGGAACTGGGTATCTCTTACGGTTTGGAATGGCACACCACATACTACTTTTTAAAAATAAGTAGTATGCAGTATGTATGTTGTGCACAGAATTCAAAGTTTTAGTACGCAGAAATGTGCATGTATGCATTTGCCAAAAACATGTATCACAATATGTATATTGCAGTATAAAGCATATATACTGTGCACAGTATGCAATTTTTCAGTTTGTACAGACTAAATATGCTTGTATTTGCCAAAATGTGTAGTGACCAACCATTTTCCAAAATATGCTGCAAACAATATGTATACTGTAGTATAAAGTAAATATACTGTGCACAAGTACTTTTTCAGTATGCAGAAATGTGCATGTATTAGTAGTGCAAAGTAGTGAGTGTACAGCTTGTATAACAGTGTAAATTTGCTGTCTCCTCAAAATAACTCAACACACAGCCGTTAATGTCTAAACCGCTGGACACAAAAGTGAGTATACTCCTAAGTGAAAATGTCCAAATTGGGCCCAATTAGCCATTTTCTCTTCCCAGTGTCATGTGACTCGTTAGTGTTACAAGGTCTCAGGTGTGTTAAATTTGGTGTTATCGCTCTCACTCTCTCATACTTGTCACTGGAAGTTCAACATACCACCTCATGGCAAAGAACTCTCTGAGGATCTGAATTGGTCTGCATGGCTGTCGTCCCAGAAGGAAGCCTCTTCTAAAGATCATGCACAAGAAAGCCCTCAAACAGTTTGCTGAAGACAAGCAGACTAAGGACATGGATTACTGGAACCATGTCCTGTGGTCTGATGAGACCAAGATAAACTTATTTGGTTCAGATGGTGTCAAGCGTGTGTCGGCAACCAGGTGAGGAGTACAAAGACAAGTGTGCCTTGCCTACAGTCAAGCATGGTGGTGGGAGTGTCATGGTCTGGGGCTGCATGAGTGCTGCCGGCACTGGGGTAAAGGTGATGGACTGGCCAGCGCAAGGTCTCTAACATCCACCAGCTCCGTGATGTTGTCATGTAGGAGTGTAAGAGGACCCCAGTGGCAACCTGTGAAGCTCTGGTGAACTCCATGCCCAAGAGGGTTAAGGCAGTGCTGGAAAAAATGGTGGCCAAACAAAATATTGACACTTTGGGCCCAATTTGAACATTTCCACTTAGGGGTGTAATCACTTTTAGACATTAATGGCTGTGTGTTGAGTTATTTTGAGGGGACAGCAAATTTAAGTGAAGTGAAGTGAAGTGACATTCAGCCAAGTATGGTGACCCATACTCGGAATTCGTGCTCTGCATTTAACCCATCCAACGTGCACACACACAGCAGTGAACACACACACACCATGAACACACACAGCAGTGAACACACACAGCAGTGAACACACACACACACCGTGAACACACACAGCAGTGAACACACACACACCGTGAACACACACAGCAGTGAACACACACACACCGTGAACACACACAGCAGTGAACACACACACACACCGTGAACACACACAGCAGTGAACACACACACACACACACACCGTGAACACACACAGCAGTGAACACACACCCGGAGCAGTGGGCAGCCAATGCTGCAGCGCCCGGGGAGCAGCTGGGGGTTCGGTGCCTTGCTCAAGGGCACCTCAGTCGTGGTATTGAGGGTGGAGAGAGCGCTCCCCCCACTTACAATCCCTGCCGGCCCGAGACTCGAACCCACAACCTTTGGATTACGAGTCCAACTCTCTAACCATTAGGCCACGACTTCCCCAATTTACATTTACACTGTTATACAAGCTGTACACTCACTACTACTGTAGCAAAGTGTCATTTGTTCAGTGTTGTCACATGAAAAGATATAGTAAAATATTTACAAAAATGTGAGGGGTGTACTCCTGTGAGATACTGTATACATATATGATTTTATTTCAGTTATGTTTAATTTTTAAATGGTAACACTTTACAATAACCTTTCTTAGTTAATTAATTAACTTGCATTAACTAACAATGAGCAATACATTTGTTACAGTATTTATGAATCTTTGTTAATGTTAATTAATAAAAATACACTTGTTCATTCTCAGGTTCCTTAATATGAACAGACAAGTTATGATTGTAAAAAATGTATCTGTTGCAATTAACATGAACTACGATTAATTAATGCTATTTTCATTGTTTGTTCATGTCAAGTAACGTAGTTAACTAAGGAAGTTAATTGTAAAATGTTACAGTTTTAATTAACTATAATAACCCTGATATCAGTCATTGATCATCACAACATTAAGTTCTGCACAGGCAAGTGTCATTCATATATTCTTTAGGAGATGTAAAGATTTATTTTCTTTATTTTCTACATGTGAAACCTCATGATGGGATGCGGGTCAGCTGTAAATGTCACTGCATTATCTGTCCGACAGGTAATAACAGCATTGCATTTATTTTACAGCAGGCCTGCATGTCTGAATCACGATGCATCTGCTTAACATCCTTTGTAGCAATAATATTCTTGGCACACAGCAGGCTGAAGAGCGCCCGGCGAGGTGCCTGACAATGTAATCTATGATTTTGAGCAAATCCACTGATGGCAAAACGACCAAACTCTCACCGGTCCAGATGCAATTTAAAATCTGCCAACAAAAGTCAAACAGTCAGGAGCCCACTTCAAAATGTTTAACACCCTGATTTCCCCATTTATTGCGCGTGTGCGCGACTGCTGTAGACGCATTCATAAAAGAGTCACGTCGTCGCGTGTTCAACCTCATGTAGTGGCTGCTGAGAGTCACTCCAGCACTGCTGTGAACTTTGAGATGCGTGCAAAACTGTTTCATCAGCCCACAGAAATCTGCACAGATCAAGCAGCGTTTACAAGACAAAACAGCTCTAAACAAATATGTGGCTGGATTTTGATGTGAGAGACAGCAGGAGATGCACTTTTTCACTGGAGTATGTGTTATTATGGATTATAGACTCGTATTTTAGCCTTCTCCAGATGTTAACTGATGGACTGGAGTGGTGTGGATTATTGTGATGTTTTTATCAGCTGTTTGGACTCTCATTCTGACGGCACCCATTCACTGCAGAGCATCCATTGCTACACTTTCAACAAATTTTCCATCTTTGGATGTATGAACTATTCTTTTAATAATATGAAAATAAAATACTACTTTTTCAACAGAAGTGCATTAGTGAAAAAAACGACTTTGCATGGGTTAATTTAGAGTTATAAACCTAAAAACAAAGGATAATTTAAATTAAAAGGCCAGAGACTATAACATCACAAAATGGATTTGATCAGCCTTCTAAACATCTAACAAATAAAAGCACAAAATTAAATTTAAAAACCATCCTATTTCCAATGTATATGGAATTAAAGTGGCTGGAAAAGCTGTGTAAAGGTAAATAGTCAATTTTGATTTCATGTAGACTTCATTTGCACTTGTCATGACAATCAGCAGTCCTGCTTTCTGTCGGCTATACACAAAAATCAATAATAAACTTTCAAACATGTAACACAATGTTTCCTGTGATTTATACTGCCTCTGTGCATTAAAAAGTGCATAAACATACCTTGCCGCTTCTGATGTGATGCAACAGGGAAACTCCACCTCTGATCTTCATGAAGTAACGTTATTGAGATTCAGAGCGTGTTGAGGTTTAATCTGTGAATCTGGAGCAGGTCAACAGACCCGAGGCTGTAATTTCTATATCAGCAGGGAAAGATTTTCAGAGTCTTTAGATTTCATTCTTGGCTTACCGTTTAATGGATGTCTGTGTGTGGGTGTTTCTGTGGAACACAACGTGCACGAACACACACACACACACACACACACACACACACACACTGTTCATTCACTGCTGACAACCCCTAAACACACACACACACACACACTGGATCTGTTCCAAACCCCAGTAAGCGTCTCGCAGTCTACTGCTTTCCAAGGGGCCGTTCACACAGGACATGTTCTTGCATTTAAAAACAGCCAAACGCAGGTATATTGGGATGCTTTAAAAAAAAAAAAAAAAAAGTTTAACTTCTTCTTCTTCAAAAAGCGAAATCTGGCAGTTTTTTCAAAATGCTGAAAAAACGCTAAATGCATTGAAATGCCAATTTAAGAAATGTATACAAGAACATTTCTTGTGTGAACCTTATAATGTGGAACACTACACAAGTAGCATCATAAACACTGCTCCTCATGTGAAGCTAGGGTTAAAAGATAAAAATATATCAATATTTTTCCAAATTTTCATGATATTCAATATATATACACATATATACACATATATATATATATATATATATATATATATATATATACACACACTCACCGGCCACTTTATTAGGTACACCTGTTCAGTTGCTTGGTAACACAAATTGCTAATCAGCCAATCACATGGCAGCAACTCAATGCATTTAGGCATCTAAGACGACTTGCTGAAGTTGTTTTTACAAAGTGCATACAAATAGTTTGCTACAAAATCATTTAAGATTTAAATAATAATATAGACATAGTGA
Source organism: Barbus barbus (assembly GCF_936440315.1). Classification (NCBI taxonomy): domain Eukaryota; kingdom Metazoa; phylum Chordata; class Actinopteri; order Cypriniformes; family Cyprinidae; genus Barbus; species Barbus barbus. Next base: position 245,030 of record NC_136754.1, on the reverse strand, counting down.
CCACTTACAGAACACATTGTAAAAACATTAAATATTTTAAAAAAAATTAGAAAAAGTGAAATCTTGGATGTGGTTGCTCCAACAACAAAGTGAGTTCCTTGAAGAAAGGGGGGGGGGGGGACAAGAAGAAACACATGACATATAACAACTGGCTGATCTAATAGTTTGCAAGTGTTCATGCACATCTCTATTTTGACATAAAATATCAGATTTTTTGTTGTTGTTCTATCGCATTCAGTCATGCATTATAAAGCTGTCAATCTAGAAACTTTGCAGCAACTGTCTGACACACTTTCACAAATATGCACATGAGCACCAGAAAGATAACATATATATACAACATAAATTAGGTACAACATACCTAATTTGATATAGTCACAATATTACTAACACTTTCAATGTATCTCATGGCCCTATGAAGCACATGGGAGACTTGGTGAAAATTAGACATCTTCTCTTTTAGAACAACCTTAATGTCTGGCTCTAGAGCGCAACTACGATGCCTTAAAACGCTGTCTAGGTAGGCAGCACACTAGGTGTTGGAACAGAGTCACTAACAGAAATACATTTGTTGGCTGACAGTCGTTCCAGAGTCGATCTCACACATCTGAGAATTGAGAGATTATTGAGTGTCTGTGACTCTCCATCATTCTGGATGTTAGGGTTAGCGATAACACCAGAAAAACTTCACTCAAATTCCATAAACACACACACTCTCTCACACACACACACACACACACCCGAGAGATTCACTTGACACACAGCCTCGTTCAATCTTTCTCTATTTCCCCTTACAATGATGTCCTCTAAGGTATAGTGATGGTATCAGATGTTAATACCATGGTAAGATTTGCAATAACATGGCACCAATGTTCAAAAGAGTCCATCCCAGAAAAGCTGTTAGGTTATATCCAGGTGACATTTCACAACAGAAACAGTACAAATAAAACGACAATTAATAATTAAACAGATTTAAATAAACAAGTAAATTAAAAAAACAATCATATATATTTGGGAGGGGATTTGGGGGTGAAATGTGATTTGAACACTTTTGAATTCTCTTGTGAGATTCAACCCAAAAAACTTTTTTTTTAGTGTCTTTCTCTTTTTCTCCTCGTGTTCTTTTCAATGACACGCCTCTCCTCGTCTCTTAAAATCCCTCTTTGTGAATTTTAATGGCATTTCTGTGATGTTGAATATTGACCTAAATCTTCGACCAGATGAAATATGAATCTGAGCTGAAGCTTGTGTTCCTTCAGCGGTCTGGAGAAATAAAGTTTTGTTCTGCCAAACCATGTCTACAGCCATACTGAAACTGTCAGAGTATGAGGAGTTATAGACTGGCCATCTGGAGCACTGTTCACAAACGCTGAGCTGTGCGAGACTCGAATGCGAGCTGAGATAAGATGCAAGCAGCTAAACATGACGAGAGACAATTCAGCAATATTTGACATTCATTTTCAGGAATGCAAACTACTACTGGTCTTTTCACATTTCTCAGATTTTAATGCCGTTACTTGAATCGTCATAATGTAGGCTACATAATGCAGTTTTCAGCAGACATGAGATAAGAGTACATTCATGTAAATCTGCTTTCTTCCGTGATTTCACGTGTTAAAAATCTAAAAAATCGTTCTCAATCTTACTCTAGAACAATGTAAATCTGAAGACTTTTGCTTTTGAGTGCTGTGCATAGAAAAGTGATTTATAGGCCTAATAAAAATATAATTTGCTTATTAATTAGCCTATTTTATATACACACTGGTGGTTAAAAGTTTGAAATAATTAAGGCTTTTTATTTATTTGAAAGAAGATTTAATTTATTTGATAAATAATACAGTAATAGCCTAATATTATGAAATATTCCACTTAAAATAGTGTTTTTCTATTTAGGATGTTTTAAACTGTAATGTATTTCTGTGCTCAAAGCTGTATTTTCAGCATCATTACTCCAGTCCCTTCAGAAATCATTCTAATGCTGCCTAATTTACTGCTTTTATTATCAGTTATTATTTCTGATCAATTATTAATAATGGTTTTATTATTGGTATAATGGTTCTCAGTTAAAGAACAGCATTTATTTGAAATATAAGTACTTTGTAATAAGTGTAAATATATTTACTGTCACTTAAATCAATTTAATCAAAGTCCCTTTTTGTATTCTATAATCTTTGATTAATTCAACATTGTTGTAATATCTGGCTAGAATTTAGTTGCATACTATACACTATGCACTATGTAATTTTAGAAGAGTAGTATCATCTCAAATAGCACGCCAACATTTTTATTTATTTTTTACTAACTGGTTTAAGCCATTTCCTAGTTGAGGGCTAATGATATCAAATACACATAATGTGAAGCTGCCTGCTTTATCCACACAGTAAACAAAAATAATTGACAGAATTTACCGTTTATGTTAATGCATCATATTATGCCCAACAAGACCTTGTAATCGCCCCTGCAGTTGAATTTTGCTCACACAACCTAAAATCAATGTGCTTGTGGCTGCAGGCAATGCAAACACCTAAGGAGCATATAGTGCTTCAAAAGCCAAATATAGCAACTACGCCTTGATTTTTTTGTCATGCAGCATAATAATTATGCCGCCTACGTTTCAAAACACCATCGGGAGGCCATCTATAGTGCCTTAAAATACTGTCTAGGTTGCTAGATTATAAACAGAGCCTCTATAATAAAAACACAGACACTGTTTCTGTAAATCAGCTGAATTATAGAGGCTTTCCTGTTCGAAATGTCTAAAACATCTATTCATTCTCTCACACTGTGCAAGTCAGTCACAGTCGAACCTGAAGTGACACACACACACACACACACACATCTATGAGCTCTCAGAAGTCAGTTTATAAAGAGCTGCTGGAGACGTGGTTGCCATGGTTACATTGATGTACTGTATTCCTGTAGCTGAAACACCTTGATAAAAATTTCAACAGGAAACTCAGACAACTTTTCTTTTCTGAATCAACTCCAGGGAACATATGTGAGCGTACACTGCTAGCATTTATTCTGTCTGTCTGCCTGAGTTTGTGTCTGAAAGCACCGTTCACATCCTACTTAAACATATTTGTGTGTGTGTGTGTGTGTGTGTGTGTGTGTGTATGTGTTTGTGTGATGGACAGGCTGTTATACTAAAGCAGACATGAACACACGTCTGCCTGAGGCTCATCTATGGACCCAAACAAGCAATATTTTTGTTTAAAACATAATACGTGTGTTATATAACTACATTTTTACATCTTTTAAAGAAAATAAGATTTATGTTTGCCTGTGCAAAACTCCCCAGCATGATGCTACAGGGCATTCTGGGTGAACTCTGTGATCTTCTGGTCTTGGATCCTCCTTTAATGTGCATCTGTTGGATTTCTAACCTGTTTTATTGTTGCAAATAGTGCATCTGATTGCTTAAAGTGTCTGTAATACACTCTTAAAAATAAAGGTGCTTCACGAAAATGGTCTAAATGACGTCTAAATGGTTCCATAAAGAACCTTTAACATCTAAAGAACCTTTCTGTTTCACAAAAGGTTCTTCAGATTATAAAAAGGTAAGAAAGAGATGGTTCTTTAAAGAACCTTTGACTGAATGGTTTTATGTGGAACCAAAAACAGTTCTTCTATGGCATCGAACCTTTTAAGCACCTTTATTTTTAAGCAAAATAACATGCTGAAGTGTAATAAAAGTTCAGATCTCTAGTGTGATAAACTGACTTTGCAGCTGATGCAGCTAATTATTTTCCAATGTTTCCAACATTACAAGTGTAATCCATTAATAAGGTAGCACTCGGACACTAAAGATAAATGATTAGCCTTGTTCAATAAAGCATGCTTGTGCATCTATAAGGCACAGAGATGTGTTTGTTCCACATGAACCAGTGGATCTATAACGTACCTGCAGACGATCTGATCGGAGCTCACAGAAGCAGGAAATGAGATCATGAGGAAGTTCAGAATCACTCAAAGCCACTGTCAATACAAACAGATGCTATACTCACATAAACTGGCAGATGTGTGTGAAAGAGCCGTCTGTTCTCCTTCCAAAAAATGTATTACTTATTATTAGTTGGAAAGTTGCTTTGACACAATCTGTATTGTTAAAAGCGCTATATAAATAAAGGTGACTTGACTTGACTATTATACACTAAAGTCCTTATGGAAAAACATCCGGTAGAATTACATCTGCACTACTGTTTAAAGATTTGGGGTTGGTAACATTGATTGATTTTTTACATTTTGATAGTCTCTTCGGCTCACCAAGGCTGCATTGATTTGACCAAAAATGCAGTAAAAACAGTGAAATATTATTAGAATTTAAAATAAGTGTTTTCTATGTCAATATCTGTTAAAATGTAATTTATTTCTGTGATCTGCAGCTGTATTTTCAGCATCATTGCTCCAGTCTTCAGTGTCACATGATCTTCAGAAATCATAATAATATACTGATTATTATCAATGTTGAAAACACTTGTGCTGCACAATATTTCTGTGGAAACTGTGCTGCATTTTATTTTTCAGGACACTTTGATGAATAGAAAGTTCAAAGGAACAGCATTTATTTGAAACAGAAATCTTGTGTCACATTAGAAATGTCTTCATTGTCACTTCTGGTCAATTTCTAACTAGTGTACAGTTGGCCAAAAAAATATTTGGATACTTCAGTCATACTTATTAATTGTATTTGATACAAAATATCAAAGCAAATGTGATTTACTGCAAAAAGAGCACAGCATAAGAACACTTTACAAGCAAAAAAGATTAAAAAAACAAGACGTTTGTTTGGTCTTGGATGATAAAACAATAGATCTAGTGTTAAAAATGAAGACAGCCAGTATTGTGGTTGTCACAATCCACTAACATAAAAAAAAATAAAACACCAACTAATTAAAAGTTAAGCAAAAATTATGAAGAGAATGTAGAAAAAAAGATCCTGTACCATGACACACAAATACAGACATTTGATCAAATCGACGCATTTCTAGTGTCACTGAAGTGTTAAATCATGAGAAAGGCCCGTATACCACACAAATGTCATGTTTGCTTTCATACAAAATGTGTCTCCAGAAAGCCATAGAGCCGTACCTCTGCTCCAAACCGGCTCCTTGCCCTTGCCAAAGATCCCATCTGCAGTCTTGTGTCCTGGGACGAGGTCTGGTTTATTGAGCACTCAGCTTGTGTCCTTTATGAGGAACAGAAAACAGTGTCATTTCTCAGTGAATAAAGCACAGACCTGCTGGAGCTTCACTTGTGTTGAGTATTTAGAGCACTGAGACGCCCAGGGCGACGTTAGCCCACTTTCTTACCCTCCAGTAAACGCTGGCAGAGGCTCAGAAAGGCCTCAAACACCTTTACGACTCAAGATCATTTGCTTCAGGTCACTGTTAGCAGAGAGACTGTTGATCCTCAGGTGCGCGTGAGAGCAGTCGAACCCCGCTGCGTCTGCGTCTCGCCCTCAAATACATTTGAAATACATTTCAGTGACAGATATATTACCGTTCAGAAATCTGGGGTCTGTACGATTGTGAAAGAAACTGATAAGCAAGTGATACATTTATTCATCAGAAGTGACAGTAAAGACATTTATAATGTTACAGTAGATTTCTATTTCAAATAAATGCTGATCCTTTGAACTTTCTATTCATCTGTGAATCCTGAAAAATAAAATGCATCAGTTTCCTCAAAAATATTGGGCAGCTCAACTGTGTTCAACATTGATAATAATCAGAAATGTTTGTTGAGCAGTAAATCAGTATATTATTATGATTTCTGAAGATCATGTGACACTGAAGACTGGAGTAATGATGCTGAAAATACAGCTGCAGATCACAGAAATACATTACATTTTAACAGATATTGACATAGAAAACACTTATTTTAAATTGTAATAATATTTCACAATTTTTACTGTATTTTTGATCAAATTAATGAAGCACTGGAGAGCAGAAGAGACATTAACTTGCCGACCTCCAAACCAAACAGTAGTGTATATTTCATAAAGCTGTGAAAATATGAGTGAAATGATCAATTAAGCTGTTCTTACCAATTTAGAGCTAGTTTAGAGCTAGGGCTAGTCGTCACATTTTTAATGTTATTTTATTTTTCATTTAAATTTATTTTAATTGATAATTTACTGTATGCAGCTTGCGTATTCTGCGTATAGGGAGAATCGGCTATGACACAAAAGACAACTAGTCCCAGTCTTCACTGTATGTATTTATCAGATGCCTCCTCATTATTAGTTTATTTATTTTTGATCTACATGTATGTAGTGTGACAGTGTAATATAGGCCAGTCTAACAGAGAAGGAGTTCCTGAATGAACGCCGTCCGGATGAGAAGTATCTGTAAAATGTTGAGTAACAGCTGAACAATGATTGTTCTTGAAGACTTCAAGCCCTTCCTGCAGCATTAAAGCCGTCTGCACCACCTGAGCATTAACATCAGACACTAAAAGCACGTCGCTGACAGCGAGGACTCGTTCTGTGCTGGGAAAGGTCACACGGAGACGCCATTTCCACTCCTGCGAAAACAGAAATACCGTCTCACCCTCCTAACAGAACGTTTAATGAGAGCAGACAGCTGAAAGCTCTTCGGCTGCGCAGTCGGGACACACTGTCAGTCCGTCTCACCTCATAATCACAATGAAATCAGCCATGAAGGAGAGAGAGATGCTTCAGTCGCCGCTTTAGATGTCGGCCATGATGCAACTGTTGCCACTGGAAAGACCTGCGATATCAGAGGAATAGCAGACATAATCACCTCCAATAAACCCTGTAATGTGTTAATATACACAAAGAGAGCTGGCTTTGGTATTCAGCTCATATTTCTGTAATCATTTTCTGCCGGTGTAAACGAGATTAAAGATAATTCAGTCAAATTCAGGTCAGATTTGTTGATTTAATGCTTCCTTGTTTTTTCCTTTTCAAACCCACCATCATTTACAAGGAGTTTATGGAGTTACAGCATCCTCTAGTGTTCATCTCTGAACGACTCAATGCAACAGATACATTAAATATGTATTTATTTGTTTATTATTATAACACTATATTGGCAGCTAGGGCTATTTACATGGCAGACTCGGAGTTGTAGATTTTAAAATATTAAAAACCAAATAAAGAAAATCATATATAATAATTTAACAATACAAAAAATATATCAAATATGTTGATAATACTTACTGATGTTTGTGCTGCTGTGTTACCCATAATAATATCACTTCCTGAAGTAGGATGAAGTTAAGTGGAAATTAAAATAATGTTGCAAAGAAACAATCTTTAAAAAAAAAAAAAATCTTAAAACAAGTTTCATTTTTTGCAAAATATATATTTTTTTACTTTTGAATTTGTTTCAAAATATTACATGCACATGATATTGACTTTTTTTTTATTAACTCTTAGACTTTTATAAATATTTATAAAATATAAAAAATATTATTTAACACCATATTAGAAGGAAAGGCTATTTATGTCAAACTCAAAGTAGTAGAAATTAAAAATCAATATCAATAAAAGCTCAATAAATCAAAATATTAACAAAAAGCGGATAAAAGCGTCTGCTAAACGACTAAAAGTAAAAATGTGAAGTAATGGAATTCCTAAATATAACCTGAATATAATCCTAACTAAACAACACAAAAATACACTAAATAGAGCCAAACCCTCGTGTGATTTCTAATAGCTGTTTACATAACTCTATAAATCACCATGATTTGACCAAACACAAATAAACTGCTTTAATTTTCACTTCACAGTACAGTCACACTTATAGTGGTTTCTTTCACTGCTGATTCACAGCGTTTAGTATTTCTGGGATGCATGTTTCAGATGCTGCTGTAATACAGAGACTTCTGACAGGCAGCCTTCACCTCCTAAATAAATCTCACTTCATCCCAGGGAATTATCAGTGTCCTGTAACGACACGGCTTCGTTCTGCTGCACCTGTGCATGGCTGTCATGAGCGAGCGTGCGTGTGAGTGTGTGTGTGAGTGTGTGTGTGTCCTACACATGCTCCAGCACTCTCACACCGCCGTCCTCTCCGTCTGCTCCTCCTCGGATCTCCTGCTCACCTCCATGCAGGTAAGCCGCGCTGTTTCAGAGGTCAAAGGTGATGTCCAGTGCTTCTGATGTGTCTGTGATTCTCACTGCTGTCTGAATGGACTGGATATTTAAGCACTGTTATTGTTTGGACACTGTGAGATACAGATCATTTGCATTACGCTAAGGATATAACAAAGTAAAAAGACATTTGCAGTGTTTTTTGACTGTAATGAATAAACTGGTTCTTAGATCTACAGGGTTTCTACACTCTTTGACTAATGAATGAAAATGACTTTTTCTGCTGTTTGTGATAACTTTATTATTCTAGAGATATGTAGCGCTCATAAGATTGATTACTATCTGATGAAATATTTTAGAATACAGCATGATTTTTTTTTTTTTAATTCCAGGCCAATTTTCAAATTTAAATCTTTTGTTTTAAAATATTGAAAATTGTGAATTTACAGGCCTGGAAAATTTTCATGCATGAATTTTAAACATGAAAATACATTGTTGTATTTGATTGCTTATGTTTAAAACATTGCAAGACAATTACAAGACAATGTAAATTGAAATGCAACAATATATTTTCATTTCCTTCATGGGTGTTTTATTGTCTGAAGCTCTGAAAGGAACAAGTATTTATAACTCTCTGCCCGTCTGCGCGGCTTGCAATATTTATCTCTGCTGTTAGAGAAGTTTCAGCACACATCTGCATTTCTTTAGAGATTTATATGACCACCAGTTTCTCCTTGTTTCTCAGGTGAGTGATGGATGAAAGCACCTTTGAGACATTTGAGGAAGAGCTTGGTAAACCACTGCAAGAAGTTCCTCCTCAGAAACCTGTCAGGCAAATGCGAACAGGAGGCAGAGCAGGTACAAACGAGCTCTAATAATCTCAACACAAGCAGAGCAGTGATTTGTGACCCTGTACTTCTGTTTCAAACATAAATATAAAAGCCTCAGGAGTCAAGATGTCTTGGAAACAAAGTGCTCTTTCTAAATTAAGATCAGGGCTGAAAGCATCCACACTATTTGTGGTGTTAAAGTGAACAGTTAGTCTAATAATACTTCACAATAACCTTGACAGACACGAGCAACATGACACCGAACACCAAACACAGCACGAACGCACAACAGCTCTCTTTAAAGCAATGGACTAGAATGTGGCCTTGGCAAATATATTTTATTTCAGTTAACATTTATTTTATCTCAAGAAACTAAAATGTTTTTAATTTTAGATTCAGTTTTAGTTAATGAAAATAAGCCGGTGAGAAACAAGCGAAAAATCAAAAATGTAAATAAATAAATAATAAACTACATATAAAACAGCACATAAAAGCCAAATATTTGAAAAATACATCTAAAACTAAATCTGATCCCTGGAAATCTTTTCATTAGAATCCACTTGAAAGTAAAGAGTTCTAAAGAACTTCTTTAAAGCTAGAAATTATAATGTGACCATTAAAAATAAAAAACATAACTGACGATATTACTGTAAAAATGCATGCAATTTCTTGTCGCATGTAGGTTTTTACAGTAAATAATAAGGCAATTAATTCTTACACTTTTATAGTATTACAACAACATCACCTGCACTGATTGCTAAATCTAATGTATTTTTACTGATTAAAGGTAACAGATTATCAGGTTAACTAGCATTTAAAATGTGTGAGGATGTATTGATTCCCCAGTGAGCTGTCTGTGATGCCCGTCTGATGTGTTGTTGTTGTTTATAGAGATGTATGCTCAGAGGAGGGTGCGAGAGGTGAGTCTGAGATCACATGACAGCAGGCAAACCATCTGAACATGACCTCTAATACACACATTTACCGTTCCATTAATAAACCTTGTGTCCTGCAGGAGGCTCCAATCGTCCAGCAGGTCCCAAAGATGATTCCACGGGAACATCCGGTCTCCAGCGCCAGTATGTCGCCTGCAAAACACAAATTCATGCTCATCAGTATTCACTTGGGTCAATCAAAGTCAAGATATCTCACGACTAAAAACATCCTATAAAATATTAATTAAATGTACTTCCCAGCAGTAAACGTGTATACTAAACCACATCAGACCAGACCCGGCTGGTTTGGTGGTCTGCTAAGACCAGTAATTATAGGCTGGTTTCATCAACAAAGATGTGAGTGATGTTATGATGCAAAACAAATAATAATAGCTTCTTCATCCTGAATCAATTTAATTCAATTGAATTTCCATCTAATTTTGCGAGAGAATGCAAAAGCATTGAAGCATTTTTTCCTCCCCTCCCATCTTTTTTTTTTACTGGCAAAATGTTTTGTGATGGAAATAATGTGAACAACATTTCCAGTGATTTTGCAAGCGCACGCAAAGTTTCTTAGAGAAAGCAATAATTTTGCAACAGAACACAAATATTTTACAAACGAAAGCAAAATTTCTTATCGGAAAGCAATAGTTTTGCAAGAGAATGCAACAATTTTGAAAGCGAGGAAAACTTTTGTCAACAAGAAAACACAAACGTTTTAAAAATGAACGTAAAATGTCTTGAAACAATTGAAATTTTTTGAAAGTGAAAACATTTTCTCGGAATGTAATAATTTTGCGAAAGAAAGCAAAGGTTTTGAAAGTGAATGTAAAATGGATCGTGGGAACAAAATACCTAAAAAATTGAAAGTTAATGAAAGATTTCTCATTGGAATTAAATAGTTTTGCGAAAGAACGCAAGCAAAGGACAACTTTCTCTTCAGAACGCAATATTTTTGGAAAAGAACGCAAAATTTATGCAAACAAAAACAAAGTTTCTTATCGGAAACACAATAGTTGATCAAACTAAAGCAGTCATCGGATGCCCATTTTCCACAAGTTGGTATGATTCTTTAGGGTCTTCATGAAAAGTCTACAACAGGGTTCCTCAAATCTTTCCCTGGAGGTCCAATCTGCCACAGAGTTTAGCCCTGATCAAACTCACCCACCTGTGATTTTCTAACGATCATGAAGACTCTGATTAGCAGCTCAGGTGTGTTTGATTAGGGTTAGAGCTAAACTCTGCAGGAGTGGGCCAGATTTGAGGATGCCTGGTCTACAACATACTTTGGTTAAAATTTCTCAATGGTAGTGTAAACACCCTTTTTACCCTGTCAAAAACAGCTCTGTTCACAGCGAGCCGTTTTGGTGCATGTCCATTTAAATGCTAATGAGCTCTGCTGACCCCGCCCCTCTCTTCTGTGGCAGTTCTCTGATAGTGCGTTCACTCAAATAATCACGTTCAAATAGTCAATTCACACCGTCTCATTCACGCGAATTGCGCCTCAGGATGTCTATTCGTGCTAATGTCAAAATTTACTTCTTCCTCGCATCTCATATTTTTCAATCATCATGTCCCTTTTAGGGGCTCTGTAATATGAGCATGTTATTAGCTCGTGAATTTAAAGTTTAGATTAAAACGTGTAACAGTTGTTTTATCACCTGTCCAGCAGCGTCGTTACGCAAAGCTCTGTCCATCCAGAATCTGACCCAGATCGAGACGCCATGGGAAGGTGTGACGCTGAACAGGTGTCTGATCGCAGCCATAACCATCCTGCTGCTGAGCTCCTGTTTACAGAGAATACACGGCAAGTGTGCTTATGCCAAATACAGGCCTAGCACTCTCAAATAACATCTAAAAACAACAAACTCTAAACTACTGACAGATGTTTTCTCCTTATGCAGAAGCCGTCAGAGGCCGTAAAGACGCCAGTGAAGAGCTCATTGCACTAAACCAGAGACATAATCTGATTAAAAGAGGGAAAATAACACCACATGAGGTGAGAACAAAAACAAACAAGATCTATGAGGATAAAGATATCGCTTTAGCAAATAAAGCATTGTTTTTGTAAAGACTCAACGGACGTTTTTGACCGTTGCTGTAATGTTGCTGTTTTCATCTTTTCAGACTTTTTTTTCTTGGCGGCAGAAGCGTCACGATAATATAAAGATAAAATTATTTAAATAATTATATTTAAATCAATATTTCATATTAAAATATATTTATTTGATGAGCAATGCATAATTATTATCCATTATGGAAATACTGTACAGATTAAGGCACAAAAAAAAAAAGTTATTTAAAATAATTTAATCTTTTACTTCTGAATTAATACTCTTAGCCAGACACTTCCTTATGGGAAACATTTTTCTGGTGGATCGATGACGACGACGACGAAGGAAAATCCAAGAGAGCAACTGGCGGGAGAGTTTCCAGGGGCCTCAGACACCGGGCCCTTCCGGACCTCAGGCTCCTGAAGAAAAGAGGGACAACATTCACTGAGCGCAGAAGAAGAGGAAGACACGAAGTAGATGAGACTAAAGAGAAAGAGATAAAAGTCAAGAAGAAGGTCAAGGAAGTGGAAGAAGAGCAGAAGGACATAGAGAAGATGAAGAAACCCAAGAAACCAGCGCAAGAGAGCAAGCAAATGAAGAAAGAGAATCTGTGATGTACTGATGCATAAAGAAAATAGGGCTGATGGCATATGTGCTTAAATGATCATGAAAATAATGCAAAATAATCTTAATGGTCCTAAAAGGATCCATTTTCTGTGTTTTCTCTTGATTACAGGGTGAAATATGTTCTTGACACTCTCAGATCTTTATGCACTTCTCTAGTCAGTTGATGATAATGTGTATAATTTGGTGCTTTTTGGCTTTGTAAAGTTTATTTTTCAGAGACTTGATTGAAAACCATAAACCCCTTGACTTTTATGGCACTTTTTGCAATTATGACTGCAAGCAAAGCACATTTTTTGCCAGAGAATATTAAGTTTCAGATGCTACTGAAATCATTGATTACTGTCAGGTGAGATCCATAGCTTACAGTAAAAATAATTAGTATTTCAGCACCAATTTCTTTTTAAAAATGTATTCCCCCGGTTTCACAGACAAGGCTTAAACCTAGTCCTAGACTAAAATATAAGTCTGAGCTGTTTCAACTGAAATAACCTTGCACTGACTGATCATCAAATATATCAGTGCTTTTGTTTTGTCTCAAGATGCAACCCAGTAATGTTTTCTAAGCATGTTTAAAAAAATTACTTAAATGTCCTAATTGAACTATGGCCTAATCTTAGTCTAAGCCCTGTCTGTGAAACCAGGCCTTAAAGTGATAATATTTAAGCCAAAGCTGTAAAAGTAATGCAATGCAAAAATAAAGCTTTTTTATGTAAAAAAGTGTTTTGAGATCTTTTGTAAGTTAGTTCACCAAAACATTTTAATGTGCTCAACCTCAGGCCAGTCGAGATTAGGATGAGTTTGTTTCTTCATCAGATAGCATTGCATCAGTGTCTCAGCAATGGATGCTCTGCAGTGAATGGGTGCCGTCAGAATGAGAGTCTGATAAAAACATCACAATAATCCACACCACTCCAGTCCATCAGTTAACATCTGGAGAAGACAAAAGCTCAAACACATCCAGCATTAAGATGTTTTTAACTAAAATATGAGTCTATAATAACTCTTCCTGCAGTGATAAAGTGTTCTGGTCTGAATCAGGAGAGAAATCTGTACAGATCAAGCAGCGTTTACAAGATAAAACAGCTCTAAATAAATATGTGGCTGGATTTTGATGTGAGAGACGACAGGAGATGCACTTTCTCACTGGAGGAAGAGTTATGGATTATGGACATGTAGTTTTGTAACAGTTTGAAGTTAAAAATGTCTTGGATTTGTTTCTCACAAACAGAAAGCTTTACACTGAAGACATCAACTTTACTGAGTACTAAGTGATTTTTACCTGGTGAAAACCAAAATGAACGTGAAAATCCCATGAGCTCCCAACACCCTCATCAAAACATTATATAACATAAAAATCAGTCGTCGCAATATGATTTAGCTATAATAGTTGTCGGGATACACCAAGTCACCATGAAATTAAAATTGAAAATATATATCAAATGGAATACTGCAGTGTTTATTATGAAATATTTATAGTTCATTACCTATGCACATCATAACTTTTTAATTCATGTGTCCTTGTAATATTACATTTAAAAAGCTTAAATTTTTCCTCGCTGCTTGCAATGACATATCTTCTCTGATGACATGTGCACAATAATCCCTCCAGCAATCAGCAAAGCACAACCATCCAGTCAGTTCCTGATGGACAACATCGAAACCCACCCTGCATTCGTCTCCTTTGAGAAATTCAGATAAACAATGACATTAGGGAAGAAGAGACGATCACAACTTCCGTTTCGTCAACTTTAAAGATTTTTTAATAAAAAAAAAAAAAAAAAACAAGCATAAAAATAACTTTTGGACATTGTTTGGTCAAAGTCAAATCCATTCTCTAAACATCAGTGTAAATTCACAGAACTGTCAAATCACTACATATTTAGAGAGGAGAAAAACTAAAACATTTCAATTTATGTCTAGAAAGGTAAATCGTTAACAATTGAAGCCTTTATGTATAATGCATTATAAAAAATATTCATAATGTACGGTGTAATTTTCATAATTGCAACCAAAGTTAAAATGCATTATACTATGTGAAGGTTTGTTTGTGTTTTAAAGCATTATACTTTCTAAAGGAGCAACTATGTATATATAAATATAACCGTGGTTACAATTATTCATGAGATCATATAATGCATTATAAGGTGGATTAATTAATGCATTAAAATACTTTTACAATGCATTATATATAAAGGCTTCAAGTGAAGCCTAACTCAGAAATCCTTCAGGCTACCCGTCCATGTGGAGCGGCGGCCTCAGGTGAGGAGGCAGGGCACCTGGAGGAGGCATTTGCGGGTGCATGTGTGGCATCATGGGGGCTCCGGGGGGCATCCCATGCATTCCTCCCGGCGGCGGAGGAGGCATGGAGTCACTGTGCGGACGTGGACCGAGTCCAGTGATCAGTGAAGGCGGACGCTTCACGCCGACCGACACCGCCTGACCCGGTGGAGCAAGCAGAGCTTTCTCCACCTTAAAGTGAAACTGCAGAAAAAACTGGAGAACGAGAGGTTGTGTTCAGCACATGGAGAAGGTCTAGATAAACACAAATGATTTCATCCATCTGTTCTTACCTGCTTCGTTTCTCTATTCCAGTGTGTCCAAAAACGAGTCTCTGCTTTGTCAATCTCTCGACTGGGGACCTGAAAATATGATAGAAACAATGGCATCAAAACCCTGACATATAAAATAAGTCAGAAAAATTAAGTTGTTTTTTTAATACGGTGTCTTGAACCTTACATGTATGTTTTATGTTTTGTATCATATTTGATGCATCTGGCTTTTATGGCTCGTATTAGTCTGATATAGTGAGAATATTAAGCTCAATTTTGTTCAGACTCAAACTGAGCAAAAATATGCCATTTGCAGCAGATGCTAATATTTATATGAGATGCTTGTGATGTAAATCAATGAGATCTTCATAACAGTGCAGCAGATACTGACATAAAATGATCTAAATATCAGTCATCGCTCTATATCTCCAATAATATGTCTTATAATGCAATGCAATGCTGATTGAGAGATGAAGAAATAAACGCTCCTCAAAAGATCCTGATGATCAGATTTGAGATGCTCGGATTTTTCTAGAAAATGATTGATGGAGAATCAAGTAAAGCTGAGCTGCTTCAGTCCAGTAAGAGTTCATCTGGAGATATGACTGCAGTTATTCTGACCTTTACTTGATCAAAATCAGAGAAGATTTGACACGAGAAGCAGCAGCTGAAGCTGGACGCTTCTACAATTACACTAAAAGAGCTTTTACTGGATAAAAAACTCTAAACTATCAATCAGACGACAGAAGAGATGCAGGAGATTGAGTGTGAAGCAGGTTTAACAGGATTAAAATATGATATGTTTCAAATCAAATATGAAACAGTAGGCTTAATAGGATTTTCAGCTAATTTTGAACAAACACAGTTTCAGGTAAAAGTACATTAGATTCAAGAGGGAAATGTTATTGCTCAGTCAGGTTTAATTCATATGTCAATTTCTTATAATTGTTTCAAGTTTGAGAGTACAAGTTAAAACAGAAGATTTAGTCAGCAGACCTTGAACGCGATGGTTTCATACGGCTCGGCTGCGAACAGCAGATACTGCCAGCGGCGGTCCGGAGGTTCGATTCTCTGCTCATACGCTGACATGAAGCGATGCCTCGGCCCAATACTTTCTGCTATCTCTGGGTAATCAACCTGAAAAAAAACAAGGACACCGTTTATTATATCAGTGCAGTTTTGCAGATCAAAATTGCGAGAGAAAAACGTGCATTTTTCAGATGGATCTTAGATCTCAGGACGGCTGAGAAATGACCGGATTTACCTGGAAAAGCAGACTCTGCTGTCCGGTCTCTGGATCTCTTTGTTTTGTTACTATGTGCAAAATAATGAAAAAATAGGTACATCTGTTAATCATTAACATTTAGATCGGGTTCTCACAGCTTTTGACCAATGAGTTTCCACAACTGTCCAGTCATTTGTGATTGAATATGGATTTCTTCAAATGACTTTATAGATACTGTTTCCTTAACATATTTTAACATTAAGTCACCTTTATTTATATAACGCTTTCAATACAGATTGTGTCAAAGCACTAAACATCAAACTGGAGGATAGAGTGTCAGTAATGTATAATAATAAGATTAAACAGTCATTGTCTAGCTCAGTTTAGTTAAAATAGTAGAAATTACACAATTATAATGTACAAATGTATCTAATAAGAAAAAAAACTAGAGAAGTATATTATACAGAAAAATGTATATTTGCTACTGAAATTTCAATTACTTTTCCAGGGCTGGTAAGTTAAATATTTCCTACAGGTTTTCTCCATGACATTGAGAACTGAAATGAATGGGATTCACTCATGTGACATGAGCTAAAGAAAAATCACTCCTAAACATCTTAAATTTGTTTTGTTTTTTGCTGATTTACAAAAAAAGGCCTAATATTAACTAGTTTCATGACGCTGAGCTCAAAAACACCAATAAAAACGTTCCATGTACAGTTTTTTCACAAAGAAAGAATGAAGATTTTTCTAATTATATTTATGTATCAGCCTTAACGCAATTATCAAAATAACAAAAACAGTCAAATGTCAAAAGATTTGGTTTTATTGACAAAGATGTTTTTGAAATGTATAATAATTACATTATATGACTTACAATCTACAAACGAGTAGGAAAGTATGCTAAAATACTCCATTTAATGTCAAAAAACTACTTTTTTCTTAAAACAAAACCTGTCATTTTTTTGTGGCTGTTTGGATGCCGTAAAACACAACAGATGCAGCAGAAAACATCAGGCTCACGTTTGCATCATCTAACCTTGAAATCAGGATTAGACCTAAAATAATGCCATGCATGTAAAAATGGGCTGTGAACTGAACAGATAGTTGTAATCTGGCTCAGATTCAGACAGGAATCGTGTGTTTGTGGTGTTCAGGGAGACATCTTCACCTTGCAAATGGTTGTAAAAGCAAAAATGCTATGAAATGCATCATATTTAGTGAGAAAGTGTGACGTGCTACAGCAAAACAGACACTGTATTTATGCATTCAGCGCTGCAAAGTTAGTAGGAAACACATAGGTCTGAGGCTCAGTGTCCTACCTTTATAACCCGGTCTGCCAATCTTGACAAACTTCTTCACCTCAACCTTGACTTTCTCTGGAGCGGGTTGAGCTGGCGCTTCCTTTGCCTCTTTTGCAGCTCGTCTTGCTCTAAAATAGAAAAGCACAGACAACACAATGAGTTCCTCCTCTACACTGAACATAATCCTGATAATCACAGCTCCAAAAGTGCACTTACAAGTTAGTCTGATGCTTTTTGCCCTGTGTGTGAGCGAGATAACTTCCCTAGAAGAGGAAAATCACAAACGCAATGAGAATTGCTGATTAAGGATGAACGTTTGTAAAGTGCATGAGGGTCACTCAGAGCTCACACCTCATTGTTGTGCAGCGTGAGACACAGTTTACACTCATAAGAGCCCAAGTGGTTTTTCATGAAGTACGGATCTTTGTTGATGTCTATGGTCTCTAAAGCCAGCTGCCGCAGTCGCTCACGCCGGTCTCGGTTGCTTTCGGACGAGGAGGCGACTCCACCGCTCCCGGTTTTCCCTCCGGCTCTGTGTTGGAAATCCATGATGGCAGATGCTTCTCCTCACACGGCTGCTCCTGGAACCACAGAAGAGGAAAACACGTTTAAAAACATGACAGAAAATCACTGATTTCAAAATCTACTGAAATTATGGAGATGTGGAGGGTACTAGCCAACAATAACAGAGAAGAGCTTGATCATTTTAGATTCACATATAGAAGTCTGAAACTTAATGCCAACAGCTTGTTAAATTGTAAGGATCAGAGAAATATAAATAGACAACAAAATAAATGAAAGTATTTAGAGCAAGAAACCTTGATTTACATAAATACAAACGTGTATATAATCATATTTACGGTAGGAGTAAAAAGTTATGCTATGTCTAAATTGACCCTTATGACTGGTTTTGTGGTCATATATATATATATAAATAACAGTTAGCACACAAAGCACTGAATGGACTCGAACTGACTTCAAAACTGCATTTTAACGAATTATAACCACCGCCGAAAGCTCATTAAATGACCAGAGCTTAGTTTAGCGGTATAATTCAGATCCCCTTTTCTAAAAAAGTATAAATAACTATGATTTTGATTGGAAAATTCTTCGTGAAAACATTTTTTACCCAACGTCCAGATCACGCTCGCCGCCGTAATGTGCACGCGCGCTGAGTGACGCACTTCCGTTTCCTGTTATTGTGAAGTTCGCAACTTTATTGATAAAGGTAAGATAATAATACCACAGCAAAAGCGTCTGTTTTCCCTTATAAATGTACTGTAAAGTAATTTAATCGCACTACGATACACTGAGGATGTACAAAAGTCTAAAAAAAGTCACACTTTGACAGGTTTTACTAAAAAAGTACGTGACAAAACATCGTAAAACTGCAAAATCATCATCAACAATGCTTTTAATTGATAAACTCGGCTTTAAAAATCAAATAAAAATATCAAAACAAATACTTTTATGTGAAGTGGCAAACCAGCGCCCTCTTCCTGCAGCTCGGTGTGTTTTGTTTCGGTTTATCTGCAGTTAGAGGAGATTCTGACCACAGCAGCAGACTTTGGCTGATAGTCTGGATGACGACGCTGATGCTGGGACCAAAACTAATGTTTAATGGCATAAAAATGCGCTTTAATGAGACGAAACTGCTGTCAAAGAGCTGAAGATGCGATTCAACGAGAAAGAGCTGGTGTTCCTGAGCCGGCAGCCGTCTGAGAGAGCGGCGGAGCTGGGCATGAGAGGCCCGAAGAGAGGAGACGGTAAGCGGACAACATTCTCATCATCATCCGGCTCTCTGTGCGCTTTCTATTAAAACACCGCTAGAAAACCAGAGCCGCCGTTAAAATCAACCACAGAACTAGAAAACTGCTCATTTTATTCGCTTATATCTATTTTCTGATCTCAGTTAAAGTAGTACGCTATTACGAGTACAGATGTTAGTCACTAGTGTTCGTACTCGGCTGCACTGTCCAATCGCGTTAAGGGGCGGGTCACGTCACCTCCACTACGCGCTCTGCGATTGGTTGATTGATTTCTGTTAAACTAGAGTTGATCGCATCGCAGTCATTAACGATTAACTTTATACTAAAAACACGATCGTGGTGCAAACTAGTTTACTGTCATTTAAATCAACCAAACTATGAGAAATTGAGCGTTTCTGTAATAATCCACGAAGCTGTGGAAAAAAAACGAAATCACTCGCTCGCATCGGAATCTTTAAAGCCGCTTTGACGCAACAAAATTAAAAGACTAATAAAATAAGTAAAAAAAAATAATTCTCACAGCTTTAAAGGTTGCGACTTTTAATCTCACGATTTTGACTTTTTTTTCCTTTTCTGAGACGTTAACTCAGAATTGCTATATATTAATTCGTAATACTGAGAAAAAAAGTCCAAATTGTGATAAAAGTTGCAATTTCCTTTTTTTATTCTGTGGGCGAAAACAAAAAATATCAGAAACTCATAATAATGAAGGGAAAAAAAGGTCAGAATTGCAAGATACAAACTAGATATTATCTCACAGTTCTGACTTTTATTGATTTTTTTTGGAATTGTAATATAAAAAGTCCCAAACTTTATTTTGGCTTAATTTTGCCAGCAAAACTAGAAAATAATAATAATATATTTTACAATGCAAACTAATAAAATACATAAACCAGGAGAGAATAAAAATGCATTATGTATACTCGGTGTAAACTAAAGCAACTAATAGAGTTTGACTTTTATTTCTTCAGTTGTGAAGAGGCGTGTAGTGAAACTGATCGTTAATTTCCTGTTTTACTTCCGGACCGATGAGGACGAGGTGAGTGTGAATCAGTGTCTGATCTGGATCTCAACAGCATCGCCGTCATGATGGTCTGAGTTTAATCCCTGTGTGTTTCAGCCCATCGGCGCTCTGCTGCTGGAACAGTGTCGCGTGGAGAGAGAAGACGAGCAGGCTTTCTCCATCGGTCAGACCAGCTCAACACTGTAGAAATAGAGAAAAACATTGCATGTTTTAAGCCATTTTAAGCAGGGTTATAATTCTTGTTATTATTATTATAACAATAAAAGAGTGTTTTCATTATCTGATGATTAATCGTGATCAATCGCATCCAAAATAAAAGTTTTTGTTTACATAATATATGTGTGTGCAGTGTGTATATTTATGTATATATAAATACACACACATGGATGTTATGTTTGTATATTAAATATATACATGTAAATATTTTCAAAATATATATTGTGTGTGTGTGTGTGTGTGTATATATATATATATATATATATATATAATATACACAGCATGTATGCTGGATGCGATTAATCATTTGACGGCACTATTTGAAATAAAATATAAAAAAAACTAAATTTACTTTATTTTCTCATTTTCATTGTAACTTGATGTCCTAAAATTAAAATTTAAATGAATAAAAACTACATAGACATTTTTTTTTTAAATTACAAACTAATAAAGCTGACAAAAACACACAATTATGTAATTGCAAAAAACTTAATTACTTCAAAAAATGACTTTAAAATGGAAAAAAAATTCGACTTTGGTTTTAAGAAGGGCTATTGTTAACTAAAACTAATATTATATTATATATTAACTGAAATAAAATAAAAACTGAATTTATTTTATTTCAGCTAGTTGCCAAGGAAACATTTCTCAGTTTTGTTTAGTTTAGCTTACTAAAATAACTAGAATGAAACTAAATTAATAAAAACTATACAGACATATTTAAAAAATGAATAAATAAAAATAAAGTCAACAAAATTGCACAAAAAGACTTTAAAATGGAAAATATAAATTAATAAAAACTACAGTATAATAGTATTTCAGTATAATTTGACTCTCAGCTCTTTAAGAGAGAAATGTAACATCAATCAATGTTTCTTATGACATATTTAATAATAATAATAAAGCCAACAAAATGACTAAAAATGGAAATTACTTAAAAAAATTATAAAATGGAAAATACAAAATATAAATAACTAATTAAAAAAAAAATACAACTATAATAGTATATCAGTTATACTAAAGTAATAACCCTGGTTATTCTTTTATGACGCACTCTTGCTTGTTTTCCAGTGTTTCTGGACGAAGCCGAGAGGAAGTATTTGTTCGAATGCGATTCTCAGGAACAGTGTGTCGAGTGGATCGATGCCATCGTTAAAGCCAGGTGTGTGTCACAGACGTTTCCCATCATGCCGTGCATCTCCTGCTTTATAACTCTGATCTGCTTCTGTCTCACAGTTATGAATTCATGCGCAAGAACCTGATCTACTATCGCACGGAAATCCATCGACTGACCGGCAAGGTGAGGGAATCGCTATTAATTGATGCAACTAATGCTTCTCAGAGATCAGTATCAGACTAATCAGGATGCTGCTGTGTGATCTGGTGCAGGACCCGCTGGAGCAGTATGGGATATCAGACGAAACACGCTTTCAGGTCTACAGTGGTCTTCCTCCGCCGCCCACATAAGCACACTCTCTCTGCTGTTTGGGGTTTTTACCTGTTTTTTCAGTCTGCCAGTATCCATTACTGTACATTCTGACCTCTGTAACCTTTCATTTAATGTGAGTTATGGGGAAATGCGTAATATATTACTGTAATGAATGTCTGCTGAGTTTGAGCCAATTGCTATTAAAGTTTCTTCCCCATATCAAGGTCATTGTTAATGAGGACAAATTAAACTGGGTCGCCTTTTAAAACCTGATTTTGCCACCTTTATTGCCTTTCATAACTGATGTTAAAGGTTTATGTGCAGACACGCATGCATTATAGTTTGACCTAAAGTGCACTAAAGAGGTTTCATAGCATCCAGCTTTTATCTAAAGCATTAAAGCTTCCAGTCAATCAGACAAGATTCAGTCAAAACATTTCATCTGCTTTGAGTCTGTGTATCTAAAGCTGTATAGCGGTCGTATTTCACCCCAAAATCAAAGGAAAAAATAGAAAATTATATTTTAGCACAAAAAAAATTAAGCCGGTTATTAAACGATGTTATTTTCATGAGAAGTGCATTCTTTGCTGCAAGAAAATTCAATATATAATTTAAGTAATTTAATAAATCGTATATAATTTTATAAAAAATAAAATTACTTATCATCATAAATTACAAATGCACTACACAATTTAATAAATCTTATATAATTACTTAAATTGTAATTATTACTTCAATTTAAAATCAGCATAATTTACAAATGCATTGCACAATTAATTTAATAAAAAATATTTTAATAGATAATATAATACTATCTTATGCTCAACTTAAAAAAAATAATGTCAATGCAAAAGCCTAAAATTTATTCAATTATACAGGCTGTAATTTGTGTGTGGGGGGGGTTAACTTTTGATTTTGTGGTGACCTTTGACCTTTATATTTCAGATATGTTAAAACATTCTCAAATTTGCAGTTTGTGGAAGTATCAGATTTAATTCTGCTACTTTTTGTTTGCTCATTCGTCACAGTCTTGTGCTCATAAACGGCATTGAACGGCAAAACATGAGGAAACAACTTGAACTTCTTTCCTGTAATTTTAGGTAGTTTTATTTTTAACCCATATCACCTGTAACTTTCCATTTCTGTAAGCGATGAAGCTATAATAAGAGTGAAAATGCTTTAGTTTGTCAGAATGTGAGATTCATGAATGTTTCAGGCTTTTTCATGCACTAGAAATGATTCCTTCTATCATAATTTATATATGTTTATTTCCAATCTTATTTTGGTTAATAAATCCCATTTAAAGATACCAGCGTTTTGTTTTTATTCTGATACAAGAGCAATAAAAGTGCTGATTCTGACAGTATGATGCAAGGAAATGTCTATAAATGCATCACAATATGAGTGTTTGCACACATGCTGCCGCTCACAGATAGCATTTGTTCAGTTAATGACCACCATAAATGAGTCATTTACTGAATGCATGTGTCAGATAATGTCAATGTCACACCCTCTCAGTAAATCTGACCATATTTGACCATGATCCAGTAAAATATGTGCTGATGTTCAGCTCAAACAGTGCTGGATCATATGATTCTGACTCACTTTCAAAGATTAATAAATGAAACATGAGAAAAGGCCCATGAGCTCATTAGACCTGATGAAACAAACGTTTTCAGAAAATCAGAGCTCAGTCACATTATGACATGATTAGTGTCATCTTTAGTTGTTTTAGGATATTTCAATTGAACACAAGTGTTCATTCCTGTACCGCTGTGATTAGCTGTTAGCTTTGTTTTGGTTTTTTACATGAGAATGGTTTTGCATCAAACCGATTTGTGGAAGTTAATCAAACAGAATGAATGTTTTAAAGTAATATAACAAACCACAAAACATCACAAGACTCAACAGATCCGTTGATATACTCACTGATGTTTGTGCTGCTGGTTTCCTTCTGATAAATGATGTCACTTCCTGTAGGATGATGTCATAAAGGAAGTGCCTTTTGTTTGTTTTTTTACAAATGCAACCAGCTTCAGCAGATTTTCGAGTTTTCTCAACGTTTTGTTGCATAAACTGAAATCAACAAGTTGAGAAAACTCAAAAATCTGCTGAAGCTGGTTGGCTTAAATTTTTACGTTTTCTCAACTTTTTGTTTTTTACAGTGTAGAATGAAAAGACATAATAAAGGAATAGTTCAGCCAAAAATGAAAATGTGCTTCCCAATGAATGCTCTGCAGTGAATGGGTGCCGTCAGAATGAGACAGCTGAGACAATAAGTGATGTATTTATCAGCTGTTTGGACTCTCATTCTGACGGCACCCATTCACTGCAGAGCATCCATTGCTGAGACACTGATGCAGAGACACATTTCTGCAATTCTGATGAAGAAACAAACTCATCCTAATCTTTGATGAGTAAATGAAGTCTCATGAACTCATCTCTCAGTGGACTATGGCTTTAGGAGGTCCAGCTGCAGTGGGATTCAGGACGGTGACTGGACTCAGATCCTCATCAGGTCTGTAATGCGCTGACACAGCAGTGACTGTAACTCAAACCCTGCTGAATTATTGACACATGGACCCTCATTACTTTTAATGCCGTGAGCGGCGGGTCAGTCAAACGTCCTCTGTGTTTCACTGCAGCAGCCTGTAAGAAACAAAACCAGCTCAATTCCTGCCAGTCGCTCTCACATCTGCTTCATCAAGCCTGACAAAACCCAACAGAATGAGACGAACAGAAAGATCACATTATATTCTGTCATGAGCCGATGACAAAACTGCAGGGTTTTGACCGAAATAGAAAACCTGGAATTTAAACCCGAAAACAAATAGATTTTCCAAACTGTAAAACAAGAGAACATCAAGACATTAAATTATATTTTATGTTTATTTTCTGTTCTACTTTTGAATCGAATGCAAGTGAATTTGTGTCATTGATCATGTGACTCTTTGCACAGTCAGATTTCTTTCATTAAAGCAAAACACAGACACACCAAATATGCATTCATTCTCAAATTCATGTTTATTTTTAAACTTAAAAATTACTTTGTAATGAATGTTTTTGTAAATTAGAAAAACATGCATTAAAAAACTGCATGATCTCATAAGGAAATTAGTGAAAAAAGTCACTGAAATTAATTGGTGATGAGGAAATTCAAGCAAAATAAATATATAAATAAAAAAATCCAAGACATGTCACAATCCTGTGCAAGATTTTAATAAGCTGATAAATCAATAAATGTGACCCTGTACCACAAAAGCACTCATAAGGGTCAATTTTACAAAACTGAGATTTATACATCATCTGAAAGCTGAATAAATTGTTATGATCGGACAATATTTGTCTGAGATACAACTATTAGAAAATCTGGAATCTGAGGGTGCAAAAAAATCTAAATATTGAGAAAATCACCTTTAAAGTTGACCAGATGAAGTTCTTAGCAATGCATATTACTAATCAGAAATTAAATTTTGAGTTTTATGGTAGGAAATTTACAAAATATTTTCATGGAACATGATCTTTACTTTTTGTCATAAAAGAGAAATGTATAATTTTGACCCATACAATGTATTGTTGTCTATTGCTACAAATATACCTGTGCTACTCATGACTGCTTTTGTGCTGCAGGGTCATTAATATCAGTAATGCTTCTGAATACAAGAAAAGTTGTAAAGATGAGTTTCTCTGTTATGACTATATTTATTCATCTGGATGAGATTTTTAGTATGCAAATTAGTCAACAATAAACAGCTTGTGCAAATTCAGTCTTGTTATTGATTCATGTTCTTGGTCTTTGCTCTAATTAAAATGCAAATCACTTGCAAATGCATCAGATAGATGAGTAAATGTGAAGTGAATGCAGCTTCATGCAGAGCTCAGTATCTGTGAAACTGTGCTTCATCATATCTGTGAACTGAAAGGGGAACTGAGCGCTTTCAGATATCTATAACAGAAATACACCGCAAACACTTCCTGATCTGAGGTTCCTAGACTTCAGTGAGAAACGAGATACAATCATGATTTCACTTTGACGCCAATGAGTGCATGAAACAGCATGTGGATGAATACATTTCCTAAAGAAGTGCTGGTCTTCCTCAGTGTTTATGTTTTGTTTTCCAGTGCAAATGTCTAAAAACTCTTAACTCAAGACACATTTACTGGAGAAATGAATGAGGCATTTATAAAATATAAAATGACAGAACAAGTCTTGTTCTCTGAGAAACTGATCAGAATGGAGTTTATGAGATTAAATCAGATACCAAGGTTAAATCAGGTTTTAATCATAAAAGTTAATTTTGTAAAAGATGATGTGATGTCAAGATGTTTCTCATTGGATGGTGAAAAACATCTAATATTTATTTTTTAATTATTATATTACATTCATATATATATATATATATATATATATATATATATATATATATATATATATATATATATATATATATATATATATATATATATATATATATATATATATATATATATATTTATTTTTTTTTTTTTTTTTATTTTTTTTTTTTTTTAAAGATACATTTACTTGAGAAGCAACATTACAAGATATTAATGTAACATCACTGTGTGGGAAGATTTGCATTACAACACCCAAGTGTATGCAAAGAAAAAAGGTTTAACTTTTATTCTCGCTGTAGTAATGTTATAATGTGTTTTTTGAACCTTAAACTGCATAAACACATTGCATTACACAGCCATATCACCCTGCAGCCCAAGACTGGTTGCCCACTGAAGCTAAGCAGGGTGGAGCTGGTCAGTACCTGGATGGGAGACCTCCGGTGAAAACTGGGTTGCTGTTGGAAGAGGTGTTAGTGAGGCCAGCAGGGGGTGCTCACCCTGTGGTCTGTGTGGGTCCTAACGCCCCGGTATAGTGACGGGGACACTATACTGCCAAAAAGCACCGTCTTTCGGATGAGACGTTAAACCGAGGTCCTGACTCTCTGTGGTCATTAAAAATCCCATGGCACTTCTCGTAAAGAGTAGGGGTGTAACCCCGGTGTCCTGGCCAAATTCCCTCCACTGGCCCTTGTCTATCATGACCTCCTAATAATCCCCATCCACTTGATTGGCTCTATCTCTCACCTCTCCACCTGTAGCTGGTGTGTGGTGAGCGCACTGGTGCCGTTGTGCTGTGGCTGCCGTCGCATCATCCAGGTGGATGCTGCACACTGGTGGTGGCTGAGGAGAAACCCCCCCCCCCCCCCCACATGATTGTAAAGTGCTTTGGGTGTACAGCAATACACAATAAAGCACTATATAAATGCATCATTCATTCATCATTCAAATACACAAAATAATGTTATTTTTAGCATTGCCATATGACCCCCTTTTATAATATTTAGGTATTTGTACTGGAAACAAGACTCAAATCTTTTGCAGTGTGAAGTCAAATGGTTTGATAAAATGCCTAAGTTAGAATAGAAACAATATCTAAAAATAAAAACCTGAATGCAATACGACACAACTGTTTAATATGTATTTTCTTTTTCTTTCTACCGCTGATGTTTTTGGCTATATGTACTATTGTTTTTACAATATGTGTCCCTGCAGCACAAAATCAGTCATGAGTAACACAGGTATATCTGTGTCAATAGTCAACAACACAGTGTATGGATCAAAATTATACATTTCTCTTTTATGACAAAAATCATTAGGATATTAAGATCATGTTCCATGAAGATATTTAGTAAATTTCCTACTGTAAATATATCAAAACTTCATTTTTGATTAGTAATATGCATTGCTAAGAACTTCATTTGGACAACTTTATAATTTATTTATTTTATTTTTTTACTTTATTTTTATGAACTTCAACACAATAACAAACAAACAACACTCCTTCATGGGTACATACATAAATATTTTTCCACAAAACATAAAAAGTAAAAGAAATTTTGGTCTGGTCAACTGGTTACGATATAAGCAAATATTTGTAAGCATGTATTCATGAATATTTGTGGTCATACATTCATAAACATAATACTCATTTCCGTTCTGTATATACACATTTACCCTAAAGAACATATTCCACTTTGGCATTTATCTGTCTTCTCTCTGTTTTGACATTGTCCATTTTCCCCAGTGTTTCTTAAAAATCTCTTCTTGAAGTCTGAAGCGGAATGTCAGTCTTGAATCTTGTACATTTCTGTAACTATTTGTTCCCACTGAGTTGTTGTTGGGGAGGCTGCTGGAGCCATAGACGAGTAATGCTTTTTTGCTGCTAGTAGAATCCTGAGTAAATATGTATTCCTGTTATTAACTGAATCTGGTATATTGCCAAGAAATAGAATATAAACTGTTTTTTCAATCTCAATTTCCAAGATTTCCTCTATGCTAGAGTGCATTTCTGACCAAAACAGATTTAAGACTGGACAAGACCAGAAGACATGTGCATGATCAGACAATAATGTCCCACACTGCCTGATTTGTTATTCCTTTTTGTTTTGCTTTCACTTTGGGCATAATAAAGAAATTAATTGTATTTTTCCAACAAAATTCCCTTGGCCTGGAATGACTAGTCACACACTGTGAATGCCATATGTTCAGCCATTCTTCAGCTGATATACTCCGTAGCATGGCCTTTAATATCTTGAATGCAGGTATATAAACCAGATATTATACACTTTAATAAACATATTTAAAGGGGAATAATCATTTGTTACTCTTCTGATTTTCGTATCATAATACTTGTAAAACCTATAAACATCCTGTTTCTCCAGACCAAATTTGATCATTAAATTCTGAAAATCCTCCTTTGATATAATAGAACAGTACGCAGTTATTCATTTTTGTGCCCAACTTTCTCAGCTGGGCAGCAATATAGTAGTCTTGTAGGCATGGCAAGGACCGTCCTCCCTCTTCTTTTGTTAACTGTAGAGTTTTAAATTTAATCCGTGGTTTTTTCACCATTCCAGATAAATATAGAAATTATTCTGTCCCAGTGGTTAAATTGTTTCTGGGGAATTTCAACTGGTAAAGCCTGAAATAAATACAATAGACGAGGGACTATATTCATTTGAACTGATTCTACTCTATTGGTCATATCTAATGTCCATCTATTCTCATCTGTTTCTATCGTCTTATTAATGGGGACATAATTGTATTTATATAGAATTAATACATTTCTTTTTGAAACCGAACCTGTGATACAAGTAGCCTATAGCCAGCTCACAGAATCAAAGGCCTTCTCTGCGTTTAGGCTAAGAAAGACTGCACTAATTTCATTTGAACAACTTTAAAGGTGATTTTCTCAATATTTAGATTTTTCTGCACCCTCAGATTTTCAAATAGTTGTATCTTAGCCAAATATTGTCCGATCATAACAAACCATACATCAATGGAAAGATTATTTATTCGGCTTTCAGATGCTGTATAGATATATATTCTCATTTCTCAACAATAATGATCCATGCAAGACTCCGGCTGATTTCAGGTGACGGTTCGCACTCGAGCGATGAAGAGCGCAGCGGCGGCGTCTTCGAACTCCTGTGCGTCCATCGTGGGTCCGTCGTGTCTCTGCGCAGGTGGATGAACCTCGGCCATGGCTTGAGCCACTTTAGCGGGAGAGATCTTGGCACTGGCCTCCAGATAACGCGCCGCGTCGGGGCGGTCGGGTGTCTCCAGCGCCTCGCGGAGGGTGGAGAGCACCGCCAGGCACAGCGTCCTCTGGGCGGGCCGGTCCGGAGCGCTGGCCACCGCCGCGTAAAGACACTGAGACTTCCGGATGTAGTCGGTGAACACAGCGCAGGTCAGGACGCCCTGCCGGAAGAGCTGGAAGGGCACGGACTCATAGTCGTGGCTCTGGATGCGGCGCAGGAGCGGAGTGGCGGTGGAGCCCGAGAGCCCGCCTTCACTGCACAGACTCCGCAGCATCTCTGAGTACAGACGCCCACGAACACCTCCGCCGCTCGGACCACACGCCAGCAGCTCATACGCCACACGCACGTTACTGTTAAACGCTGACCTGCAGTGGGAGAGTAAAAATAAAACCGCTCAGACTGAATCTGAACTAAATAACAAATATATATATATATATATATATCAAGGGAATTGCACTGGTTGTGTGTGTGTGTGTGTGTGTGTGAGAGCTGGTCAACCTAATAAAGTGGTATTAATGAAATAATAAAAAAACACATTAAAACTAAATAGAGAAACCTCTCAAGGCTTGAAAGAGATTAATGGAAGTAATACAATTTCAAAAACATGGTTTAAATATAATGAATAATATTATAATAGCAGAAATAAAATAAATAAATAAAAAGAAAAAATAACTCCCCAAACTGGTTTAAAACAATATTAAATTAAATCTAAATTATGATTTTAAAAAAATAAATCTATTAAAAAAATAGGAAAATTAAGAAAGAAAAGGAAACCTGCAAATGTCTATTAAAAACATGGCTAAAACTTCTCAACTATGGCTTAAAAAATAAATAAATTAATATACAAGTAACAAAATAAATTTAAAAACAATAAAATAAATTAAGCAAAATAAAAATAAATAATTGGTGGCTTAAAGAAGGAAATATAAAAAGAAAAATAAATGAAAAGAGATAAAAACAGAAACCTCTCCACCATGGCTTAAAACAATAATAAATGAATATATGATGTTTTGATACATATTATTTTAAAATGATGATAATAAATAATATAAACAATAAATAAAATATAATAGGGGAAATGCACAAGAGCTGGTTAAGCTACTAAATAATAGTAATGAAATAAAATCAAAATAGAATATTAAAACAAACTACAGAAACCTGTAATGGTTTAAAAGAGAATGATAGAAGTACAAATAAAATGAAAAAAAAAAAAAGATTTAAATATATATGATCGATAGATACTTTATTCGTCATTTCTGTGTCACGTAGAAATGAAATTGTGTTTCACACATCCACAGCTTACAGGTCCGTGCATTATATATATTATATTATATAAAGATAAATAATAAAATAAAGCTAAAAAAGAGATATAAAGTAACTCCCCAACCATGGTTTAAAACAATAAATTTAATTTTATTCATGATTTAAAATACATAATATTTTAAGAAAAACATAGCACTAAAACATCTCTCAAAGTCAGCTTAAAAAGATAATGAAATTTAAAAATAGTAATAAAAAAGAAATCACATAAAGCAAAATAAATAAATAAAAACACTTCCCCACAATGGCTTGAGTTACAAAGTGAAATGACAAAGTGAAAACAGATTTTTAGAAATTTCTGTAAATTTATTAAAAAGATAAAACTGAGATATCACATTTACATAAGTATTCAGACCCTTTGCAACAACACTTGACATTTAGCTCAGGTGCCTCCCATTTCTCTTGATCATTGCTGAGAAGTTTCTACACCTTGATTGGAGTCCACCTGTGGTAAATTAAATTGATTGGACATGATTTGGAAAGGCACACACCTTTATATAAAAGGCCTCACAGCTGACAATGCATATCAGAGCCAACAAGTCATGAGGTCAAAGGATACAGGATTGTATCGAGGCACAGATCTGGGGAAGGCTCCAAAAAACATTTGTGTTGTGTTCCCAAGAGCACAGCGGCTTCCCAAATTCTCAAATGGAAGAGGTTTAGCACAGCCAGGACTCTTCCAAGAGCTGGCCTCCTGGCCAAACTGAGCAATTGATGGAGAAGGTCACCAGTCTAGGCCTTGTCTAGACTGGTGACCAAGAACCTGATGGTCACACATGATCATATATGCAGACGGGAGAAACCTACAGAGGGATAAACATCACTGCAACACTCCACCGATCTGGGTTTTATGGCGGTGTGGCCAAACTCAATCCTCTCCTCAGTGAAGACGCATGAAAACACACTTGGAATTTGCAAAAAAGCACCTAAACTAAAGGACCCTCAGACTGTGAGAAACAGTATTCTCTGGTCTGATGAACCTTAATTCTAAGCATCATGTTTGAAGGAAACCAGCTCTGCTCATCACCTGCAGAGTACCATCCCAGCAGTAAAGTGTGCTGGAACCAGCCTCATGCTGTAGGGCTGTTTTTCAACGGCAGGGACTGGGAGACTGGTCAGGGTTGAGGGAAAGCTAAATGGAGCAAAGTACAGAGATATCCTCGATGAAATCCTGTTCCACAGCGCTGAGGACCTCAGACAGGGCCCGAAGGTTCACCGTCCAACAGGACAATTACCCCGAAGCACACAGCCAAGGCAACACAGGCTTTGGGATAACTCTGTGAATGTCCTCGAGTGGGCCAGCCAGAGCCCATATTTGAACCCTATCGAACATCTCTGGAGAGACCTGAAAATGGCTGTACACCAACGGTCCCCATCCAACCTGACCAAGCTTGAGAGGATTTGCAGAGAAAAATGGCAGAAACTTCCCCAATCTAGGTGTGCAAAGCTTGTTGCCTCATACCCAAAAAGACTCGAGGCTGTAATTGCTGCCAAAGGTGCTTCAACTCAGTAAAAGGCCTGAATACTTAAGTAAATGTGATATTTCAGCTTTTCTTTTTAATAAATTTACAGATATTTCTAAAATTTAGTTTTCACTTTCTTATTATGATGTACAGAGTTTAGATTAATGAGGGAAATAAATAATTTAAACTTGTATCAGGTGGCAACATAACAAAACGAAGGGGGTCTGAATACTTTCTGAATGCACTGTATATATACACTGCTCAAAAAAAATTAAAGGAACACTTTGAAAACACATCAGATCTCAATGGGAAAAAATATCATGCTGGATATCTATACTGATATGGACTGGGCAATGTGTTAGGAACGAAAGGATGCCACATCGTTTGATGGAAATTAAAATTATCAACCTACAGAGCGCTGAATTCAAATCATTCATTAGTCCATTTTGCGAGAGAGAATACGGTAAAACAGGAAAAATTACACCTGCAATTTCAAAGTGAAGGCTTATAATAAACCCTACTCTTAAAAGCGCTGTTTTATTTCCTTCTTGGACAACAAACCAATCGTAGTCTTCAAAGGAATGTGTAATAGCTAGCAACCGGGTCAGCCCGTCTCCTCACTAAGATAAAATATTTGCCTTTTCCTCGCTCAGAGTTGCTCTCACATTGGTCCTGAATCACTTTTAAGCTAAGACTCCTAGTTAGAAATTTTTAAGCTAAATTAGGAGCTCTCTAAAAGGATTCTTAGAATCTTTTGGAATACGGGCCCTGGAGTATTTCCTCCCAGATCTGGACCAGGGCATCGAAACATAATGTCCCAGAGGTGTTCTATTGCATTTAGGTCAGGCAAGCGTGGGGGCCATTCAATGGTATTATTTCCTTCATCCTCTAGGAAGGCCATGAGGCCGGGCATTGAACTCAGGACCCACTGCACCAGCGTAGGGTCTGACAATAGGACCAAGGATTTCATCCCGATACCTAATGGCAGTGAGGGTGCCATTGTCTAGCACAGGGTCCACTAGAGGACGTCGGGCCCTCAGGCCACCCTCATGAAGTCTGTTTCTGATTGTTTGGCCACACACATTCACACCAGGGCTCTGGCAGTGCTCATCCTGTTCCTCCTTGCACAAAGGAGCAGATACCGGTCCTGATGACAGGTTAAACACCTTCTACAGCCCTGCCCTGCCCAGCTCTCCTAGAGTAACTGCCTGTCTCCTGGAATCTCCTCCATGCTCTTGAGCCAGCAAACATTCTGGCAATGGCACGTATTGATGTGCCATCCTGGAGGAGTTGGACTGCCTGTACAACCCCTGTAGGGTCCAGGTATCGCCTCGTGCTACCAGTAGTGACACTGACCCTAGCCAAATGCAAAACTAGTGAAAAACAGTCCAAAAAGATGAGTAAGGAAAAAATGTCAGTGGCCTCCACCTGTAGAACCATTCCTGTTTTGGGGGGCGTCTCATTGTTGCCCATCTAGTGCACCTGTTGTTAGTTTCATTAACACCAAAGCAGCTGAAACTGATTAACAACCCCCTCTGCTACATAACTGACTAGGGGTCTCATTTATAAATGTTGCAGATGAGGATATGCATAGTAAAACTAGGTGTAACTTGTCAGCTCCATATATGGCGATTTTGGGGAGAAGACGGGGTGGAGATACACGTACGCACAATCTTCCCCTGACTGGGATTTATAAAAGGATTTTTGCTCAGGTTCTGGCATACGCATGCTTTTATAAATCTGAAAACTTTTGTGCGTATGCAAAATCTAGCTTTTGTGTGTACGTACACTTAGGGGTGGGCGATATGGGAAAAATATCATATCACGATTTTTTATAGAAATATCACGATTCACGATTTTTATCACGATTCTTTGTTAGTTTTACTATTTTGGTTTTACAAGTTGTCTGAGCATTACAGCCAAACTAGAAAGACAAAGATGCATGGCAGATATTTAGGCCAAAGTGGGCGAAGATAAAAAATCTTTGTCATTATTTTATTTTTCTTATTAAAAAATAAGAACAAAGATACACATTACAAATACACATAATATACAAATAAAACAAACAGTGCTTTATTTCCAGGTACAATAGGTGTATTTAGCAGAGCATTCAATGAAATTGAATGAACAAATATAAAAATAAAACACTATATAGACTGATTCCTAAAGCAACTGTATTAAAGTTTTTCAGTCAAGAATAGTGAGTGATTTTTCTCTTTGCGTTTTGTTGTTTTGTTAACGTTAAATGAATAGTTCCCCCACAAATTAATATTCTGTCATCTGTCTGTCAATTCTGTC
Source organism: Barbus barbus (assembly GCF_936440315.1). Lineage (NCBI taxonomy): Eukaryota > Metazoa > Chordata > Actinopteri > Cypriniformes > Cyprinidae > Barbus > Barbus barbus. The sequence goes on along the minus strand of NC_136754.1, from coordinate 210,309 downwards.
ATAATGTTGTATTTTTATATCATCATTTACTCAAAAGTTGTTTTAAACCGGAATGAGTTTCTTTCTTCTGCTGAACATTTATAAATTATATTTTGAAGAAGGTGGAAAACCAAACAGTTGCTGGTCCTCAGTGACTTCCATAGGATTTTTCTTTCCTACTATCAAAGTCAATGTGGACCAGCAACTGTTTGGTTTTCCACCTTCTTCAAAATATAATTTATAAATGTTCAGCAGAAGAAAGAAACTCATTCCGGTTTAAAACAACTTTTGAGTAAATGATGACAGAAATTAAATTTTAGGGTGAACTATCCCTTTAATGACAGTCGACAGCATGTTTAGTGTCCTGTCCCTTTAAGAGCTGCACGCATCTAATATACAGGCACGCATCCGTTTCTCTCTTAACTATTTACTTTCATTTTAGAGATAACCAACTCAGTCTGTATGTAAACCTTGTGTGTTTTGACAGTATTAGCGCAAAATATAACTTAGTTGAGTAATCAGGCGCTGTTAGACAGGCGTTTTAGTGCGCGTGCTTCAGGTGTATCCGCTCAGAACAAGCGCACGTCAGACCAGCGCGCGAATTAAACATTTAACCAGCAAGGCTTGTATGCAAATAATGTACTTTTGCGATCGCGAATAAGTGCAGTGTCCTGTCTGAGTAACTCTACTGCTGTATGTCGTGTTGTACAGTATATAGAGAGACGGAGGAGTCAGAACTGTATTTGACAATGTGCGCGATACTACGATATTTCTTAAAAAGCAGATCGTGGAGACATTTTTATCGTCCACGATCAAAAATCGTCATATCGCACACCCCTACGTACACTTTTAGGATGAAATCCATGGAGATTTTTATAAATGAGACCCCAGATCAATATCCCAGGAGTTTAATTGACTTGATGCTATACTCTTTTTTTGAGCAGTGTATATAAGAAACATTGCACTAAAAGAACACCATGGCTTAAAAAGATAGATAGATAATTAATAATAAAGCAAAAAGAAATAGACTTTAAAAACTTCTCCACCATGGCTTTAAAAAATGTAATAAAATTAAATTATTAACTTTAAGGCAAAATAAGAAGAATTCTCTCATGGCTTAGAAATAAATAACAGCAATAATAAAATAAAACAAACATAGATAAAAACAAACTTCTCCACCATGGCCTAAAAAATTTATAAATAATGAAATACAAAAATAATAATTAAATAAAAAAAAAAATAATAAAAAAAAAAAATCGAATGCTTCAAAGAGATAAATAATACCAATATAAAATGCACAAAGAAACTAACCAAAATAAACTTTTCCACTACAGCTTGAAAAATTAGGAAATATAAAAATAATAATGTACTAAAATAAAAACAAAATAGATTAATATTAAAATAGATACATAATACCAATAATACAAATAAATATGCCTAAATAAACTTCCCCACCGTGGCTTAAAAAGATATGTATGAAAATCAATTATTAAAATAACAATACATTAAAAAAAGCAAAAAATTAAAAGAAACCTCTCATGGTTGGCTTGAAATATAAATAGCAATACAAATGTTAAGAAAAATAAATAAAAATATATATTTTTTAAAATAATTCCACACCGTGGCTAAAGTAAAGTAAAAATAAAGTAAGACCTGTGGGAGTGATGCGCCAGGCTCAGGTGCCAGAGACAGCGGCTCACGCTCCGATGCTCCGCGCCTCCGTCCTCAGCCTCCGCCGACAGATGAGCGAAGTGTTCGGCCAGGAAACCCACGGGATCCTCGGGCCTGGACTGGAGCAGCTCCAGCAGAGCTCCCCTGAGCAGCGTGCTGACCGCGGCCTGCGACACAAACTCCCCGTCGCTGTCGGATTTGGGTGATTTGGAGTCGGACATGATAACGACACCGGCGCGGCGCTTCTCCGCCATCTCTTCACTTCAGCATCCTGACCTTCAGCCGAAGCCACGAGAAAACAAGCGTAGCGGCTAAAGCTAATGCTTCCGGTCTGGCAGCACGTGGGAAAGGACACCGGAGGCAACGGAGGAGAGGCGCACACAGACATTATTTCATACACGACATACACTGCAAAAAATGATTCATGGGTCTTGTAATTTTCATTAAAAAAATTAAGGCGATAATTAAAAATTGTGTGTATTCATTAAATAAATTGTGGTTCAGTGTTGTATTGAAAATATTGAGCACTTTTCTCTAATAAAACCAATACATGTGTTTTCCTCATTTTTTAAAGGAAACTTAAGCTGTTTTGAGGCTTGAATTGAGGAACTGATTAAACTAAAAAAAAAAATAAGTAAAGAAGGCTACCTATTTATTTTAAGAGAAATGGCTCAATTTTGCAATTTTATTTTAGAGGTGATTGTTAGTTTCCATGCTTTGCATGGCTGCATATATGGAGAGTACATTTTGAAATTAAATGCTATTTAATGTGTTTTTGAGTGAAGGGAACCATAATGTTTAATATTCATTTATGTTTAACATTTGAAACAGTTTCTGTTACATTGAAGTTTCCACTGTGTAGTGCAATCATTACCATTGTGCAGAAGAGTAGAGCTTATGGTTATGTTTACTAGAGCTAGTGCAGTATTTCTCAAGTATTTCTCAAGTATTTTCCTACTCGAGCTGTTTGGCTGTATACAGTCTTTTAAATGTACAAAATGACTCAGTCAAATACAAACAGACCTCACTCAAAATCACAGACTTTTCAACTTTAAATAAATGAGCATATTTCACTAAATATTAAATTTATTGTCTCATAGATTCATTAATTTAGGTGATTTTACATGATTTATTCAGGTAGATTCCATTAAAAAATCTAGCCTTAAAAACTACTCAAAATAGTGTAATATTTTTTGTTACCATAATTTTTTTAATTAAGTAGATAGCTCATTCCATTTCTGATTAGTAATATGCATTTCTAAGAACTTCATTTGAACAACTTTAAAGGAGATTTTCTCAATATTTAGATTTTTTTGCTCCCTCAGATTCCAGATTTTCAAATAGTTGTATCTCAGACAAATATTGTCCTATCCTAACAAACCATACATTTACATTTACATTTATTAATTTAGCTGACGCTTTTATCCAAAGCGACTTACAATTGCTATATATGTCAGAGGTCGCACGCCTCTGGAGCAACTAGGGGGTAAGTGTCTTGCTCAGGGACACATTGGTGTCTCACAGTGGATTCGAACCCGGGTCTCTCACACCAAAGGCATGTGTCTTATCCACTGCGCCATACATCAATGCAAAGATGATTTATTCAGCTTTCAGATAATGTATAAATCTCAATTTCAAAAAATGTACCCTTATGACTGGTTTTGTGGTCCAGGGTAACAAATGTGTTTACCAATTATAAAAAGTAATTTGATTCAATGCAGTGTGCCCAAATACAGAGTCGTGATATTATTGTGTCGGCCCTTCTTTTGCCACAAACCTGTCTCACACTTCCTTCCTCTTTGTTTATTTCAAATAAATGTTTACCCTTTTCTTCCTGTGTGCATAACTCTTGCCATCTTTTCTTTTTAATTAACCCCTTTTTATTTCAGATTTTCCCAGAGGGGCATTAACATTTATTCTTGAATACTTCAGAGCCTTTTTTGCCAATTTATCCTCTATTTCATTTCCCACAATCTCCACGTGTGCAGGAATCCACAGAAAGAAGACTTTCAGTTGCGCATTTGCAAATGAAAATATAATTTAAATCACTTCCAGAATTCGTTAGCCCCGACCGGCCAAGATGGCAGAACGTGTGGTTGTGCTTTTCTGTTGAGGAACGATGGAAATTTTGTCACACAACAGTCAGTAATGTTTGTATAATACAGTTGCATAATATTTTGTTACTGGATGTATATAGTTGTCTTTTAAGTTGAGTTTTACGTGTTTTGTTGTTTTATTTGTTATATTGAGAGCTTTATTTGGTTGTATCTCTTTATTAGCTCTACTGGATCTTAGCGCTGCGTTCGACACTATCAACCACAACATCCTTTTAAATAGACTAGAACACTTTGCTGGCATTAGTGGAAGTGCATTAGCATGGTTCAAATCATACTTATCTGAACGCCATCAGTTCTGTAAGGATTACAGAATCTCAGACACTGTGAACTCCTGAGATGGACAACACACACACAGTGCATTAACATACAGACATCTGCCTCCACACCCCACTGAGAGAAAATGCGGGAAAATGCCTCCCTCGCATATGCATAAACTCCTTTTCATCCCTTCCTTCCCATCACCCATCCTTCCCTTCACTCAGATTGGTCAATAGAAGAATGTAATATTCTACATTAATGCAAGTGTTATTTACAGTCATGTTTGGTATCATTTGAATTGTCTCAGGGCGACTGGTATAATGGTCTCATTCTTATAAGAAGTAAACTAAAAGGTAATACAAATCCTAAGAGTTCAGAGACATTTTGCATACTGTAGAGGGCGGACCGCACCTAATGGTTTTCATGCAAATTACCTTCTGTCCCAAAAGGTGCCAACTCGACTTGATTAAATTGCAAATTACAATTGTTAGTTCCTGTCTCGAGTTTGGGGATGTTTATTCTGGTCTGAGGTACTTAAAGAGAATGTGGCAAAAGGATCGGGGCGATTTCTGTAACCAGACGCCCGTAGTGTGGGTCTCAATGCTCACACTATGTATTTCTATAAAGTCAGGTATGCATTCTTTACTCATAGATTTATCTTTGAGAATTCGATGTTTTGTATTGATATGATTTGATCTCTTTGAATTGCTGTGGAATTGAAATAATACATACAGTATTTACCTGACTGATAATAAATTGTTACATTTGACCTTATTCTGTTTTACTCTGTAATTATTGACTCTAGTAGATTACGTTGCATCCTTGTTAAAGACATGAGCAACCGAATGAACGAGTAAATATAAAGTCAAGAGTTAACTAGAATAATCAAATATCAGAATAATAAATTAGAAACGGACAAGCAATCAATTTGTATTTCAAGTTAAATACGAGGTCATAAAGAAATGGAGTCAGATTAAATGATAAAATGGAGTCAGATTAAAGTTTAATTAAAATTGAAGAACTGTGCACACTGGAAAGACCGAGCACGCAGGAAACCTTCATCCACCACCGGAGACCTTCTTTGGGCCGGATGCGTGGAGCCTTACAAAGTGGTGACCAGCCTCCGTGATCTCCCTACTCAGGCGAGCAACGTCTTTCCAGCGCGAATTTCGCTTTGATTCTCACTGACTGAGGACATGAGGTTTGAGCTTCTTCTTCCCTGTCTGCAACTGCTGCGGTAAGTTCCTTCATTTTACTTTTGTGTTGAGGGAAAGCTTTTTGCATCTCACATATAGACACATTTTTAGAACGGGTCGGTATACCCATATCTGTTTTAGCCCGGAGCCGAAAAATCCGGTGGGCAAAAGAATTAGCTGAAAAACATGGCTTTTCAGGGACAGTACAGCAGCAGTGCAGATCAAGAGATCATGGAAATTCACGCTTGTGCATATAAAAAATATCCTTCTTCATTTAAGTGGTAAAGGTAACATTAGCCGAAAATGAGCGCACAATATCTCGAGTATCAAAGAAATCGAGAAAGCGCGTTCGGATGAATTGCAAAAGCTTAGAGCACAGGTCGAAGCGTTTGCCTACGAACAAAAGGGGTGGGCTAGACAGCGCGAAGAAATGGCGACAACAATTGATCAAATTCAAAGAAAACTTCAAACCGGCAGTAATTACATATCAGCTCTTGAACATTGCTGCGATAAATCAGGTTTTCCAGTGGCTGCAGTTAAACAGGCAGCACTGGAAGAAACCTTTTAGCTATAGGTTGAAAATGAGAGTGATAATGATGATGCCGCGCTAAGATGCAGGCCCTGAAGCGCTGATAGACCTGAGAGGAAATTAAACAGGGAAGCAATGAGCCGTTTGAAACATACGCTGTGTGTAGTTTTGTTGACAAATAATTTCTAATTATTGATTCATTACTTGGTCAATAAATTGTAAACGTTTGATTGTATTCTGACCGACTCTGAGAATTGTTTTCCCAAGTAGATTATCGGATTCGTATATTTCCACAAGTTTGCGTCAGAGATTAGTGACGACTAATAACCGATACCTGGATTCACGTGTGCTTGGATGAGGAGACGAGTAAGTTTCTGTCTAGAATCAGCAGATGCTGTTTGATCAGCCTAGATCTGAATGCGTCGATGACCTCTGTTCTAATTTAATGTTACTTTAGATAAGTTTATGTGGAAGAAGCCACGAGCTTGGCCAAAACAAAGCCATTTTGAAGGAAGGTAAAGTTGATCGACTAACGTTCTTAAATGGTGGTCAAAGGAAGATTCTACTAAAGTAAACGATTGAATTAAGTTCCTGAGGGGCATCCAAGGGGGCTAAGTATTACATATCTTTGATTGTGCACGTGGGAATACGGCAAATCTCAGATATTTAGCCAAATACCTCTGTTTTGGGTCATCGGAACTGACTAAATTGTGCCGGAGACCTGGTGAGGAACTCGAAGCGATATAGTTTCCTGATCTAAGCGGGTAAAATATAATCAGAGTTTGACAGAATAATCAAATATTCGAACACAGCAGACAGCCGTATGGTGAAGACAGCAGGTTCACTTTCTAAAAGTAAAGATCAATTGTTTACATGTAACAAGTCATCCTCATGTAAAACTCTTTGTGAGGTAACTGCATTGCTGATGCAAGGCCTCCAGATGTTGACTTCACTTGCTAGTGGGCTAGCAGCTTAATAGTGATGACTTTAATATGTAAACATCCCAGTTTCAATGATCTTGTTTGAATTTTCAAATTTGTAATTGTGCTAAACACAATGTGCACATGTTACACACATTATAGTTGTTTGTGCTACTACATGTGCACATAGGCTAGTTGAGTTTATTCTTTATGAAACACATGACTGCTTCACTGTAAGTGTACGAAACACTTAGGTTTAAGGTTGTAGATGCTACATACATGCTAGACCGTGTCTCTTGTGTGAAATTAGAATAACTGTAATACTGGAATTGCATTGCAATCTAAGTTGCATGTGTGTGTCTATGTTGAATTTGTTTGTCTCTTGAGTGATACACTGTGCTATTTTCCATATAGCTACAGTTAAACCAGATACAGGAGCATAGAATTGCCATGTGGCCACAGAGTGATTTCACAATTGTCTTAATGAAAATGATCAGCAAGACTAAATGAAACAAATAGTCACAACAATTAGCCGTTTGCCTTTGAAACATAAAAACAGTGATTGTGCATTGCATCAGCTCTGACCTGCCTTTCCATATTTAAATGAATTAACACGTGAATTCTATTTGTGACAACTTAGATCTTGTTGTGCCAAGAGGGAGGAGTTGGGTTTTCATTTTAATAAGTGTGGCACAAGCAAATGCAAACCAATTCACTCGTCGCTGGGTAGCACCAACCAAAATTTTAATCTGATCAGAAGGACTGATTAAGATTAATATTCCACAGTTAAATGCAGCCACATAATACCACATGATCTTCTAAATTTGCTAGAAGAATAATGAAAGGGAGGTGAAAAAGACTCAAAAATTAACTGTGGTTCTCTCAGTATTTGGTTCTGTTTCAGGTTGACCACTGCAATTCCTTGAAAGTGAGATACCAGGAAGGCACCTGATGCCAGCTGCATCAAGCCAGGACGGCGGAATTGTTAGAAATAACCTGAAATTGCAGGAGATGGGTGCAATAACACTTCAAGAGGCCAGTCACATCTCACAATAAGCACACTACCACACAAATATCTACATGGCCTTTCCGGATTAGCACCGGAACTAAATTTTTGCAACACAGATTGTTATAGATTAGACTTCACCCATCTCCCAGACATGAGCACAGAACACAAATCTCCACCATCGCATCATCACCTCATCTAGACTGTCCAGTCTGAACACTGCACACCACAGAAAACAATGATGGCTTAGATTCCAAATGTGGTACCCCACTAAAGATCTATTGTCCATCTTCACACTGACAGAAACACATAGATTCTCACACATAGGACTTAGTTAATCCCATGATGGCAGTCTCAGAAAGACACACATAATAGTTATGATTTACAACCATCTGCCAACTCATGGAAAACATAATACATCTGCATGGCTACTGTCACAAATCGATGATGTATAATTCTGAATGCAGAGTCAAATCTGACATGAAAATTCAAAAGATTTAAACTTTCTGATTGTTATTGGGATGTTTTGACAAACCAGAGGGCCCGCTGGTTTCCCAACACATCACTAATAACAGAAATATTATCAAAATGATTAAATATGAAGTGTTGGCACTTCTGTTCATTAACTACAAAATTTACAACTTGACTATCGAATTGCCATCGAATGTGACGTAGCTTGTATAACACACACATACACATACACACACACACACACACACACACACACACACAATTACAAAGGATCCAGGATCTCCATTCTCGTACCTAAGCACACTTTAGATCACTACCTTGAAATCTTAGGTGACTGTGCATTGGAGAATTATATGTATGTCTACACCTTTGTAATTGGGATTGAATATTAATTATTACTTTCATATGTTTTAATGATGCATACCATTTTTATAAACATGTAAGGTACACTGACTTTTTGCTACTTTTCATATAAGCCACTCAGACCAAGCATTCTGTAATTCCACTACCATTAAAAATCCATCAGAGCGGTAGTGAGGATTTGGCTGTTTTAAAATGAGACCTCAAATGACACCAGAGACCCAATGTACCATTCGCACTTGTTGACATATTATGTTTTTGCCTTGTTATATGTTCTTGTGCCAAATCTCACAGCTTTCTACATCGAGTTCATCATTGGTCAATCGTTGAGCCATTAAGATGCTGTTTAAGTGTCTCACACAAAGCAGTATGTAACCAGCGAGAACCCTTCACCTAGTGAAATCTGCCCAGAAATCTGCACAATTGAAGGTGACGAGATTCAACAAAAGAGGCAAGGAAGTCCTAGGGAGGTGTTACTACAGACAGAGATTTCTCCATGATGGAACGACTCAAGAAATGAAAGGATGCACACGTGTTGTTCTCAACCAGACAGGTGAAACCCTGAACCCGTTCATCTACCTGCTGAGTTCAAGCTACATGCACCTGCTGAGACTGGTATACACAAAGGCCTTTCTAAAGGCATCCACAGCTGCAAATACTACATCACAAGGACCACAACAAGTGTCTGACAAGTGACCTCGTCGGGAATCATTTGGAATTGACCCACGTGGTCAGAGGGAGGAATCTGTAAGGATTACAGAATCTCAGACACTGTGAACTCCTGAGATGGACAACACACACACAGTGCATTAACATACAGACATCTGCCTCCACACCCCACTGAGAGAAAATGCGGGAAAATGCCTCCCTCGCATATGCATAAACTCCTTTTCATCCCTTCCTTCCCATCACCCATCCTTCCCTTCACTCAGATTGGTCAATAGAAGAATGTAATATTCTACATTAATGCAAGTGTTATTTACAGTCATGTTTGGTATCATTTGAATTGTCTCAGGGCGACTGGTATAATGGTCTCATTCTTATAAGAAGTAAACTAAAAGGTAATACAAATCCTAAGAGTTCAGAGACATTTTGCATACTGTAGAGGGCGGACCGCACCTAATGGTTTTCATGCAAATTACCTTCTGTCCCAAAAGGTGCCAACTCGACTTGATTAAATTGCAAATTACAATTGTTAGTTCCTGTCTCGAGTTTGGGGATGTTTATTCTGGTCTGAGGTACTTAAAGAGAATGTGGCAAAAGGATCGGGGCGATTTCTGTAACCAGACGCCCGTAGTGTGGGTCTCAATGCTCACACTATGTATTTCTATAAAGTCAGGTATGCATTCTTTACTCATAGATTTATCTCTGAGAATTCGATGTTTTGTATTGATATGATTTGATCTCTTTGAATTGCTGTGGAATTGAAATAATACATACAGTATTTACCTGACTGATAATAAATTGTTACATTTGACCTTATTCTGTTTTACTCTGTAATTATTGACTCTAGTAGATTACGTTGCATCCTTGTTAAAGACATGAGCAACCGAATGAACGAGTAAATATAAAGTCAAGAGTTAACTAGAATAATCAAATATCAGAATAATAAATTAGAAACGGACAAGCAATCAATTTGTATTTCAAGTTAAATACGAGGTCATAAAGAAATGGAGTCAGATTAAATGATAAAATGGAGTCAGATTAAAGTTTAATTAAAATTGAAGAACTGTGCACACTGGAAAGACCGAGCACGCAGGAAACCTTCATCCACCACCGGAGACCTTCTTTGGGCCGGATGCGTGGAGCCTTACAGTTCGTAGCAGTGAATGAAGAGGTATCATATCGATCACAAGTGCAGTATGGAGTACCTCAAGGCTCAGTACTAGGGCCGTTACTGTTCACGCTTTACATGTTACCCTTGGGAGATGTTATCAGGAGACATGGTGTTAGCTTTCACTGTTATGCTGATGATACTCAGCTCTATATTTCTTCACAGCCTGGTGAAACACACCAAATTGAGAAACTAACGGAATGCATAGTCAATATAAAAAACTGGATGACGAGTAACTTCTTACTGTTAAATTCTGAAAAAACAGAGGTGTTAATTATCGGACCTAAAAACCCCACATGTAATAACCTAGAACACTATCTAACACCTGACGGCTGCTCTGTCAATTCTTGTTCATCAGTTAGGAACCTAGGTGTGCTGTTTGATAGCAATCTTTCATTTGAAAGCCATGTTTCTAGCATCTATAAAACTGCATTTTTCCATCTCAAAAACATATCTAAATTGCGACATATGCTCTCAACGTCAAATGCAGAAATACTAATTCATGCATTTATGACCTCAGGGTTAGACTATTGTAATGCTTTATTTGGTGGTTGTTCTGCACGCTTGATCAACAAATTACAGATGGTCCAAAATGCAGCAGCTAGAGTTCTTACTAGAACCAGGAAGTATGACCACATTAGCCCGGTTCTGTCAACACTGCATTGGCTCCCTATCAAACATCGTATAGATTTTAAAATCTTGTTAATTGTTATGCTGCATTAATTAGATCAACCGGAACCGGGAACTCTCCCCATAACACATGATGTACTCATTACATTGTAAGAAGATTGACATCTACGCTAATATTTGTCGGTTTCTTTCTTATTCTGTTTCTCAGTCCGTGTCCGGATCAGATGGTGGATCGGCGCCGGGAGATGATGTATGTGGCCCTGATCGTCGGCGGAGGCCGGACACCTGGATGAGCCCCAGGGACATATCCCCAGTGAAGACCTCCACTAAAAATACAATAAATCTAAAAATAAAACAGAATAACTAAAAATATAATAAAATACCTAACTACATAATACTATTATTGTTCGGAAGGTTCATGGTTTCAATTAATTAGACATGCTTTTTGATTATTAACATTTAATTGAATTCTTAAAACAAAATCCAGAAAAATTATATATATATTGTTTCTTTTTTTTCTTTTTTCTTATTGCAACCATAAAATGTACCTCATATTTACAAATTATTATATATAAGAATTAATAGATTTATATAATAATTAATAAATATATAATATAATATAAATATATCATATAAAATACTTTTTTTTTTTTTTTTTTCAACCTGAAGTTGTACCTCATATTATACAGTACCTCTGGCACTGTGAGAGAGACAATGCAATACTAGATAGATAGATAGATAGATAGATAGATAGATAGATAGATAGATAGATAGATAGATAGCACTGAAAAAATATATACCATTTTTTTTAAGGTAAGTGGTTGAAAACAATTTATTTTAAATAAAAAATGTGAAAGTTTAAATAAAAAATGTGAAAGTTAGTCTACTAAATTTGTTTATTTAAATGTAGGTAAAATAAATAGATTGTAACACTTACCTTACAAAACTGTAGCAAATTCAATGAATCATTTGTTTCAGTATATGTCCACCCTTGGCAGTTTTATATAATCGTTCTTCAAGCCATTAAAAAAATTCCTAAAGTCAATTTTTTAATGGTTTTACCAAATATTTAATGTATTTAACACTAAGAAGTATAGTTGTTAAATACATTAAATTTAATTATAATTACCTAACATACAAATAAAAAAAAAACATCCCAGAATAACTCAAATTGCTCATTTTTATTAAGTCAATATTTTTATGAGTGTTTACACAACTCCTATTTATACATTTGCCAAATGCAACAACAATTATCACTGTTCAGGAATTAACTAATTTTGTTCAACAGACAAAAACTATGAGTTTCTCTGAAAAAGATTCCACGGCTGGGAATGCATAGATGAACATTTCATCCAGAAACAGAGCACTGGTTAAACAAGTACAAGTAGTTAAATGCAAATAAAAAACTGAGCAAGGCTTTGCATAACAAAGCAACTGATTTTTACTGAAACAACCATAACAGATTTACAACAGTAGTAAACATGTAGCTAATCTTGGTGTGTTTTGTTCCACTATGTAGGTTTTATGATACTGTGTGTCGAACCTTCTTATGACTGTTAATTTCAATGCATTTTCCAGACTGATAGCCATTGAAGCACTCGATCTTTCCGTTCATGAGGACGGGATGATGGATGCGGCTTTCATCTGAATGCATGAAGCTCCTCTTCATCTTGTGCTCCAGCTGCATGTGATTCTGCGGCGGCAGGCCGAGACACGCTCTGCAGATTCAGAAAGACATATATTAAACAATGCACACACAAACGCTGTGAGAAAACTCACACACAGGCTCGTGTCTGACCTCATGACGTTCTCGATGCACGCCCGCTGGCGGAAGAAGGCGTTGACCACCGGCGCTCCCTGCGGCACGAGCGGCGCTTTTAGGAGGAAGCTGAGCAGCGACAGAACGCTGTGAAAGCCCTGGAAAACTGGATCGTCCTGAGTGCAGAACGTGATTCTCTGACACAGTTCTGTCAGGATCACCAGATCCAGAATAATGGGACTGGCCAGCAGAGAGTCCTGGACACAAGCAGATGACAGATGCATAACAATGGAAGATGCATATCATGATGAAGATGCATCAGATTATCTTTATTAGTCTGCAGGCATACAAAAATGTGACTGGTGCATTAACACTATTGATGAGTATACTTGTTAAACATCATATTCCACTAAATACGCACACACACACACATAAACAAAATCAACAGTGATGACATCTTTGTAATATTTGCATGTACTTTACTTTAGTACTTTATTTTAGAGTAAGTTAATTGTTAAATTGTATAAGTTTCATTATTTCAGTTAATTAGACAAGATTGAATTGTTAATCATTAAAACAGAATATATATATATAAATGGGAAAAAACTGAAACAAAAAAATAAAGAATTTTGGAAAAAAAACAAAAAACAGATCTCATAGGGCCCTAAAAATTAAATTTTGGTTAAACTTTTAATAAATTGTTGTTAAATTGTATTGCCCCCCCCCCCCCCCACACACACAAAAAATGAATTATTTTCTCTTTTTTTCCAGAAAAATAGATAAAAATAGATTTAAGAAAAAGATTTTTTGAAAAAAAAAAAAGAATTTGGGAAATAATTAAATCGATTTCATAGGGCCCTAAAAATGGCATTTAATTTAACCACTAAAACAGAATCCAGAAAACTTTAAATTGACAAAACAGAATTTCTTGCATGTGTTTAGTGATATGTGATGATCTCACCTCACAGGTGTTGTGCAGAGCGATGGTGTTTGTTCCTCCCATCATGATCTCTGAAGTGTACTCATCCATCGCACGCTTGCTGTCGCCCACATAGGGCACATATTTAATAACCACCTGTTCAGACAAACCACAAACCGAATCAGTGTCTTTTCACTTATTCACATTATTAATGCACTGCAGCAATCTTCTGTTTGCATTCACAAACCACTATATTAGACCATATCAGAACTGATCTACAGTACCGTCCAAAAGACTGGGGTTGGTAGGATTTCTAATGTTGCTAAAAGAAGTCTCTTCTGCCCACACAGGCTGCATTTGTTTGATCAAATATATAAATGTAATATATTACAATTTAAAATAGCTGTTTTCTATGACCGCGTTTTAGTGCCACGTTAAAAAATAAAACAAATATTTTACTGGTGATGTAGGTCTGTGCGTGTTTCTCAATACAAAGTAGACTACGCAAATTTCGGACTTGCATCCTCGGTAGTTAGGACTTCGCAAGTTCAACTCGGGAGTGTGAACTCCCACGGATGGACGAGGCAAGTCCGGTAATTCTGCAAAGAGCAGCGTACTTGATAACGTCAGCTCGCCTTGGCTACTGCGATTTTCCTCACTATATTTACAATAAGACGAAATATGATATCAAACACCACTGCCTCTGTTCGTTTTCATTTAAACATATTAATAACCGCAGAAATGTAGTTCATGGAACGTACATAGGCCTACATTACGATGAAACGATATCAAACATATCATATCAAACAGTATTGCCTCTTTTCATTTTCATTTGAACAGATTAATAGAATTATAGAATAAAGAACAAAGATTAGCTGTTAGATTTCCCGAAAACAAATGATATCTTATCTTTAACCACTACAGAGACATCAGAGCCAGCGGTAAATGTCAGAAGGACTAGCCGAGGTGAGGCTGCTCTCGTTGGGAAACATGAAGACTGAGCGCCCGGTGATCGCCTGGAGCTCATGTCTCCGAAATCAGCAAAGCACATTTTCAAATAGGCGCTGTCTTTATAAATAAACCACAGATTTGAGTTTTAAACAACTACATTCTCCCCTGAAATACTTTTAAAACTACATTTCATTACACATAAAAAATTATGCCAATAAACAGTGGTTGAAATACAATGTTGCGTTAACTCAACCAATCAGAATGTTCAGCGCCCAAGTCCCGCCCCCGAACGTTCCGGACCTTTGAAAAAGTACTACCTCGCGAGCAGGGACTTTCTGAGGGGCATATTGCTTACCCGGAACTTTATTTAGATCCTGGTTCCTGCGGTGGAAACACACAGAGTGTGCCCAAAGTCCCTAGTTCCTGCTGAAAGTTCCTGCTGTGGAAACGGGTCTGTTCTTGGCCTGGTTTTACAAGATTTTTTCCTCACTTCTGTAAGCAACCTCTTTGGCATGACGAAGCTGTTTGAGTTTCCCTGTAAACCACATTGAATGATAAGAATATCCTGGTGGGGATGCTCATATCCCCACAGAAACTTATATATGAAGTTACAGTCTCTGTGAGCTCATCCAGATCGGTGGTGGCAGTTTCAAAAACACTCCAATCAGTAAAGTCGACGCATTCATTGCTTCATTAGTCCATCTTTTAACAGTTCTTAGTACAGGTTTAGCTGATTTCAGTTTCTGCCTGTAGGTTGGTATAAGATGAACCAATCAGTGATCAGAGAGCCCCAAAGCTGCCTTTACTGTTGTGTAACAGTGATCCAATATATTACTGTCCCTGGTGGGACATGTAACATGCTGTCTGTATTTTGGCAGTTCACAGGACAGATTTGCTTTGTTAAAATCTCCAAGAATAATTAAAAGAGAGTCTGGGTGCCTTTGCTCCATTGCAGTTATTTGTTCAGCTAGCTCTATCAGCCAGATCCGCTCTGAACAGCTGGTAGCCCGGCAAATGAAGTGTGTTTTCTTCAATGGCTTCACTCAGCCAGGTTTCAATGAAGCACAGTGCAGCAGATTTTGAAAAGTCCTTGTTTGTGCAGGTGAGGAGAAGTAGTTCATCCGTTTTGTTAGGAAGGGGTCGGAGATTCGCTAGATGGATACTAGGGAGCGCTGTTCGGAAACTGCATTTGCGGAGCTTAACCAGCGCTTCCTTCTTTTCCGTCTGAGCGCGCGTTTGACTAGGACCACTGCCCCTCCGACTAGAATATCCAACAAAGCGTCTGAATAATCAAAAACCAGAAACATTGTCCGGTGTGTGTTGCCTTATGTCCAGTAGTTTGTCTCTGGTAAAACTGATAGTAAGAGAATGACTAAACACAGAACAAACAAACAAACAAAAACAGTAAAATAATGGGAGCGTTCCACACCACAGCAGCCATTCGCGGCGCCATCTTAAACCAGATGACTTTAGACTTTATTCTCATAATATTTCGACTTTATTCTCATAGTATTTTGACTTTATTCTCATAATATTTCAACTTTTTTCTCGTAGTATTTTGACTTTATTATTGTTACTTCTAATTTATTCTCAAAGTATTACGACTTTAATCTCATAATCTTAGATTTTTTTATTTTTTAACGTGGCACTAAAACGCCGTCAGTTTTCCATGTGATTATATTGTAAAATGTAATTATTTTCTGTGATCAAAGCTGAATTTTCAGCATCATTACTCCAGTCTTCAGTGTCACATGATCTTCAGAAATCATTCTAATATACTGATTTACTGCTCAACAAACATTTCTGATTATTATCAATGTTGAACACAGTTGTGCTGCACAATATTTTTGTGGAAACTGTGATGTATTTTATTTTTCAGGATTCACAGAAGAATAGAAAGTTCAAAAGAACAGCATTTATTTAATCTTTTGTCACATTATAAATGTCTTTACTGTCACTGTTGATCAGTTTAATGCATCGTTGCTGAATAAATAGTTTTTAAATCACACCTCTGAGCAGTAGTGTATATGTAATATAGTGTCAGACTCACGCAGTGGTCAGGTTTCTCCCCGGGTCGGAACAGTACAGGGTTCGACTGCACCATGTCATCCACCACGTTACTCTTGGAGATTTCTTTAGAGCGAAACTGTTGCGGTGCCGACAGATTCAGGCCATCGTTGTTGCCAAGATGATTATAACTCACTATAGAAGTTGGCTGAAAATGACAATTTTATTTTTTTTATAATATGCAATATTGAATATTTCACATAATATAAAATATATAATATAAATAACACAATAATATATAATTTATGTATTACGGAAATATAGAATATTTTATATAATAAAACAATATAAGAAATATTTTATATTATTTTAATATTATTTTGATGTTTTTCCAGAATATACATATGGCACTTTTCAGAAATACAAAAATAGGATCTATTAAAAATCTTTTTTTTTTTTTCAATAAATTATCAGTGAAAGGAAGTGCGTAAGCTTCAAAAACTAATGTTTTTCAATCAAGATGTCAAACCAGATATGCAAATAAACAAACAAAACTATTTGTGTAAACATTGTATTATATAGTATAAAAAATGTAATATGATAATTTACTGTAACATATCTAAGAGTTCACTCGAAAGAAAATTATGGTAAAATGTTACAATAAGGTTCCATTTGTTAACATTAGTTACCATGAACTAGCTATGAAAAACTCATTCTAAAGCATTTAATTATCTTAGTTCATGATGATTTCAACATTTGCTGTACTAATGAGTTATTAAATCAAAAGTTGTATCTGTTAATATTATTTAATAATAATAGCTAACATGAGCTAACAATGAACAGCTGTATTTTTTATAAACTATTGTTTAACAAAGATGAACAAATACTGTAACAAAGTACAACTAACCTTTAAGTTAATTATTAAAACAGAATCAAGAAAAATTAAACAGAAAAAAAATTAATTTGGGAAAAAATAAAACCATAAAATAAATTCGGCCCTAAAAATTTAATTTTTGTTAAACTTTTAATAAAGTTGTTAAATTATATAAGTTTCATGATTTCAATTAACTACACATGATTTTGAATTACTAACATTTAACTTAATTATTAAAACAGAATCCATAAAAATTAAAATGGAAAAAAAATGGAACGCAGAACAATTAAAATGAAAAAACAAAAATTATAAATTGCTTTTTGTTAGTTAACTTTAGTCAATGCATTATGTAATAAATGTGTCCTTATTGTTAAATGTTACCTAAATTATATTTGTGCATTTATTGCTTAAATGAAATAATGGGACACTAATGCAAGTGTTAATGTTTCAGATATTTCATGTGTTTCTCTCACCTTGATTCCAGCGCTGATCAGGAAGTCCACCAGCACAGACTTGAGTTTGGTCTGTCCGGATTTGAAGTCGTCACCACTGATGAAGACGCCGTGCTGGAGGGCCAGATCCATGGCTCCGGGGACAAACGTGTTCTGTGGCGAGCCGTTAATGTAGGCGCAGCCCTCCAGAATACTGGCCACCGCAAACATGGTGGAGGGAGACACTTCACCTCCCCTCTGAGACACAAACATCCCAGAAATCATTAATACCAGTGATTCTGACTGATTCTGATTCAGTACACATCAGTGTTTTTATCAGGCTTGCCTGAATGGTGTTGAGCAGGTTCTCTGCAGTGTCGTTGACTCCAGTAATCACGTCACAGAATCGCTCGGTGTTTGCGGTCCAGAGAACGATGACTTTATCCACGCCGCTCTTCTTTCTGAAATCACAGATATCTCTGCGGATCTGAGCCACCTAAAACAGGACACAAGAATATTTCAAACATCCAGATTTATACATTTACTCAACATACACAAGCTAAATATATATATATATATATATATATATACAGTATATTATAACTATTAGTTATATAGATTTTATATTTGGATGTTAAAATATATATATATATATATATATATATATATATATATATAAACACACACACACACACACACACACATATATATATATATATTATTGGCGTTAACGTGCTGCATTAACGTGAGACTCTTTTCGGGCGATAAAAAAAATATTGCCGTTAATCTATTCTCAAAGTTGGGTTGGGAGCTGGGTCTATACTATGCAAGCTATGATGACTTTCACCTTGATATTTTAGCGCGGATGTATACCTAGCCGAATTGCACTGTAGGGGGCGAGAACGAGTCTTCGAACCTGTGTGTATGCCTACTGTGAAATTACCACATCAAACGTGACGTGCTAACATGGATGCAGCTATGAAGCCGCCGGGTTTGCTTCAGGGAAATTTTATTTTTAAGAAGCTTCCCAATGGAAACCTCGACAAGACTAAGGTTGTTTGCACCTTGTGCAATGCGGAATTAGTTTACTGTAGGAGTTCTTCCAGTCTCAAGTACCACCTAAACGCAAAGCATCCCTTAGCTAATGCGGAAGATGCCGGGCCAAGCACTGATGTAGCGCAGGGGAAGAGTCGTCGTCAAACTACTATGTTTGAGTGCAACCGAGGCAAGTCTGTCAGCACAGCTTTATCAGCCAAGCTAACTAATCTCCTCGCTCAGTGGATTGCCACCAGCTGCCGGCCCATCAGCGTGGTTGACGATGATGGGCTCGAGCTTGTTCTCCAGGCGGCCACAGGTGACCCATCTTACAAACTACCTGCGAGGCGAACTATCACGAGGAGAATACATCACCAGCACGCCGCAAAGAAAGCCGCAAAAGATGAGGTAATTTACATAGGAAGAGGAGATCTAGTTTATCACCAGAAAATGTGAACAAGCTGGTCTGCCTGAGTGACTGGTGGAAGGAGAAATAGAGCTTGGACTGATTGACACAAAGCTACTGACTGTAAACAGTTCATCACGACCTCTTATGTAGGCCTACAGTTCAAAATTCATGTTTAACTGAATAAACAGTTAGTAAACACAAGTGCATCTTATTGAACATGATTTCTTTTCATCACCAAGTATCATAGTAGAACAGCTTTCTCAAGCAGTTTGTGATGCATTTTGGAAACAGGAGATGAGCCCCTGGTCTAATGCGCCACCTGGCTTGAGAAACCCGTTCTCAAAGACTTACTTTTAGTCATTATTTGGGTAGCACACGTATTCTGAATGCCTTCGGCAGAATTCAAAATTCAAATGAGCCATTTTAATCTAGATTAATCTAGATTAATTCCAATATTACAGTGAGATTAATCTAGATTAATTCCAATATTACAGTGAGATTAATCTAGATTAAAAAAATGAATCTATGCCCACCACTAATATATATATATATATATATATTAGGGCTGTCAATCAATTAAAATATGCAATCGCGATTAATCACACATTTTTATCTGTTCTAAATGTACCTTAAATTAATGATTTTCAAGTTTTTAATACATTACTCTAATCATCATAGGCAAGTACAAATGTGACCCTAGACCACAAAACCAGTCATAAGGGTCAATTTTTCAAAATTGAAATGTATGCATCATCTGAAAGCTGAATAAATAATCTTTCCATTGATGTATGGTTTGTTATGATAGGACAATATTTGTCTGAGATACAACTATTTGAAAATCTGGAATCTGAGTTTTAATTTATTTACGGTAGGAAATTTACAAAATATCTTCATGGAACATGATCTTTACTTAATATCCTAATGATTTTTGGCATAAAAGAAAAATATATAATATTGACCCATACAATGTATTTTTGGCTATTGCTACAAATATACCCCAGCGACTTAAGACTGGTTTTGTGGTCCAGGGTGACAAATATGGATGCTTTATGCAAATGCATATTTATTATTAGTAAAACCATAGTCAACATAGACCATGAAGACTAGACATGTTTCAAAGGTCATAGATGCTTTTCCAATAACTTGTTCATGTCTATTAGACATGAAAAAAAACAGCAGGTTCCCATTACTCCTCTTTCTTTGCACTGAGCAATTTACTTACACAAGCCTGTTTACATTTTCGCATGACAGAGCAGCTCACTTCACTCAGATGCAGAGAAAGAGGTGTGTGCGCAGCAGGAAAGAGAGATTTTGGGCTCGTGCTGCACGAGTCGTGCAGCAATATCGGTGAGTCCAGAGATTATCTTACTATAGGGAGATGAGAGGGTCTGTATTACTTACTACTGAAGAAAGCGTAACGGCTAAATTGGACCACATGTGCCGTAATAACCAATCACATTACAGCTTTGACTTCATTGAATTTCAGTCAGAGTTGTGCGACACTCAATCGCCGCTTACGGATAATATAGGAATGAATGAAAAGTGCTGTAAGATGAATCCCACCTGTCGCAAAAAGTCAGTGACTTCGCTTATAAAACGGCTTTTTTTTTCATGGTAAACTCTAAAAATAGTTCAATCCAAAAGTATTGCTTTGTGTAAAACATGCTGAAGATTAGCAGATACGCTGTTGATTCATTAAATGATAAGCCGTTTCCTCTTTAAAGCTGTTTATTCAGCGTAGTGAAGCCTCTCCTCCATTGACATCTATTTAAAAAAACAGCCTCTGGTCTCCTTTCCGTTAGCATTAGCCATTACACTTTTTTGGCTAATGATTGCAGGCTTGCCTACTATTGGCTTTGGCAAGTCTCAAAAACTAATTAAGGTTTGGGCAAACCGTAAAGATTAGTCGCTAAGCACTTAAAACAAAATCGCTAAAGGGGTCTGAAAAGTCTAGCGACAAAGTTGGCAACAGTGTGTATCTCCATTTCTCCAACTACGAGCTAGACACAGGTCAAATAGAGAGTGCTAGAGTTAGAGGGTCAAATAAAGATGGAAGAGATGTGCTTTTAGCCAATTCTTGAAGATGTGTTGGGCAGATCATTCCACCAGGAGGGAACATTTAATGTAAAAGTCTGTGAAAGTGATTTTGTGCCTCTTTGGGATGGCATAATAAAGCATCGTTCACTTGCAGAACGTAAGCTTCTAGAGGGCACATAAGTCTGAAGTAATGAATTTATGTAAAGGGGTGCAGAGCCAGTGGTGGTTTTGTAGGCAAACATTAATGCCTTGAATTTTATGTGAGCAGCTACAGGTAGCCAGTGCAAATTGATAAACATAGGTGTGACATGCATTCTTTTTGGCTCATTAAAAATTTATCTTACTGCCGCATTCTGGATTAATTGTAAAGGTTTGATAGAACTGGCTGGAAGACCTGCCAAAGAGAGCTTTGCAATAGTCCAGTCTGGACAGAACAAGAGCTTGAGCAAGGAGTTGTGAAACATGTTCTGAAAGAAAGGGCCTGATCTTCTTGATGTTGAATGAAACAAATCTCCAGGACCGGGCAGTTTTGGCAATGTGGTCTGAAAAAGTCAGCTGATCATCAATCATAACTCCAAGGTTTCTGGCTGTTTTTTAATGAGTTATGGTTGATGTGCCTAACTGGATGGTGAAATTGTGATGAATTGATGGGTTTGTTAAAACCACAAGCAGTTCTGTCTTGGCAAGGTTGAGTTGAAGGTGATGGTCCTTCATCCAGCAAGAAATGTCTGTTAGACAAGCTGAGATGTGAGCTGCTATCGTCGGATCATCAGGATGGAATGAGAGGTAGAGTTGAGTATCATCAGCATAGCAGTGATATGAAAAGCCATGTTTCTGAATGACAGAACCTAGTGATGCCATGTAGACAGAGAAGAGAAGTGGTCTAAGAACTGAGCCCTGAGGCACTCCAGTAGCTAGATGTTGCGACTTGGACACTTCACCTCTCCAAGATACCTTGAAGGACCTATCTGACAGACTCAAACCACTGGAGTGCGGTTCCTGAGATGCCCTTTGCCAATAGGGTTGACATGAGGATCTGGTGGTTGACTGTATCAAAAGCAGAGGATAAATCCAGCAAGATAGGATAAGTATACAAGATTTGGAATCCACTCTTGCAAGTCTTAGGGCTTCAACAACTGAGAGCAAGGCAGTCTTGGTTGAATGTCTACTTCTGAAACCAAACTCCTGTCCAGGAGGTTGGTCTGTGTGAGAAAGGCAGAGACTTGGTCAAGTATTTTTGCGATCAAGTGTTTTTGCAATGAAAGGAAGAAGGGAAACTAGTCTGTAATTCACTAAAAGAGACGGTTTGCTCTGTAAATTCTTCGTCATCAGCTAGGAACCTAGGCGTACTTTTTGATAGCAATCCTCCCTTCGAAAAACATGTTTCTAGCATTTGTAAAACTGCATTTTTCCATCTTAAAAATATATCTAAATTACGACATATGCCCTCAATGTCAAATGCAGAAACATTAATTCATGCGTTCATGACCTCGAGGCTAGATTATTGTAATGCTTTTACATTTATTCATTTAGCTGACGCTTTTATCCAAATCGACTTACAATTGGTATATATGTCAGAGGTCGCATGCCTCTGGAGCAACTAGGGGGTTAAGTGTCTTGCTCAGGGACACATTGGTGTCTGACAGTGGATTCGAACCCAGGTCTCTCACACCAAAGGCATGTGTCTTATCCACTGCGCCATCACCACCCCTTTATTGGGTGGTTACTCTGCACGTTTAATAAACAAACTCCAGCTGGTTCAAAATGCAGCAGCTAGAGTTCTTACTAGAACCAGGAAGTATGACCATATTAGCCCGGTTCTGTCAACACTGCACTGGCTCCCAATTAAACATCATATACATTTTAAGATCTTGCTAATTACCTATAAAGCCCTGAATGGTTTGGCACCTCAGTATTTGAGTGAGCTCTTATCGCATTATAGTCCTTCATGCCCGCTGTGATCTCAAAAATCTGACCATTTGATAATACCTAGAATTTCAAAATCAACGCGGGCGGAGATCGTTTTCCTATTTAGCACCCAAACTCTGGAACAAACTACCTAACATTGTTCGGGAAGCAGACACACTCTGTCAGTTTAAATCTAGATTAAAGACCCAAGGTCCGAACCAGCTTCTCAGCTCTCTGCTTTCCAACGTGAAATAATTTGAGGCCAAATTAAAGCTGTGGCAATTGCAACTGGAAAAGGGTAGCACTGTGCATTTTCCTACTGTACAAGAACAAAAGCCTGCTATGACAACAGAGTATGCTGGTGAGTGTGCAAAACTGCTTCAGATATTTGGAGAGGCGTTTCAGGACATGAAAAGTAAACAAAATGAACTGAAGATATTTGCTACGCCGTTTAATGTGGAACCATTTAATGTGGAAGTACCATTGGTATCACCGTTATATGTGAAACTGCATTACCCATAAAACTGTTGATCACAGGAAGTGACGGGGAATAATAATAAAAAGAGATCTGTGAAATGCGTGACACTTACCGCATGGTGTCCCTGAATTGTGATCAATCTGATCATATTTCACTATAGAGTGAACAGAAAAGCACTACATGATGTCAGAAAACTAAAAGAACTTACAGGAAGAGAAGATGGACTCCGCTGGCGTGCCGATGCCAATTATAACACCTGGACATTGACTGAAGAAAATGCAAAACTTCTAAGCACATAGTACGACAGATTCGAAGCATACGTGATGCCGAAGAAAAACCACATTTTCACACGGTACAAATTCCACGAGAAAGTGCAAGCGGATGGTGAGAGTTTTGACAATTTCGTAACGGAACTGAAATTGTTAGTTAAAGACTGTGGGTACACTAATGCAGACGAGATGGTAAGGGACAGAATAGTCTTTGCCATAAACTCCGCAAAAGTGAAAGAAAAACTGCTAAACTATGGACCAGATCTAACCCTAGAAAGAGCCATAGACATAGCGCAATCTCACAAAGTAGCACAAGCTCAACTAAAATCTATGGCCAGACCGCACAGTGCAGCTCAGACACCACAAGTAGCGCACGCTGTGTTTAAACGAGGCAACTGGCAAAGTCATGCGAAAACCGCCTTCAAAGCTGAGCGAGACAGCACAAAATCTATAACATGCGGACGATGTAAGTAACGACACTGAGCCCGACTGTGAAACAACACAGGAATTCTTCATTGACACGATAAATGAAGAACACAGTAAAGTGGTAAATGAGCAAGCTTTTGGCGAAATTGAAGTAGGTTTGAGAGCAAAGCATGGTCATGGTCACGAGAGAGCAAAGCAGGGAAGATAAGGGGAGGAGAGGGAGAGAAAAATGCGTCAGCCTTCGTTGAGAGCCAAGTAAGAGATGTCACAAGCCTCAGTCAACTAAAAACAGCAAGATGAAAACTATCAGGACTTATAAAGCCCTGAATGGTTTAGCTCCTCAGTACTTGAGCGAGCTAAACCAGACTATATTAGTCTGTTTCTTTCTTATTCCGAGATCACCGTAGCCACCTGATCTGGTCCGTATCCAGCCCAGATGGTCACTGCAGTCACCAGATCCAGTCCGTATCCTGATCAGATGGTGGATCAGCACCCAGAGATGACCTCTACAGCCCTGAACGTCAGCGGAGGCAAGAGACAGATCCCCAGTGAGGATCCCGCCACCTAGACAGCAATCGGGAAAAGACCACTAGAACCAGTTGAGCCCTTACAATCTGATTTGCTGCAGTTGGAACAAACTGCTGGTTCGTTTGGCCAGAGGAGAACTGGCCCCCCGACTGAGCCTGGTTTCTCCCAAGGTTTTTTTCTCCATTCTGTCACCGATGGAGTTTTGGTTCCTTGCCACTGTCGCCTCTGGCTTGCTTAGTTGGGGACACTTAATTTCCAGCGATATCGTCGACTTGATTGCACAGATACTATTTAAACTGAACTGAGCTGGATGATGACATCACTGAATTTAATAATAAAATGTCTTTAACTGAAAATTGAGTGTTTAATCTTTATTAAACATTTTACTAGTCATTTTACATGATTGGCACCCTATTTTCCTATTTTGATATTGTGCAGTTGCTTTGACACAATTTGTATTGTTAAAAGCGCAATATAAATAAAGGTGACTTGACTTGACTTGTAAAAGGAACCTGCCAACTCCAGTGCAAACATAACCAGACCAAAACCATGCAGGAATTTTTCGTCGTTGACACCCAAGCGCCACCAATACTAGGACTTAAAGCGTGCCTAGAAATGGATTTGATAAAACAGGTTCTCGCCATACAAACAAGTATCGGACAGAACAATGACCTGCTAAGCGAATTCGCTGATGTGTTCGAGGGAATAGGGGAATTCCCAGGTGAGTGTAAAATACACCTTGACCCAGCTGCCATTCCAGTAGTATACCCTCCACAAAAATTCCATTCACCTCGTGCGGACGCATGAAGGAGGAATTAAATAGAATGGAGTATCAAGGAATAATTGCAAAGGTAACCGAACTGACAGATTGGGTCAATGCCATAGTCGTAGTGGAAAAACCCCACACTAGAGAACTCCGTATATGCCTCGATCTGCACAACCTAAAAAAGGCAATCAAACTGCCGCATTATCCGCTACCAACTTTGGATGACGTAATCTCCAGACTCTCAGGTGCAAAATACTTTAGCGTATTAGACGACAGATCAAGGGTACTGGGCCATCAAGTTGGCAAAAGTGTCATCTAAGCTTACAACGTTTAACACGATTTTCGGACGATACTGGTTCCTTCATCTGCCGTTCGGAACAGTCTCTGCGCAGGATGAGTTCCAGAGGAAAATAGAAGATACCTATGAGGGGCTGTCCGGAGTAGCAGCTATAGTAGATGACATCTTAGTGTACGGACATACAAAGGAGAACC
Organism: Barbus barbus; assembly: GCF_936440315.1. NCBI lineage: Eukaryota > Metazoa > Chordata > Actinopteri > Cypriniformes > Cyprinidae > Barbus > Barbus barbus. The sequence continues at coordinate 184,049 of NC_136754.1, read as the reverse complement.
ACGATAAAAACCTACACGCAATGCTTCAAAGAACGAGAGAAAGAGGCGTCCGCCTGAACCCCGAAAAAAGCACTGCATACATGAATTCATCTGCATACATGAATTCAGCTACTTTGGACACAGACTGACGCACGACGGCATCAAACTGGACCAAAAGAAGTTAAAATCCATAAAAGAAATGGAACCATTACAAAACAAATCGGAGCTAGAAACAATACTGTGTATGATCAATTATCTGTCCCGATTCGCCCTGAGACTGGCAGAGATAAACGCAACGTTGCACCAGATGTTGAAACAAGGCAACGAGTTTACATGGGACGAAACGCACACTGCTGTCTTCCAACAAATCAAGGACTTGATAACGAGAGAGCCGGGGCCGGTACTGGCATACTACAACCCAAATGAATCACTGCAACTGCAGGTGGATGCGTCTAAAAATGGCTTGGGTGCGGTCTTTTTAATAAAAATGGAAACCGATTGCTTATGCATCCAAATCGCTCAGGGAAATGGAGCAGAACTACTCACAAATAGAAAAAGAACTTTACGCCGTTCTGTTTGGATGTAAACGATTTCACCAGTATCTATATGCGAGAGAATTCATTGTAGAATCGGACCTCAAACCTCTGGAGTCCATACTCAAGAAACCACTCTCTGCCACCCCACCACACCTACAGCACATGAGTCTGCAGCTGCAGAAATACGACTTCACGTTGATTCACAAAGCAGGTAAAGAAATACCTGTTGCCGACACACTGTCGAGGATATCCGTTGCTTACCACGACGCATCGTAAACGAAGTAATGGAGGCACGTAGTCAGCAACTTACCTGTGTCAGACAGCAAACTTGCGGAGCTGCGTGAGGCGATGAAACAGGACCCCCAGCTTGCAGCCTTAAGACTGTTAATCCAAGCAGGAAGGCCAGAGACGTGGCAAAGCGGCCCACCGCTGGTGATAGAATATTGGAATCACAGGGACGAGCTCTCGTTTACCGATGGCATCTTGCTAAAAGGTGAAAAAATCATTGTACCACGCAGTCTGAGACTTAGCATGCTAGAAAAGATACACACAGGCAACATGGGTGTGGAAAAAAGTAAACAGTGAGCAAGGGATGTCTTGTTCTGGCCGGGCATGAGCAAGCAAAAACTATTCCATCTGTCTTGCGCACTGTTACTCCAACCAGCAAGAAACGATGATTGCACACCCAACTCCAAAGCGCCTATGGCAAGCGGTCGCTAGTGACTTCTTCACATGGCAGGGCGAAAATTACATCATTGCTGTCGATTATTACAGCCACTTCTTCGAGGTAGAAAAGCTACATTCGATTTCTGTGGCTGCCGTAATCCAAATGCTCAAAGCAATGTTCGCGCGCCATGGAGTGCCAGAAAAGGTGGTGTCTGATAACGGTCCACAATACAGTTCACAGGAGTTCCATGCTTTTGCAAAAAAGTGGGACTTTGTGCACACAACAACAAGTCCATACTATGCCTAGAGTAATGGACTTGTGGAGAAAACAGGGACCCATACCTGAGTATCTTGGAGCACAGAAATGCACCTGTTGATGGTTTTAAATGACCAGCTCAGCTTCTCATGAGCAGACAGCTTCGCTCAATCATCCACGTTACGGACAAACTTCTGCAACCACAGACAAGCAAACTCACTGTTGTACAACTCAAGTGAGAGCGATGCCAAGTAAACAAAAATCATACTATGACAGAGCTGCGAAACCACTTACCGCACTGAAACAAGGAGCCAACGTCTATTCACAGCAAGGTAACGGGCAATGGACACCTGCCGTCTTATCGCATGCCTTGGAGGACGGACGCTCTTACATCATCCGAAAACCCGAAGGTCAGGAATATCGCCGGAACTGCAAACACCTAATGGATGTTAAGGGACAAAACATAACCGAGTCACCAACGCTTGTTCCTGACAGTGCCGTGAATAGTGAAATTCCAGTAGTGAATTCCCGTCACTACTGACTCAAATGCACACATACACCTACACCAACTGATAATTGTGTGATTACCAGGTCAGGTAAATTGTCATGAGCTTATGTTGTGTAAGTAAATCACGTACTACATAGTATGACACGTACTACATGGTGTCCCTGAATTGTGATCAATCTTATAATATTTCACGATAGAGTGAACAGAAAAGCACTACACCTACAACACAAACTAATTGAGCTGCAAAGCAATGATGAGCTTAAAGCAAAGTACAACAATCTCCCTCTGCTTAAATTCTATAAACTATATGTACATTTTGGGGATTTTCCCATTCTGAGAAAACATGCACTGACGTTTGCATCTCTCTTTGGGACGACCTACTGCTGTGAACAGTTCTTTTCAAAACTAACTCTTTCAAAGACTCGATTCCGCTAGACTGACCGAAACTTGGAAAACCAGCTGCGAGTAGCATCGTCATCACTGCCATCTGACATCCGACACCTTGCCAAAGAGAAGCAGTTCCAAGAGGTTAGAGAGGTTAGTGATATATGTCTTCAATTATTTAGTATGGCCCTTAAAGAATGTTACAAAAATGTAAATGGCCCTTGATAGAATAAAAGGTTCCCCACCCCTGGTTTAGGGGGAGGAAGCGAAGATGAAACCATAGCAGATAGCCTGGAGGGTGAGAGTGAGCGTAGGTTAGGTCGAAAGATGACAATGTTAAGGGGTATGTGTTGTGTCAGGAACCATATTGAGGATAAGAGTGAGGAGGAAGTGATTCGAGGTGTACAGTGGAGTAATCAGCACATGATCAGTGGAGCAGTGTCATGTGTAATTAAGGTCCAGTTGGTTGCCTGCTTTGTGAGTAGCCGTAGTTAACACTCTCTTGAGATCAAAATGTTTATCTAGATCAATGAGGTTTATCTAGGTCAGGGGTGGCGAACTCTAGTCCTGGAGAGCCGCAGCCCTACAGAGTTCAGCTCCAACCCTAATTAAATCTCACCTGCCTGTAGCTTCTAAGTAACCATTCAGAACTTGATTAGCTTGTTCAGGTGTGATTGTTTAGGGTTTAAGCAAAACTCTGCAGGGCTGCAGCTCTCCAGGAGCAATGTTCGCCACCCCTGATCTAGGTGGATGTTGAAGTCTCCAAGCATAACTAGGGGAGAACCATCCTCAGGAAAGGTTGAGAGCAGCACATCTAAATCATCCAAGAAGTGAAGTGATGTAACGTTTGGCCAAGTATGGTGTCCCATACTCAGAATTTGTGCTCTGCATTTAACCCATCCAAGTGCACACACACAGTAGTAAACACACACACACCGTGAACACACACCCGGAGCAGTGGGCAGCCAATGCTGCGGCGCCCGGGGAGCAGTTGGGGATTCGGTGCCTTGCTCAAGGTTCTCACCTCAGTCGTGGTATTGAGGGTGGAGAGAGCACTGGTTATTCACTCCCCCACCGACAATTCCTGCCAGACCTGAGACTCGAACCCGAGACCTTCGGGTTACAAGTCCGACTCTCTATCCATTAGGCCACGACAAGAAGTTACCTTGTGGTCCTAGGGGTCGATAAACAACTACAAAATGGATTTTAAAAGGGTGGGTAATATTGATTGAATGTGATTCAAAGGAGCTGTTAATACTCATAGAAGGCAAAGGAATACATTTCCAATCATTAGAGATGAGGAGACCAGTACCTCCACCTCTTCCAGTCAGACGGGGAGTGTGGGAAAATGAGAAATTACCAGAAATTGCCAGAACCTGCGCAAAAAGCACTTTATAAATCCCAGTCAGGGGAAGATTGTGCGTACGTGCATCTCCACCCCGACTCCTCCCTGAAATCACTATATATGGAGCTTACAACGGCCAGTTTTACTATGCATAACCTCATCTGCATATAATTCCCATGCATATTCCCATCCACATAACACCGTCAAAGGTACAAAATGTTAAGGAAACATGAGATACAGGGTATAAATGCCATTTGTGCCATACATTGATTTTTGTTGCTAAAAATAATCAAATAGCATTGTTATTTGTTAGAATAAATGTATTAAAATATTTATAAAAACAAAACTGTTTAAAATATTTATCCGATAGTCTACATGTTTTAGAATAGAGCTGATCTCATTCTTTTACACTGGCCAAATAGTATATCAATTGTTTTAAACAATTAAAATTAAATGATGCAGTTTTGCTGATAAGGTGAACATCTTTTAGCTATTTTTAGTGGAAACAGATAAGACTATATTTATGACTCGGCGCCGATGGCGCATCACTGACAAAGTAGCTATTTTAAAAAATGAAACGTGCAAATCTTACCGTTTTCTTCAAGTTGTATCCTTCAAATGGTGGTATTTTTTCATAATGTTGTGGAGATGCCTTCACACGACATTAACAGCTCCGTGCAGCTGCGGTTGTACAGTAAGATCATTAGACCTATTCAAACCGAACAATGGACCATTCGACCACCGAATCCAGCAGTGTCCACCTTAATATCGAAGTAAGTGCGCATCATTAATCATTCTTCTCGCTATAAAAAAAAAATAAAAATCTCATTACATGAGATCTGCAGTTTAGTTTAAAGATGAATTATTGTGCACCTATAGCACTCCTTGTTGTCATTAAAAAAGGAAAAGTGATCAAGGGCATCCATTACAAATATGTCTAAATTCATATGATTTTGGTTTAATTTTTGTGTAATGACTATGTAATTTCAGTTCTTATCTCCATTAATGAGAGTGGAATATTTAATGTACTAAATGTGTATATCGACATGAAAACAGAGTTTAAAATCATTGTTTGCTTCATTAATTTTCTCACTCCATGAACAAGACTTTGTACGCATGAGTCAGAGTTTGCGTGTAGGTGCAGGTTATGTTTGTTTTTATAAATTCCACCTTTTGCGTAGGAAGTGGCAAACGCCTCTTTCAGGGCAGGTTTTGTGCATACGCATATTAAATCATAGTCTATATATAAAATGAATGAATGGCCTCGCCCCTTCGTTGCGTGTTCCCGTTGGCGGGTTTATCTGGATTCGTGATGTAACGGACCCAGGAAGTAACTCGTTGTAGTCCCTACGAGCCATTTTTGTAGGCATTAAACTGCCAGAATTTTAAAAGACGATATCTCCGTTTGCATTTAACTTTCAGCACTGAAACGTGGCAGATATTGTTTATGCTCAAACAGCAACATTACACACTAACTAACTTTTAAAAAGTGAAATTGCAATCCACCCCTTTAAATTAGCCTAATTCGTTTTGGCTTGTTTAGCAACTTATATTTTTCATTCTTGTTTTGTTCTGAAAACCGTTCAAAATAGCCTATAGGCTAGGTACTGTGTTTATTGTTTATACATTATAACATTTCGCTTTATTTACAGGTGTTATTTATGAATGTAATAATGTGGTTTGTGCTTATCTGTGTTTAACCTAAGCTACAACGTAACATTAATGTAGACCTACATACCGATATCTAAATATGGTTTTATAATTTTATGCTATATCTACAACATTACCCTCCACTTGATGTATAATGAGCAGCAATAAACTACATTTTGACATTTTATAATGCCTAGTCATACTTCTGTGGATATTTTGGTGAAAGTAACTCAAAAGTAGTGTAACGCATTACAATTCAGAGACAGCAATATTGTAATGTAACTAATTACTTTCAAAAGACAGTAACTAGTAATATATCATGTATTACATTTTGGAGGTAACTTGCCCAACACTGCTTGCCGGTGTCCCTGCACGGTGGAGTCGCACAGTACAGTCGATGGTCTTTACACTCTTCGGTCTTCACACGAGGGCTGCTGTGACCGCTACCACATTATACTAATGTTTTTTACACTCGTCTGACAAAACGGAAATTGAATTTAGCTGGACACACTTTACTGTTTATCACAACAAAGGGGCAAGCAAGCACACAACACTGATAAGGTATAAGAGACCAAACACGACTTCAGCATGTCTCAACACAATAAACAAAACAAGCGTTTCCTAGCAACGACAACTGCGCTAAACACTAATGAGACAAGAAATAAATACATTTACGAGCTGCTTTTAATTTTTAAAAAGAGATTTATATGTATATTTGAATATTACAATAAATAAATAAATATATATATATATGTGTGTGTGTGTGTGTGTGTGTGTGTGTGTGTGTAAATATATATATATATTTTTTAATATTTATTTCAAATATATATTCTAGAATATTTTAAAACATCCTAATTTATACATTTGCGCAAAGCACACACTGTACAGGTATATGTCACAACCCTGTTGTTGTGTTGTTGTGACTATGACTGTGTTTTCTCCCTCATGTGCTCGTGACCTAGTTTTTCCTTGTGTCTGATTGTGTCATTCTGTTCACCTGTGTTCCATTAATTATCCTCATTTACCTCCCTATTTTAGTTCAAGTCTGTTCAGTTTGTCATTGTCCAGTATTGTGAATGTTCCAAGGACTCTGAGGACTTAATAAACTTCGATTTGTATTTGTGTAGTGATATGCCCTGTCTTCTGCCATCCTCTGAACCTCCTATCTGCCCTGAACCGTCAATCTGCCCCAAACTGTCTGCCCAGAAATATCTATCTGCCATGAACTGTCTGCCTGTCCTGAAGCGACCATGGAGGTCGTTCCCCTGTGGCTGGAACTCCCGGTGCTGGGAATGGCCTTATGGTGTGTGTGGGCACCACACACCGTTTCAAGCCCCCCTGATCATCCAGAACTCCTGCCCAGCCTCCCTCTCCCACCACCTCTGCACCAGTCCTCACCATTTGCCGCGGGTCTGCCAGTCTCCATCAGCCTCGTGGCTGGAGGATCCCTTGTCTCCGCCTCCAGCCTCTGAGTCCTGGATTCTGCCTCGGCCCATCGACCCAGCGGCTCCACCATGGCTCCTAGCTCCCTCCTCTCCACCATGGCCCGTCAGTCCACCAGTTACGCCGGGCTATCCTCATCCCTCCGTCTCTGCTTTGGTCAGTTGTCGACCATCCGCCACCTCGGGACACCACTCCTCTGGCTGAGCTTCATCCCTCCATCCCTCTGGTTCTGTCAGGCTCCTCTGGCTCCACCTTGGTCATCTGTTGCTCCGGCTCCACCGCGGCCTCCGGATCCCCGCCTCCGCCTCGGTCACCGAAACCATCAGCTCTGCCTTGGCCCTCTGGATCCTCCACGTCGCCCTGGCTCATTGGCTCTCTGTCTCTGCCTCGGGCTCCACAACCACCTGCTCCGCTGTCGTCGGTCAGCACCCTGGAGTCGTCAGCCCTTCCTCCACCATGTCTCCTCCATCCCTACTGCCTGTCGTGGATTTACCCTCTTGTGGATTAATTAAAGCTTATTTGACTAGATCATCTTCTTCTTCGTGCACTTATTATTCACCGTAGTGTGACAATATATACTGTTAACAATATTTTTTATATTTTTACACTGTATTATATACAATATATGATGTTTATTAAAACTTTTATATATATAAAAAAATATATAAATACAATAAATTTTATATTAAAATTAAAATATGAATTTAAAAAACACTGTTACCACTTTAAGGTCACAGTAAAGTCCCATTAGTTACGCTATTATGTTAAGTAATACATTAACATTAATTAACAATGAGCATTATGAGCAGTATTTATTAATCTTTGTTAATGCTAATTAATAAAAATACTGTTCATTGTAAATTCAAGTCAGTTTAGGTCCATTAAATAATATGAACATACATTTATTAATCTGAGTTAACATATTTGTTTTTATAACAACTAAATATTATAACATTTTTTTATAGTCATAGTATATATAGTTACAGAATATATATATATAATGTTTCACAAATATTGCACAAAAATAGGCCCTATAAAAATTTGTTTTCAATAAACTATCAATGAAATGAGGTGCTTATGGTTCAGAAACTGATGTCCATAATTCAAAAGGTCAAACTAAATATTGTATGAGTGTAGAACACGTTACAGGTTACTCATGTAAATATGGTTCTTTGAGAATAGGGAACGAGAAGCACAACACGTCGCAAAAGTTGTGGCCGAGAGTATAAAAGGGCACCTGTGAAATACATCATCCACTTCTTGTTTGAAGGAGACGTGCTGGAATTCCTGGAAAGGGACACAACATCTTGTTCCCTATTCTCAATAAATTAATACAGACATCTAAACTTCTCAAAGCCAGATGTATAAAGTAAACAAATGTTTCAAACAGATTAAAGTGCAAAAGAATTATAAAGAACAATAGGTAACACTTAACAATAAAGCCTCATCATTTAACATTAGTTAATGTATTAACATTAACAATGAGCAATACTACATTTGTTACATAAGTTATTATTCTCACAGCTGTTAATTCATGTTACCGCGGGTCCATTAAATAGTACAGTTACAACTTTTGATTTTAATAACGTTATTAAATGTTGAAAATAACTTAATAAATGCTTTAAATTATTTTTTCATTAGCAGTTTATGTTAACTAATGAGTTAACTAATGTTAAATAATAATAAATAATAAAAAAATCTAAACATTTTCAAACAATATCAAGGGCATGTTGTAGTCCAGATTAAAATTTAAAAACATTTGAAAATAAATAGCCTATTAAGTCTAGGTAGTTAAAGCTGCAGTCTGTAAGTTTTGCCTCTTTGTCACCATCTCTGGAAAAAAAGCTTCACAATAAATCACGCTACCAATGGTAATTAAATCTAACGATCACTTAGCTCATATCACATCAAACCATGCAAAATATTTTTATTGTTATGATTTTTTCTCATATTGTTCATGTTAACAACATCAGCTTTGCGTTTATGTAGTGTGTATTAGCGTTACATGTAATGTCTCGGTTACGTATGCAACCCTCGTTCCCTGAAGGAGGGAACGGAGACATTATGTCGTGACGACATATGGGGTCTTAATTGGGAGCCCGAATCCTCTCTGATTAAGAGAAAACGCCAATGAAATTTGGCTAGAAGATTTTGCATACCTGAGCCACTCCCCGTGCATACAGGTATAAATAGGCGACAGGTGCATCCACTCGTCAGATTTTACGCTGAAGACCTTAGAACTCTTCCCTGGCAACCAGCGATGGTTCAACGTTGTGGCATGGGGCCATAACGTTTCCGTTCCCTCCATCAGGGAGCGAGGGTTACATACGTAACCGAGACGTTCCCTATCTATCAGTCACTACGAGTTATGTCGTGACGACATTTGGGGTCTATGGAAAGCGCCACAACCTGAACCCCGTCATAACCCTATGGCATTGCAAGTGTTGACAAGCATGTAACCATGTCAGACAGGTGTTACACAAAGGTCGTAACCTTCCCAACGCTCCAGCGCAAATAGGCTGCCACAGGTGAGTACATTGCTGCTGGAGACAGCCAAGCCGCCATTCCTGCGACAGAAAATCATTTCTTAAGATAAGGGATTTCGATCTTCATGAAAGGTGCTTCACGTGCAAGTGAGGCCACATCCTACTCGCAGGAAGGTAACATGTGGAGAAACTGATATGGACTGGTCCAGGCCTGGGGCAGTACTACATATGGAATGGAACTCTTGAGGCAGGTCCCACCTGAGAGTAGGGAGGAACCACCGCCAACAGAGCCTGACAGAACGGTCTGTCAAAGGGAAGACACGGGTTCACAGAAAGGGAAACCTTACCATGGAAGTCTACACATATGGAGTCTACACACCTGTGATCGCTCACAGGGAATCAAGCCATATGGACACCTAGGCCAGTACAGGGGCTGACCGGAGACCCGGGCAAGCTAACACCAATACTGGGCCTGGCATCAGACTGCTCCGCTGGGTCTAACTGCCGGGGGTGCTGGAGGATGCTCAACCAGGGTTCGCCGTCCAGGGAACTTGACTGGGACAGAAAGGTGCTCGCATCCCCGTGTGCGGGGGAATGGCGCAGCAAGCGTGACACCGGCCGGTCCTTCCTACCAATTACCTATTACCCAACACACGGGAAGAAACTGGCTCAATGCAGAGACTGTAAAATCTTGTGAAGGTGTTCGGTATCGCCCAGCGAGCAGCTCTACAGATGTCTGCCAGAGAGGCAGTGCATAGGAGGAGGCAAAACTCCGTGTGGACCTAGGGGGAACGGCTTGCCCTGGGACTGGTACGCCAAGGCAATGGCATCCACTAACCAGTGGGCCAACCTCTGCTCGGAGACAGCCTTCCCCTTCTGCTGACCTCTGTAGCAGACAAAGAGCTGCTCGAAGCTTCTAAAGCCGGGTGCTCTCACGGGACACAACAACGCTAGGGCTGGATCTGCCTCCTCCGAGGGCAGTACTTGCAGGTTCACCACTTGATCACGAAAAGGCGTGGTGGGAACCTTGGGCATGTATCCAGGCCGGGGTCTCAGGACAACGTGAAACTAGGCCGGCCCGAACACAAGGCACTCTTCGCTCACCGAAAATGCTTGGAGGTCCGCAACCCTCTTGATGGAAGTGAGCGTGGTCAGGAGCGCTGTCTTAGCAGACAGAAATTTAAGCTCAACTGAATCCAGCAGCTCAAAGGGATCCTTCTGAATGCCAGCCAGGAAGGTAGAGAGATCCCAGGAGGGCACCAAGGGTGGCCTAGGAGGATTTAACCTTCTGGCACCCCTCAGGAACCTGACGATGAGATTGTGCTTTCCCAGGGATCGGCCGTCCACTGCATCGTGATGTGCTGCGATCGCAGCCACATACACTTTCAAGGTGGAGGGTGACAGCCTACGCTCCAATCTTTCTTGCAGGAAAGAAAGCACTACTCCAATCGTGCATCTTCGGGGGTCTTCTCGGCGAGAAGAACACCAGTTCATGAACAGACTCCACTTTAGTGCATAAGCTTGCCTCGTAGAGGGAGCTCTAGCCTGAGTGATGGTGTCTACCACTGCCGGTGGCAGAACACTCAAGTCTGCTGCATCCTGTCCAGGAGCCACACATAAGATCTGGGCGCAGGCGAAAGGAATTCCTTCCTCAGGGGGAAATGCCAGAGAGGCGCTGTTGCGAGGAGCGTGAGTTCCGGAAACCAGGTCCGGGTGGGCCAGTATGGCGCAACCAGCAGGACTTGTGCCTCGTCCTCCCTGACCTTGCACAGCGTCTGTGCAAGCAGGCTCCCAGGGGGAATCACATACTTGCATAGAGCCCAAGGCCAGCTTTGTGCCAGTGCATATGTGCCGAGGGGGGCCTCGGTCAGGGAATAATACAGCTGGCAGTGGGAGGACTCCTGGGAAGCAAACAGGTCTACCTGGGCTTCCCCGAATCGACTCCAAATCAGCTGGACCGTCTGGGGGTGGATTCGCCATTCTGAGGGGAACTACTCTGGGCATGCGCACTGGGCATGCGCACATCAATACAGCGAAATTTATGTCACCCTGTACAACAATAATTTTTTTCATTCTTGTAAGGGGTAGGTTGAGGGTTGGGGTAGGTGTAATCATTAATAAAACACAATCTAATAGGTATGAAATTAATTTCATTGTTCATTTCTGGTTGGAGCTGTATTCCTTCTAGCCACAACCGGAAAGCAAGCAGTGGACCCCTGACCCCCCCGCCCCCCGCAATTTACACCCCTGAACACACGTGCTCCTAACTCATGTACAAACAGTTTCCTGAAGACAAGAAAGTGGATGATGTATTTCACAGGTGCCCTTTTATACTCTTGGCTGCACCAGTTTTATACGTTTATACCTTTTATACGTCATAGGCTGCCGCCTGCCAATGTTGTAATTTTCTGTATATGTCGTTTAAAACATGATAAAATAATAAATAAATAAATAAAATAAAAAATGTTCATTGTCGTGTTTAGACTCATGCTTCAGACATCAGTCATGCCGAAGGCATTACCCATAGCGCCCTAGGGGACGCAGCGCGAGTTCCCTTTCAAAAGGGAACAATACAATTTGTATAAAATTTTTAAAAATGTGACTATTATTCATTGTAACATCTAATAGTTGACTCTAAAGAAAATATGGTAAAAAGTTACAATAAGGTTCCATTTGTTAACATTCGTTAACATGAACTAACAATGAAAATCATTCTAAAGCATTTACTATTTATTAACTAAAATTATGCAATGCAGCTGTGTATAGTATTTCACCTGTTCTGCTTTGTTTCCTCTGATGAGGTTGTCGGCCCGCTGCTCCTGGTTAGCAGCTATGAAATCTGGGATGTAGACAGAGGGTCTGGGTTTGAGCTGGTTCATGTGTGGCCGGAGCTTCTCCTGCAGACTCCAGTCCAGAACTTGAGCGCGCTCCATGGCTCTGCCGAGGTCCAGAGACGAGATATCCCAGCCTGTGTAGACGCAGGACACAGAGTTACCAATCACTGCACAACGACAAACAGAAACATCAGATCCACGAGAGCCTAATGTATTTACCATCAAAAATTACGTCATTGGGATGCACCATCGGCAGCAGATCTCTGAAGGGAACGTAAACCTCTCCATCCGGACCGGATCCCAGACACACCGTAGATGACTCCAGCAACGAGCCGTAGTAATTTGCTTTCTGAATGGAGGACATTACAAGCTGATTCCCAGCTGACAGGAAGCATTCTCAGAACGTTCTGGCAAGGTTCTCTGGACGTTATGAACAAACGTTCTTCCAATGATGTTAATAAGATGTTTATGCAATGTTATCTGGTCTTTAACAATGTTCTCAAAATGTTATCTCAAAAACGTTATTTATACAGTTCATGCTGGGGGTTTTTTTTTGGGGGGGGGGGGGGTTGTTTTGTTTTTTTACATTTTAGTTGGATGTTCATCTGTTTTTTTTAATGTCACTATTTGTTTCAGAACCTTCAGAGAACGTTTAAAAGTAACATTCCCATAATGATTCCAAAATAGTAAAATGGAACCTTCCCTTAACGTACATATAACCAAGACGTTTTTAAGACATAAAAAAACTAAACAATTTGAAATAACAGAACATTCAGAAATAATGTTTTCAATACTTAATGGGAACATTTTTAGAACATATTTCTGTTAGCTGGGTTATTTGGCTAAAAATGATGATTCTTTAGGGCAATGGTTTTCATCGGTTGTGTGAAAATGAAAAAAGAGAGCCAATTTTCCTATAATCATGCAAAATAAATATGCTAATTAAATTTTTTTGTACATTTTTACTGTTATTTTTTATTTATTTGCCTATAATAATGATAATAATAATTATAGCTGTAAGTAGCAATTAAGGGTCCAAGAAGCAGAAGCAAGCAAGCAAGCATCAGATAAACTGAAGTAATGATTAACTGAAGCCATTTTAAGGTAGTTTTAGTCAAAATGGCTGAAAAATCATAAATACAACCACTAGTAATATAATTTAATGGCTTATCACTTTTGACCAATAGGTGGCACTTATCAGTCGATGTGGTTTGTTCTGTGTGAGCTGATAATGGCACACACAAACTTTTTGAGTACTGTCAGGACATGGTACAGAAGACACATACCGAGTTTCGTAACGATACGCCAATACGTTCGTAAAATATAGCATTTTATGACAAAATTCTAAATGGTCGACACCCAAAATGGCTGACATGGGAAAATTCGGTATGGTTCAACTCGGTATGCTGCACCAAATCTAAAGAGATCACAAAGAGTTTTGTCATTTTTGGTCAAACCATTCAGAAGTTATAAGCAAAAAGAGCCATTTTTCATATCTCCTGACCACTAGGTGGCACTGCACTGACACAGTGCAGGTAGCCTCACATCATGGTTGTTATAACACACACCAAGTTTGATCTCAATACGTTAAACCGTTGCGGAGATATAGCCTCATCGATTTTTGCATGCTCTTCATCAAATTCGTTCGTGCATTATTCGAGAACGGTTTGACTACTCAGCTTTATTTCCAAAACTTTTAGCTAGCATGCTCTGAAGATGATCTGAGCCAATTTGACTGAAAATCAGCATTATTATTAAATCTTATTATTAATAAATTAAAAATTATTATTAAATATAATTATCAGTATTATTAAAAATTGTAAAAAACTTGACCTTACAAATTTTACATTTTGGATACCATGAACCAAGGATTCAGAGGAAAAAAATATTTTGCTTCTAGACCTTACGGTTCAAAAGTTTTTAGCATAAAAATTAGTGAAATTGTGGACAAGTGGTGGCGCTAGAGAGTTTAAGTTAGAGACTCCAAACTTGCAATGGTTAATATTGAGACTGTCTGTATGCCATATTTTATAACTTTCCCGCAAGTGGTTCTATGGGCTGCCGTAGACTCAAGAGGGGAAGAAGAAGGAGAAGAAGAAGAAGAATTCGCACCTTCAGTGCTTAGCCCCTAATAAAATACAGCGTTTTCTTTACTCAAAAAGGGGGGAAAAAACATGAAGATAGTCTTGATCTGGTAGTCCTCCACTTATTCATAACTGTAACAAAGGGAGGCGTGACAACAAAGTGGAGATCCACGTGCAGGCTTCATTCTATAGAGCGTAGTCAGAACAGGCAGGGTCAAACACCAGCAAACAAACACATCCAGGGCAAAGGCAAAAAAGGAATCCACAAGTCAGGCAATGGTCAGGGCAGGCAGCAAACAATCATAAACAAGGAAACAGTCCAGAGATCAAAACACGAAGGCAAGGAAACAGGGAAACTAGAAACATGCAAGAGCTAATCAACATTCACCAGCAAAGAGAGAGAGAGAGAGAGTGTGTGTGTGTGTGTGTGTGTGTGTGCTATTCTTATAGTCCTACTAATATGAGGCAGCTGTGAACTGGTAATAAGTGCTGATGAGTCCGGGTAAAGGATTATGGGGAATGGAGTCCTGAGTGAGTGGCAAGGTACAGGATGGAGTGCCCTCTAGAGGAGCTCATGGGCACTCCAGCTGGTGATCGTGACAGAGTCCCCACCCTAAGGAGTGGCTTCCAGATGCTCCTTAACAGACCAGAGTCCTGGAGGGAGGTGGAGTGGAGGCGGAACAGGGGGAGGGATGGAGGGCCAGGTCCATGAGAAAGGGGAGGAACAGGAGAGTGAGGCACAGCCGGTGGAACAGGAAGACAAGGTGGGGCAGGGAGCCAGGGCGGAGCCGGCAGAGCAGGGAGTATCAAGGCACAGATCTGGGAAAGGGTACAGACATTTTTTTTGCAGCATTTTTGCAGCATTTTTGCAGCATTTTGCACCAATGAGCACAGTGCTCTCCATCATCCGTAAATGGAAGAAGTTTGGAACCACCAGGACTCCACCTAGAGTGGGCCACCCGGCCAAACTGAGTGATCAAGGGAGAAGGGCCTTAGTCAGGGATGTGACCAAGAACCCGCTGTACGTGTTTCTCTGTGGAGAGAGGAGAACCTTCCAGAAGAACAACCATCTCGGCAGCACTCCAACAATCAGTCCTGTATGGTAGAGTGGCCAGATGAAAGCCACTCCTCAGTAAAAGGCACAAGACAGCCTGCCTGGAGTTTGCCAAAAGGCACCTGAAGGACTCAGACCATGAGAAACAAAATTCAAAATGAAACAAAGATTGAACTCATGTCTGTAGGAAACCAGGCACCGCTTATCACCTGGCCAATACCATTCCTACAGTGAAGCATGGTGGTGGCAGCATCATGCTGTGGGGAAGATTTTCAGCGAAAGGAACTGGGAAACTGGTCAGGACTGAGGGAAAGATAAATTTGGCATTGTACAGAGACATCCTTGATGAAAACCTGCTCCAGAGGGCTCTGGACCTCAGACTGGGCCGAAGGTTCATCTTCCAACAGGACAACGACCTTAAGCACACAGCCAAGATAATAAAGGAGTGGCTACGGGACAACTCTGTGAATGTCCTTGAGTGGCCCAGCCAGAGCCCAGGCTTGAACCCGATTGAACATCTCTGGAGAGACCTGAAAATGGCTGTCCACTGACGCTCCACATCCAACCTGATGGAGCTTGAGAGGTCCTCCAAAGAAGAATGGGAGAAACTGCCCAAAAATAGATGTGCCAAGCTTGTAGCGTCATACTCGAAAAGACTTGAGGCTGTAATTGGTGCAAAGGGTGCTTCAACAAAGTATTGAGCCAAAGGCTGTGAATACTTATGTACATGTGAGTTTTTGTTTTTTATTTTTAATAAATTTGCAAAGATTTCAAACTTCTTTCACATTGTCATTATGGGGTATTGTTTGTAGAATTTTGAGTAAAATAATTAATTTAATCCATTTTGGAATAAGTCTGTGACAACAAAATGTAGAAAAAGTGAAGCCATTTATGCTGCGGCACCCGGGGAGCAGCTGGGGGTTCGGTGTCTTGCTCAAAGGCACCTCAGTCGTGGTATTGAGAGTGGAGAGAGAGCTGGACATTCACTCCCACCACCTACAATCCCTGCCGGCCCGAGACTCGAACCCACAACCTTTAGATTACGAGTCTGACTCTCTAACCATTAGGCCACGACTTCCCCAAGATAAGTAAATAAGTGGTTAATAAATAAAAGTAAATCCCCTAGTTAAGTAAATAAGTGTTATTTATTAGTTAAGTATTAGTAAATAGCCAAATTTATAAAGCAATGTTCCAACATTAATAGTCATTAGTAAGCAGTTCATAAATACAGCTATAAATGTTTTGTTCTTGAGCATATCTATAATATTAAATAATTGTATTTTCATACTTTATTAATGATCAATTTATCATTTCTAAATTATTATGTTATTTACAAACCAGTCATTTATGAGTTGTCAGTGGTTCATAAGATCATTTAGGAAGTGTAAGTAAATGATTAATAAACTATTTAAATGTACATTTATAAATCTTATTTAGACACATGATAATAGTTGCTCGGTGTGTTAATAAATGCTTTATTAACACATATTCCTGCTGTAATTCATGATTAAGTCAGGTAGTTATAAAACATTTAGTAGTTTATTTGTGTGAGCTCATCTAAAGTGAGGACTATTTATACCTTATAAAGCATCAGGAGATTTAAAGGCTCAGTTATCTTCCAAACAGAAAAGTTAAACACAACACAGAGGGATACAAAACACAGAAATATTTTTTCAAGATGCAAAAAATGAAACTGTACAACTGTACACTTGATAAAAAAAAACAAAAATAAACGTCTGCAATTTAATAGAAAAAATAAATAAATAAATATAAATTCAAGTGTACAGTTGTACCGTTTCATTTTTTGCATCTTGTGTTGTGTTTGTTTATTTTTTTCTGTTAGGAAGATAACTGAGCCTTTTAATCTCCTTTGTAATAGATATGCTTATAAATAAAGAACAAGGCATTTATAGCTGTATTTATAAACTGCTTACTAATGACTATTTAATGTTAGGATAATGCTTTATAAAGGATGAACTGACTATTTACTAATGCACACTTTAAACCATCGATAATAACGATGTGACCTAAAGTGGATTTTGATTCTATAATAGGCAGGCATGTACTCTTTGTATGTTTTATAATGGATTGAATACAACACCTGTTTATTATTTGTCATAAACATCATTTTTAACATTAACATTCATAACATTGACACACTTAGCTAAAATCTAAGCCTCTGTACCTTCAGGCCGGTCTTGGTTTTCCAGGTCAGACCCAGTTTATTGGCCAGGACTGCAGCTGTGACCGTGGTGCCGTTATTTCCACCCCATCCCACCAGCATCACACCCAGCCTGGGCACCTTCCTCTCGGTGCGGAAGGTGAACTCGGTGTTGGAGGGCGTCACCTTATTAACATAAAACATGCAAAACACTTGTTTACCAGTAGCAATGCAACTTTCTGATTCAGACTCTGAAATATAAAGTTGCATTGCCTTCAGCATTGCACAAAGCAGAAATGCATGAGTTTAAAGGGTTGAGAGACTCACAGTGAACGCGTCTCCATCTCTGCGCACAGAGGCAGTGTGGTAACAGTAACGCGACTCGATGTGTTTCTCAGTGTATTTCACATCGGCGCTGTTGATACGAACTTTCACAGGCATGATAAACAACCTGCAACAATGCATTTTAAGTCAAAAATACCGATGCAACATGCGTCTGTGTAACATGCAGTAGAGACAGCCTATTGTACTAAAGTTGCATTTAATATATTACTGAATAATTTATAATATTATAATCTAACAGGCTATAAATAGTCTTCAGCACTAGACATACCTTTAATGATATTCTCCGAGCAGAAGGAAAATGTAGGGTTATGCAAGGCTTTAGTTTTAAGATTTAATATTAAAAGACTTAAAGTAATCTCTACTAGTTCCGTGTTGTCGTAGGTTGTCGGTCACCTTCCGCGTCTCCGGTTCCGTCTGCCGGTCAGTCGTGCGCCGCTCTCACTTTATCCTGCAGAGGCGGAGTTACCGAAACCTCCTGTATTTTTCCACTCGTGAATGAAAATGCGACGATGGATGCTTCTGGAGTCTGCGTAACAAAAGCCGAACGATTCCGCGCGTGCGTCAATGGATATCAATCTGCGCAGCGTTTTCCTAAAGCATCGTAAACCATTGAAACCAATGCAGCTACGATCCACTTAAGGTTGCGATGCTTTTCGGAAACACAGCCCAGGACTGTAATGCACATATATGAAATATTGCATTTGACGCAACTAGAAATGCAGCTGCTTGATTAAACTACATTGTGTGAATTTAACCCCGTCACATGCAATAAATAAATAAATAAATACATACATATTTTTCATATAGCTATTTTAATAATATTTAATATATTTTATTCATTCGTTTATAATATTCGCAGCATTTGTCAAACTCGTCAGAAGTGCAGAATTCCAATGCATTGTTCAAAATAAATAGCCTACGTTTTAATATATTTTATATTTAAGCTTATTCGATATTTTATATATATTTTGTATAGCAAAGCAAAATATTAGTAGACATTAATATTGAGAGGTATAATAATCCCTGCAAATCTGGTGAAAACATTCATTTCTCAACAGCATTTGTAACCCTGTCAGAAGTGCAAAAATTCAATGCATTATTTTTTATGTCTTTAACACAAGATATCTGGTGATCCAGCTCAATAGGAGTCGTGTGAAGGATGAGGCTTGTACAAAAAAATTTAAATGAAAAAAGTTTCCAACTCCGCTGAGTCAAAGGAGATTTGTAAGCACTTTTTTTTCTTTTCTTTTTTTTTAAATAGTGGAAAGGTACCGAGTTAGTGAAGAACAACCAGACTCTGCAGGGCATCAGAATGTTCTAGAAACTCAAGTTTCCCACACAGACACTGGAAAAATACTGATAGTGTTGAGCAGTGAACGTACTTCCGCTTCCTCTTAAGGCTGTTAGTATGTCCCTGTTTTTGTTATTAAACGTCACATCTGCTGTTTTATTAAAGTTGCATGCATTTTTTTAACTCTTTCCGCGTCACTGACGGAATTTTCCAGCTTTCCGTGTTTTATGGTGTGAGGCGCTATTACGCATCTTCTGAAAGAATGCATGGATCAAAAGGAACATGAAGCAGAAACAAACGCGATCATCAAACGCTAAACAACACATAATTTAAAACTGCCTAACGTTACCGAATGAAATGTCGAGCCAGGAAGTGGTTTAGGACTGTGAAGGTTTGGGTATGCTGAGAGAAGCGATCTATTCCATCTGCATCAAAAACAAAACGCCATTTCCTCAGCTTTTTGTTCAAAATGGTGCTGCTTGTTTTATTTTTTTATAAAACCTAACGTTACCCACATTCAAGTGCTGATTTAAAAATAATAATAATAATGCAATTAAGGTAGAATAAAACGGTTGTCTGTTTTCTTTGTTGTTTTTACATCTTTGACACAATCTGTATTGTTAAAAGTGCTATATAAATAAAGGTGACTTGAAGGTGACTTGACATGTTGCATGTTCAGATATTCATAAAACAAATATTCTGGGGTCATGAAAATTTTGTGAAAATGATCAAAAATGATGGCAATAAAACAACAACAACAAACACTGGCGAAGAAAGAGTTTAGAGCTCAGATGTTATTTACTGCAAAACATTAACTTTTTTCCATAGTGACATACAACAAGCATTCAAACACTTCAAAGGGACTCTATCAAATAAAGACATGAAAGAACAAAAGTAACCTCGGTTCCCTGAGATAAGGAAATGAGGGTTATGTCAGGGTATGAGGCTTGGGAAAACTCCTGTTTACTCTGTTACTGAAGCCTGATTTGTTCATGTTTCTGTAGCTGCACAAACCAATGGCGCACGAGCCTGCCAGAAGGGTTGGAGCCGACCGCTATATAAGTCAGCTTGTAGCATGTCAGCCTTATAGCATGGCAACCTCTGCAACGCTCCTTCCCTTATCTCAGGGAACCCGAGGTTACGCAAGTAGCCGGAGCATTCCCTATGGAACAGTAGTCTCAGCCTAAGACGTCACGCCCACAGACCGCAGGCTGAACGGTTGATGCATATGGCACAAAAAAAGTGGAAACACTTCAGGAGTTTTGAAGTCGTCATCTGATTGGTTGAATTTTACAAGATTTCCGGGAGACGTGTGTCGCGTTCTTTAACGTTCCGCGTAGAAACAAATATGCCGTGACGCCAAACTCCCTCATGAAAGAAGAAAGACACCGTGTTTGCAACTGTGATGATGAACGCTTATCAAGATCAACTAAACACTAGATTTTCAAAAGTATGTGAAATATCAAAATTCGCAGCATATAACCTTTAAAATACGTCCGGGAGTTTTACACACCGGTCTGTTATTGTGGCAACATTTCCATGCCCCGAAGCGTGACGCTGTACGAAACGAACTGTGGCTGGTTGTTTGGCATGTCGGTTAAACGGCCTCATGGGTGGGCCTTGGCCAATGAAAGCTGCCATGGATTCCAGACCTTCAGCGGTCAGTCTGAAGATCTGGCTACGCAAGACTAACGCAACAGGAACTTCCATTGTGTCAGCATATGATGCTTGGGGAATGCATCCAATAGCAAGCTCAGCCCCGGAGCACTCAACACTAAGGACTACATAACATGGCCTTTTCCACTTGAAAGGGAAATAGGCAGATTCAAGCATACAGAATTCATGCCTGCATGGCAGGGACATCCAAATAATAGAATCTGGCAAAGGTAGACGGCGATGACCAGCCAGCGGCTGCACAAATCTCACCAATGGAAATCCCACTAGACCATACCCAAGAGGAGACCATCCCTCAAGTGGAGTCCATCCCTCAAGTGGAGTGGGCCCTAACTCCTATAGGGTACTGCAAGCATGTTGAGGCATAAGCCAAGGCTATAGCATCAGCAAAATAGTTTCTGCTTCATGACAGGCAGCCCTTTAGAGCCCCAGAGCACTCCACATACACTCTCAAAGCCCGCACTGGGTAGAGTGGATTGAGACCCTGCTCACCATTCGCAGAGGGGAGTGCTAGAAGGGTAATGACTTGTGCTCTGAACGGGGTTGAGAGCACTTTCAGCACATAGCCATGTCTCGGTTTGAGGATGACTCAACAGTTGTTAGGCCCAAACTCGAGACAGGAAGCGCTGATTGACAGTGCTTACAAGTCACCTACTTACAAGTCACCTACTCGCTTGACCGGTCAAAAGGAGGACGGTCTTAAGCGACATGGGCCGCAAGTCGGCCGAATGGAGTGGCTTAAAGGGAGGGCCCCTTAGGGCCCTAAGGACTAAAGGCAAGTCCCAAGACAGCACAGTGTGAGGACAAGGCAGGTTTAATTTCCGAGCTCCCCTCAAAAACTTAACGACCAGGTCATTACTCATTTATCTGGTTCCTGTGGTCTTGTCCCGATGACCATCTTGAAGACAAGGTCTTCACTGGGGATCTGTTTCTGGGGCCCATCTAAGATGTCCTGGTCTCCGCTGACATTCAGGGCTGTAGAGGTCATCTCTAGGTGCTGATCCACAATCTGGGCTGGATATGGACTGGATCTGGTGGCTTCGGAACAAGAAAGAAACAGACTAATATTAACATAGATGCCATTCTTCTTACAATATAAGTACATTGTGTGTTATGGGAGGTGTTCCCGGTTCCGGTTGATCTAATTAATGCAGCCTAACACCTAGCCTAACTGATTTGAATAGTAGAATGTGTTGTGTGTAAACCAGGTTAAAGGGATGGGTATATAATCTAGATTTAAATTAACAGAGTGTGTCTGCCTCCCGAACAGTGTTAGGTAGATTGTTCCAGAGTTTGGACGCTAAATAGGAAAAGGATCTGCCGCCCGCAGTTGATTTTGATATTCTAGGTCAAGGGTCGGCAAGTAAGTTTGGCATCATGCCAAAAAAAAAAACAATTTTGCCACTAGATGGCAGGCCAGAACATAGTCAAAGGATAATTTAAGAAATTAATTTATGAAAAATGCAACTAGAATTGCCTGTGACAGACTGTTACAGTGTCTTTTGTAACTGGCTACTCTGTGTTAAATCCTGTCAGGAGAACAGTCATTAACAAAAATCCATATTTGTGTGGCGGTGTCCGGCAGGTATGATACTTTCAGGTGTGGGTGAAGGGATGAGAGCGAGGACTCACTTGCAGGAGGAAATAGGGCTTTATTAATTATGAAATAATATCAACAAACAAAAACTATGAAAACGGACAGGACAGGACAGGACAGGACAGGACAGGACAGGACAGGACAGGACAGGACACAGGGTAACATCGAGGACGAACCGGCACAGGACTGCAAACACAAGGAGATTATAAAGGAAGCAAATGAGGAGTGTAACGAGTAAACACAGGTGGGGCAAATTAACCAATAATCAGGAAACAAGGTGGGTGGGGTCAAGACAATTGACACGAGAGCACATGGCACATTGAACCAAACAAGACAAGCCATGTGCTCAAACAAAACAAAAACACAAGCACATGGCCAGCAAAACAATCACTAACCATGTGCAAAACCGGACACGAACACGCAGCTAATGAGGAGACTCATACGTTGCATGTTCACAAAACATGACAAACATGAAAGCACGCATCCAGTGAAAAACACAAGCTGCGTGCCACACAGAACAAGAGAAAAAAGCACGCGGCCAAAACCGAACCGCGTGCCGAACAAAACACACACACAGAGGACAGAGGAGCGCATGGCACGAGCGAAGTCGAAATCTCACGCTCCCACAGCGAGACAAACCTGGAGCGTGAGTGTCCGAACCCCGACACGAAACCAGAACCGAGCCTGAACAAGACAGGAGTGCCGGGATCCGAACACCACGCCCCAACATGAAACAGAGCACGCAGACGAGAGAGCACACAGCTCGAGCACACTCTTAGCCACGCGCTCACCAGAAAACAAGACAAGGGAGTGTCAGGGCTCCGTCACAAAACCAGGAATAAACTAGACCGAAGTGACAGAACCCTGACAGAGACAGTCTAAATCCTGACTGGAAATCCTCACAGATACCTTTTTTCTCTAAGAAGGAATATAATTGTGAGGATACCGCTTTTTCTCGTATCTTTGACAGAAAAGGGAGATTCGAGATCGGTCTGTAATTAACTAGATCTTTGGGGTCAAGTTGTGTTTTTTTAATGAGAGGCTTAATAACAACCAATATGATACTCATTTCATAAATCTTATTTTCCTGTTAGTTAAATATCATATTCATAAATTTTCTAAATGCAGACTTATTTTTTTTTTAGATTCAAACTTGAAATGAAAATATATTTTGAATCTATTGCATTCTCTACAAACTTAAAAGCAATATGAACAATGGCTTTGCTAAAGGACTTGGCACTTCCTCTGGACTGAAAGACTGAATGACACTGGACTGTTGTTGTATTGTTATGATTTGACAATGATGTTATTGTTTTTTCAAGCTTTCAATAAAAAAAATAAAAAATAAAAACCTCTCATCTCCCGATAGTAAAACAATCTCTGGTAGGCAATATCCTCCTGAAACCCACCCAGCTATGGAGTTTTGGTCTCTGTAGTGGACATTATATATTAGTGAATTTCTCTGAGATTTTAAATGCCACAGTTATAAGTCTGGAAGTCCTTTAGAGCACATTCTGGGCTATTCAGAGATACCAAATGATTGGATGTTTCACATGATCACTCCCTCTCCTTGCTCTTTAAAGATGCCTGACATTAATCTAGCGATAAAGTTAATCCTAATGGAAATATGATATTTTGTAATTATCATTTAAATCTGATTAATTTTCTAATTGTTTGTCATAAATCAACATCTCAGGAAAATGTTATGGGATTTCAAATTAAAATAAGACTTCCTGTTATGAAACAAGTCATAATTTGATACATGTCTGCTGTAGAGGACGCCAGGACAGTGAGTGTGTTTATTACACATTTTGGGAGACAAAACTAATGAAATATTAGATATTATTATGAAAATCTGGCCAATTATAACTCCCATTACTACACTTCGTTTTTCAACATGCTGTCTCAACAGCACTTTAATATGCAAATTATATACAGTGTATAGATAACATTTGTAATGTTTGACATAAAAAAAAAATCCTGAAACCTAAAAATTGATTTTGAATTGTTTTTGCCTTTTCATGTCTATTCATGTCATTTTATTTTTTAGAAAAACTGAGTCCTGGTGTCCTCTAGCATAACATTAAATAATAAAATTATATTTTTCCATTTTTTTTTCTTATGCTCTAAACAATGTAATGACATGAAAAAATACTAAATTCACTAAACTTATTTTTTCTGGGTCTCAGGAGGCATGACATCATGAATTTCTTTCACTTTTTTTTTTTTTGTTTCTTATATTCTAAAGATTTCTTTATTCCATCCAGTTGGGCCTTAAAAAAAATTAAAATTTATTTTTTGTTAAATTTTTAAGAAATAGTTGTGAAATTGAATAAGGTTCATGATTTCAATTAATTAGACATACTTTCTGATTACTAACATTTAATTATCAAAACAAAATCCAGACTAAAAGCTAAATTTACCGATATAAAACCGATATTTCAGTTTATTTGTTTGTTTGAAGACATACAAATGAAAACCATCAAAATGCAACAATTCTCACTATTCAAGAATTAATTAATTTTGTTCAACAAACAAAAACGATGAGTTTCACAGTGCAAAAAATCCACATCAGGGAATGCATAGATGAATATTCATACAGAATTACAGTACTCGCTAAACAAGAACAAGTACTCAAGTGCAAATACAAAAATCAAGCAAGACTATGCATAAGAAAGCATCTGGATTTGACTTTAATCAGACTTCAGACAGTGCAATCAGAAGTAAACATCTAGCTGGTCTTGTATGCAAGTTTTTACGAGATTGTGTGTTGCAGCTTCTCATGGTCGTTAATGTCGATGTATTTGGCAGACTGATAGCTGTTGAAGCACTCGATCTTTCCGTTCATGAGGACGGGATGATGGATGCGGTTTTCATCTGAATGCATGAAGCTCCTCTTCATCTTGTGCTCCAGCTGCATGTGATTCTGCGGCGGCAGGCCGAGACACGCTCTGCAGATTCACAAACAAACACATTAAACAATAATGCACAATTTTCAGGGGAAGTTGCTAAAGGAATGTCAATTTGTTGCTAAATGACGTTGTGATGTCATGCAAAATTGTGTCTGCATCAAATCTCAGCAAAAATATATTTTATATATCTTCATTTATATTTGTTTGTAAGATGATATAAATGCTATAATAACTGTATTTTAAATACAACATTGAATTATTGAACACTTACACATTTTTTAACAATTTAAGGTTTTTTTATTAGTTTGTAAACTAGAAAAACATTCTGAACAATTATATTTTTAAGCAGTGTATTAGTAGTTACTTAGTATTCTGCACTCTAAGAAGGGTCTGTAAACATAGGGCACAATCTACTATGTTAATATGAAGGAATTTTCCATATTGATTTTTCACAGGTTTTTTTACCTGCATTTTAAATTCTGCATTGTGTTTTGTGTGTTCGGGTTACAGGGTTACAATGGATAATGCATAACGGATGTGTCTTGGAAAATTGCTAGTACCTTTTCCATTTTTCTAGGTATTTTTCTTACATTGTAGCCTACGAACTTATCAACAATCGCTAGTACAAGCTAACAAGGTTTATTATAAATTAACAATTATTCAATTATTATTAAATTGCAAATAGCAGCTAACTTAATTCACGTGATGTGTGTACTGCTAAGCATCTTTGGTTTCCTCTTTTTGTGTAATTTAGATGGAAAATGTGTGACATTTTATCGTTTGGGTCACTTAACAAAAGTTGCTAAAAGTTGCCAAATAAATTTTAAAAATAGAGTATTAAATAAAAAAAAAATTGTCTGTTAGTCTGAAAAGTTGCTGATTTTAGTAACAAAATTGTTGACGCACAGACTGGTTAGATCACATGACCATATTAGACCACAACACATTAGATCCGCACCACTGTCCATTTTTAAGCAGAAACTTATTCTCTGTTGCTTTTAAATAATGTGTATATATATGGCCTTTTTTTTCCTCTTAATTGTGTTTTTTTGGTATTTAGTTTTATCTTTGAATTGTAAAGCACCTTGGACAACGAGCATTGTAATTATATGGTGCTATATAAATAAAAATGAGGTCTGACCTCATGACGTTCTCGATGCACGCCCGCTGGCGGAAGAAGGCGTTGACCACCGGCGCTCCCTGCGGCACGAGCGGCGCTTTTAAGAGGAAGCTGAGCAGCGACAGAACGCTGTGAAAGCCCTGGAAAACCGGATCGTGCTGAGTGCAGAACGTGATTCTCTGACACAGTTCTGTCAGGATCACCAGATCCAGAATAATGGGACTGGCCAGCAGAGAGTCCTGGACACAAGCAGATGACAGATGCATACACAAATGTGACTGGTGCATTAGCCGTACGTTTTAGGAAATAATAAAACAGATTACACAGGGCCCTAAAAATGTCATTTTTTATAAACTTTTAATAAATTATTGTTAAATTGTATGAGCTTCATGATTTCAATTAACTACCCATGCTTTTTGATTAACATGTAACCTTTAATTGAACCATTAAAAGAGAATGCAGAAAAATTAAAATTGAAAAGCCCAGTGTTTAGTGATCTGTGATGATCTCACCTCACAGGTGTTGTGCAGAGCGATGGTGTTTGTTCCTCCCATCATGATCTCTGAAGTGTACTCATCCATCGCACGCTTGCTGTCGCCCACATAGGGCACATATTTAATAACCACCTGTTCAGACAAACCAGTCAGACGTTATTTATGCATTGCAGCGATCTCCTGTTAGCATTTACACATCTGAGCTGATCTACCGTACAGTTCAAAAGAGCATCTGTAGGATTTATAATGTTTTAGCCTCTTCTGCTCATGAAAGCTACATTTATTTGATCAAAAATACAGTAAAGCTTGTGAAATATTATTGCAATGTAAAATAAATGTAATTTGTATTTTCAGCATCATTACTCCAGTCTTCAGTGTCACATGATCTTCAGAAATCATAATAATATACTGATTTACTGCTCAACAAACATTTCTGATTATTATCAATGTTGAACACAGTTGTGCTGCACAATATTTTTGTGGAAACCATGATGCATTTTATGTTTCAGGATTCACAGATGAATAGAAAGTTCAAAAGAACAGCATTTATTTAATCTTTTGTCACATTAGTAATGTCTTTACTGTCACTGTTGATCAGTTTAATGCATCGTTGCTGAATAAATAGTTTTTAAATCACACCTCTGAGCAGTAGTGTATATGTAATATAGTGTCAGACTCACGCAGTGGTCAGGTTTCTCCCCGGGTCGGAACAGTACAGGGTTCGACTGCACCATGTCATCCACCACGTTACTCTTGGAGATTTCTTTAGAGCGAAACTGTTGCGGCGCCGACAGATTCAGGCCGTCGTTGTTGCCAAGATGATTATAACTCACTATAGAAGTTGGCTGAAAATTACAATTTAATTTTTTTAATAATATGCAATATAGAATATTTCACATAATATAAAATATATGATATAAATAACACAATAATAATATATAATTTATGTATTACAAAAATATAGAATATTTGATATAATAAAATAACAGAAGAAATATTTAATATTATATTGATGATTTTCCAGAATATATACCTATGGCACTTTTCATAAATATTGTACAAAATTTTAATCTAAAAAAAAATTACCAGTGAAATGAGGTGCTTAAGGTTAAAAAATGAATGATTGTCAATCAAGAGGTCAAAATAATTGTATATGCATCCAAAAAAACAACAACAACACTACAATGTGTGTAAAAAATGTATTGAATGAACAGTATAAAAATGTAATGTGATAATTTACTGAAACATATCTAATAATTTTCTTCTGAAGAAGAAAATTATGGTACAATGTTACAATAAGGTTCCATTATTTAACATTAGCAACAATAAAAATAATTCTAAAGCATTTAAATACCCTAGGTCAAGTTCATTTCAACTTTTACTAATAAATTATTAAAATCAAAAGTAGAATCTGTTAATATTATTTAATGGATTTGAGCTGAACTAACAATGAACTACTGTTAACAAAGATTAATAAATAAGTACTGTAACAAATTACAAATTAACATTTAATTTAATCCAGAAAAATTAAAACCGATAAAGTGGAACCCAGAAAAATTAAAATAGGAAAAATTATAATGCATAAAATGTAAAACATAAATTTAATTTGGGAAAAAATAAAGCAGAAATCGGGGGGGAAATAAAATGGATTTCATAGGGTCCTAAAATTAACCATTAAGACAGAATCCAGAAAAATTCAAATGGAAAATTAAAAATGGAATGTGGAAAAATTAAAATGCAAAAGAACTGGATTAGAAAAAGTAAATTGTTCTTTGTTGGCTCATTTTAGTCAATGCACTTTATTGTTAAATGTTACCTAAATTATATTTGTGCATTTACTGCTTAAATGAAATAATGGGACACTAATGCAAGTGTTAATGTTTCAGATATTTAATGTGTTTCTCTCACCTTGATTCCAGCGCTGATCAGGAAGTCCACCAGCACAGACTTGAGTTTGGTCTGTCCGGATTTGAAGTCGTCTCCACTGATGAAGACGCCGTGCTGGAGGGCCAGATCCACGGCTCCGGGGACAAACGTGTTCTGTGGCGAGCCGTTAATGTAGGCGCAGCCCTCCAGAATACTGGCCACCGCAAACATGGTGGAGGGAGACACTTCACCTCCCCTCTGAGACACAAACATCCCAGAAATCATTAATACCAGTGATTCTGACTGATTCTGATTCAGTACACATCAGTGTTTTTATCAGGCTTGCCTGAATGGTGTTGAGCAGGTTCTCTGCAGTGTCGTTGACTCCAGTAATCACGTCACAGAATCGCTCGGTGTTTGCGGTCCAGAGAACGATGACTTTATCCACGCCGCTCTTCTTTCTGAAATCACAGATATCTCTGCGGATCTGAGCCACCTAAAACAGGACACAAGAATATTTCAAACATCCAGATTTATACATTTACTCAACAAACACACAATATATATACTTATATATGTGTCCCTGCAGCACAGAAACAGTCATAAATAACACAGGTATATTTGTAGCAATAGCCAACAATACATTGTTTGGATCAAAATTATACATTTCTCTTTTATGCCAAAAATCATTAGGATATTAAGATCATGTTCCATGAAGATATTTAGTAAATTTACTACCGTAAATATATCAAAATTAATTTTTGATTAGTAATATGCATTGCTAAGAACTTAATCTGAACAACATTAAAGGATATTGTGATTTTTTTGCTCCCTCAGATTCCAGATTTTCAAATAGTTGTATCTCAGCCAAATATTGTCCAATTATATTATTTAAATACTATTTATTCAGCTTTCAGATTATGTATAAATCTCAATTTCAAATTGACCCTTATTACTGGGTTTGTGGTCCAAGGTGACATTATAAATATATATATATATATATATATATATATATATATATAGAGAGAGAGAGAGAGAGAGAGAGAGATGTTCATAAATCAAAATGTCAAACTAAATATTATATGAGTGCAGAAAAATTTGTACAATTTGTGTAAAAATGTACTGTGATAAAGTTTCACTTGTTAACATTCATTAACATGAACTAACAATGAAAAATAATTCTAAAGCATTTTTTATTTATGAACTCAAATTAATTTGAGTAATTTAGTTATACTGTACATGCAAAGTACTTTCAAATGTTGTATGCATGTATGCAACCACCCAAAAAGGAAGAGAATGCAATGCAACTTTATGAAAAAAATAAATAAATAAAAAATAAATATTGCTGGGCAATGATTAATCACAATTAATGGCATCTAAAATAAAAGATTTGTGTACATAATATTTGTGTGTACTGTATATATTTATTATGTATATATAAATACACACATGCATGTATATATTTAAGAAAAATATGTTTTGTTTATATATTAAATATGTGACCCTGGAGCACAAAACCAGTCATAAGGGTCAATATATTTAAATTGAGATGTATACATCATCTGAAGCTGAATAAATAATCTCTCCATTGATGTATGGTTTGTTATGATAGGACAATATTTGTCTGAGATACAACTATTTGAAAATCTGGAATCTGAGGGAGCAAAAAAATCTAAATATTGAGAAAATCTCCTTTAAAGTTGTTCAAATGAGGTTCTTAGCAATGCATATTATTAATAAAAAAATGAAGTTTTAATATATTTATGGTAGGAAATTTACAAAATATCTTCATGGAACATGATCTTAATATCCTAATGATATTTGTCATAAAAGAGAAATGTATAATTTTGACCCATACAATATATTGTTGGTTATTGCTACAGATATACCTGTGTTACTCATGACTGCTTTTGTGCTGCAGGGACACATGTGTATAAATATATAATATCAATTATATGAATATAAATATATAATGTAAATATTTTTAAAATATATACCGTATGTGTGTCTTTATATAGACATAAATTTAGACAGTACACACATATATTATATAAACAAAAACTTTAATATTCATGATTAATCGTTGCCCAGCACTAATAAAACAATAAAGAAAAATAAATTTGCATTGCATTCAGCAATGCACAAAACTAAAATTAATTTTAACATTTTAGTGATTTAGTTAACTAATGTGAATTCTTCTTATACAGTGTTGCTGATATATTTAATACAGTTCCTCACCTGTTCTGCTTTGTTTCCTCTGATGAGGTTGTCGGCCCGCTGCTCCTGGTTAGCAGCTATGAAATCTGGGATGTAGACAGAGGGTCTGGGTTTGAGCTGGTTCATGTGTGGCCGGAGCTTCTCCTGCAGACTCCAGTCCAGAACCTGAGCGCGCTCCATGGCTCTGCCGAGGTCCAGAGACGAGATATCCCAGCCTGCGCAGATATTACAGCTTCAGTCATTACTGCACAACCACAAACAGAGCGCCAGATCACGAGAGCCTAATATATTTACCGTCAAACACAATGTCATTGGGATGCACCATCGGCAGCAGATCTCGGAAGGGAACGTAAACCTCTCCATCCGGACCAGATCCCAGACACACCGTAGATGACTCCAGCAACGAGCCGTAGTAATTTGCTTTCTGAAAATGATGATTCAAACATTCTCAAAACGTTCTGGCAAGGTTCTCTGGACGTTATGAACAAACGTTCTTCCAGTAGCGTTAATAGAATGTTCATTTATGTATAATATCTATACGTAGCGTTAATAGAATGTTCATTCAATGTTATCTGGTCTTTAACAATGTTCTCAAAGTGTTAGCACAAAAATAATATCTATACATTGTTATTAACAGGGCAGTCGTGGCCTAATGGATAGAGAGTTGGACTTGTAACCCGAAGGTTGTGGGTTTGAGTATCAGGTCCGGCAGGGATTGTAGGTGGGGGGGTGAATAACCAACACTCTCTCCACCCTCAATACCACGACTGAGGTGAGACCCTTGAGTAAGGCACCAAACCCCCAACTGCTCCCCGGGCACCGTAGCATTGGCTGCCCACTGCTCCGGGTGTATGTTCACTACTGTGTGTGCACTTGGATGGGTTAAATCCAGAGCACAAATTCTGAGTATGGGTCACCATACTTGGCCACACACCACTTCCCTTTCCCCCCTTATGTTGCTTTTTAAACATTTTAGTTGGATGTTCATCTGTTTTTTAAATGTAACTTGTTTCAGAACATTCAGAGAACGTTCAAAAGTAACATTCCTATAATGTGTGCAAAATGATAAAAATTAAAAATGTTTGTAAAAAGACATTTTTAAGACATAAAACCTAAACGTTTTGAAATAACAGAACATTTTCATAACATAATGGTAACATTATGCAAATAACATTAGCAAAACGTTCTTAGAAAAAAAAATGTGTTTTCTGGGTTATTTCAATAGGCCTAATTTATAATGCACAATTGCAAAAGAATGGATGGTCTGAAATCAGATATATTAAAATGATAAAAAGCAGAAATGTCAGTTTATCCAGAAGTATCTTTATTTAATTCTACTAAAAATCATGCTGCTTTAAGGCAGTGTTTTTCACAGGTTGGGCAGAAGGGAAAATGTGCTAAATGAAATCTAAAACAAAGAGAGCTATTTTTATATAATCATGCAAAATAAATTAGCTTGTCACCTTTTTTGTGCATTTAAAAAATATTAAATAATACATTATTATTATATAATAGTAAATTAATATTACATAATAATATATAAATTTTATTACAAAATGTATATTAATTCTATCAAATTTGTATTATTGTGTTTCTTGCATTATATTATATGTATTAAGTGTT
Organism: Barbus barbus; assembly: GCF_936440315.1. NCBI lineage: Eukaryota > Metazoa > Chordata > Actinopteri > Cypriniformes > Cyprinidae > Barbus > Barbus barbus. Next base: position 151,524 of record NC_136754.1, on the reverse strand, counting down.
TTATTATTAATATTTATTATTGGTAGTAGCTATTTAGAAATGTTCATGCTTAATTTTAAGACATTTTTTGTACTGTATTTAGTGTCTACTTGATGTCTAATGTAATGCCTGTGTGTGAACTTAAAAAGCATTGATACACTTTGCTAAATTTGTACCTTCAGGCCGGTCTTGGTTTTCCAGGTCAGACCCAGTTTATTGGCCAGGACCGCAGCTGTGACCGTGGTGCCGTTATTTCCACCCCATCCCACCAGCATCACACCCAGCCTGGGCACCTTCCTCTCGGTGCGGAAGGTGAACTCGGTGTTGGAGGGCGTCACCTTATTAACATAAAACATGCAAAACACTTGTTTACCAGTAGCTGCATCATACGCAACTACCCAAAGGAGGAAGAAAATGCAATGCAACTTTCTGATTCAGACTCGGAAATATAAAGTTGTATTGCCTTCAGCATTGCACAAAGCAGAAATGCATGAGTTTAAAGGGTTGAGAGACTCACAGTGAACGCGTCTCCATCTCTGCGCACAGAGGCAGTGTGGTAACAGTAACGCGACTCGATGTGTTTCTCAGTGTATTTCACATCGGCGCTGTTGATACGAACTTTCACAGGCATGATAAACAACCTGCAACAATGACAGAGACGATGCAAACTCATTAATACCTCATTAATACCACAAGACAATTCAATAAACATTTGTGTAATATGCATTAATTAAATACAGCCTATTGCATTTAATATAAAGCCTATTATTAAATAATATACTAATAGGCTACTATAAGATACAACATAATAAAACTCTTTTTAGGACCAGACATACCTTTATGATATTCTCCGAGCAGAAGGAAATGGATGAAGGTTGCAGACTTTCAATTAAAAGACTTGAGAGGTATTTCTAACGCTAGTTACAGGTGGATCACCTTCCGCGTCTCCGGTTCCGTCTGCCGGTGCGTCGCGCGCCGCTCTCGCTTTATCCGGCAGAGGCGGAGTTACCAAAGCCTTCTCGATTTTTCCACTCGTGCACCAAAATGTGAGGATGGATGGATGCTTCTGGAGTCTGGAAGACAAAAGCTGATCCGTTCGTGCAGTGAATTGATATCAGGGAACAATCTGGACTGTAAGATACACGTATGAAACGATTCACTTGCATTTCATGGTGTACCGATGCAACAAGAAATGCAGTTTCTTGATTAGAACGCTTTGTGTAAGGTTAACCCCTTCACATGCAAAAAATAAATTAATATTTATATTCAATATATTTTATTAATGTTTAATATATTTTATTATTAATAATGAAGAAACAATTTATTTAGAATAACATTCATTTCTCAGCAATCCTTGCATCAGAAGTGATGCTAAATTTTAGCCTATTCTTCTAATATTAAGCATTTAAATATTTAATATTTTTAGATTTATTTTATGCATTTATATATTTTATTTTATTTATTTAACGGATAGTAAAAATATTATCAGATATTAAATATGAGAAGACATAATCTAAGCAAAGCTGGGGAAAACATTAAATTCTCAGCATTTCCTCGCATTAAAAGGGCACAATTTAGATGCATTGCAAACAAATAAATAAATAGAATTCATTTCTAAACAGCATTTGCAATCCTCGCATCAGAATGCATTGTTTCTAATGTCTTTATCCCATGATATCTGGTCATCCAGCCCTAGACAGGAATTGTGTGAAGGATCAGGCATGTAAACACATTTCAAAACAGATAAGAAAAATGTTGTGTCTCTGCTGAGAATCCAAGGACATTTTTCAAGCACTTTGAGACAGTGGAAATGTACTGAGTTAGTGAAGGACAATCAGACTGTTCTAGAAACTCAAGGTTCCCACAGACTGTGGAAAAATACTGATAGTGTTGAGAAAGTTCCTTCCACTTTCTCTCAAGACTGTCGGTATGTTGACTTGCTTTTGTTTCTGTAATCAGACGGCGTACATATATACATATATATATATATATATGTTAACAGTACTGTGTTATTAAAGATGCATGAGTGAGTGTTAGAGCTCAAACATCATCTACTGCAAAACATCCACTATACTGCCTGTTATATCACCTCAAATAAAGACGTGAAAGAACAAAACAGAAATGCATATACTTTTTATGCATAAGTTGCAACAAAACTATTTGATTCGCAAATGTCTGAAAAGAAAATCAAAAGTTGGTAATTATAGGCTAGAATCTTTTACTTTGCATCAGCAATTGATTCAGCAAAAAAAATCAGACGTTCATTCAATAAACAGTGATAATGTGGAGGTGGAAATGTACAAATTTGCTGCAGAAACAAATATTTTCACTTTTTTGAATGCAGGTGTGAATATATTTATAAGCAGTCATTTTTACAACTCTGCAAGCTGTTTTTCCTCAGCAGGGATGATACTGGTACTTTTCTCCTAGTGTGATCAAAAACAGTATTTCAGGGGTCTTGCATGGATCTATTGAACACAAAGTCAAAACATCTGTATATTTGATTCTGATGTAATGGGATCTGTATATTTAACAGCTGTGGCGGAGAATAAAATGTTTTCTTTAAAAGACTGATAATGGAAGTGTTAGGGATTTAATTCCTATTTTATTCTCTTAAAATAATATGCTGATGTTGACATATATATATATATATATATATATATATATATATATATATATATATATATATACAGTACTGTATGTCCTGAGTGTGCTCATGGTTCTATGAAGGTCAAGACCTGAGAGGAGACTGGAATGAGTGTCATGAATCCCGTAGCCATAAACTGGGAAAACTGTCAGCTGCAAGTCAGGCCATTATGAGTGGAACCAATCAAATTGTTATTAGTTGCTTTAAACATGATCATCAGCTTTTGTCTTCTCCAGATGTTAACTGATGGACTGGAGTGGTGTGGATTATTGTGGTGTTTTTATCAGCTGTTTGGACTCTCATTCTGACGGCACCCATTCACTGCAGAGCATCCATTGCTGAGACACTGATGCAGAGACACATTTCTACAAACCTGATGAAGAAATAAACTCCTCCTGATCTTGGATGGTCTTAGGGTGAGTAAATTTTCATTTTTGGCTGAACTATTCCTCTAAGTCAGATACAATTTGTTTAAAAATGTCTATGAGAGCTGACCAGTAAAGACTGGTACTCTTCAGTGCGAGTGACACACAGAGGGCACACACACACACACACACACACACACACACGTCAGCTTCACCAACACAAACACATTCATCTGTTCTCTCTTCACTTCAGCAGCAGCTCCAGGTCAAGGTGCAGCTCGTGTCGAAGGATCATCTCAGCCAAATCTGCAGGTACATAACATTATAATTAATAGAATAAATAATTATATATGAAATATCTTTACTTTAAAAATTAAAAATTGCATATTATAATCAGTATGTGCATTTATGGACACAATGTGCTAAAACGTAGCAACGATTATCAAGCAAATAAGGGATTGAAGAAAAATATTCTTATAAATCTGTTTAGGACAGTAAAGATTAAAACTACCGTGCACCATGGACGAGACTGTGAGACTTGGAGATTATCATAAACCATAATCTCTCCGTTAGTACAGTTACACAGTGTTCTTACAGGAGCGTCAGCAGCTGCTTTCAAGCTCTGTTCTGTTTTAAAATAGAGCGCACACCTAAAGAGATGAAGGCATTTCAAAGCTGTGATCTGATGCTTTTGTTGTGCCGCCCTTCGACATTTCAATCGGAGATCATTTAACCCTTTCAACACTCTGTTGCTATTCATGTGTGTTTTCATGTGTATCTGATGAGCAGTAAAATGTTGAATATGTGCTGGGTTAAACAAAAATATAGTCGTCAAATTAAACATTATTTTTGCAGTGCTTGCAAATGAATTTATATGGAAACCCATTTCCACCAGATAAGAAAAAAATCTTGCAAAATGACAAAATTCAAAATAATGATATATTCAATTATGAGATTATTACATACTAAATCATTAATATGACATAAGTCAATTGTCAGCTTTATCATAATTTTTCATAATTCTTAACTGACTTAGTATGTCATTTTTATCTCAATTATGAGATAAAAGTTGAAATTATTGCATACTAAGTCAATTATGCGGTAAGTTATAATTATGATTACTAAGTCAATTATGATAGTAAAAAATTATGGCATTTAGCCATTTATGCCATAATTTTGATTATGTCAGAATTATTATTTTATCTCATAAGTGTAACGGTTGGTGGTTGTAGTAATCGGCGCCCACGATGATGAATAACAAAAGATATCTTTATTTAGCATCAACTCACATAAAACCATTGTAAACTTAAGATCCGACAAGGATTGGGACAAAACTGAATGCTTATAAAGAAACAGGAAACAAAGGAGCAAACTAGATAATTAATCAAACACAGGTGACAAGACTAAATGATGATTACTAATGAACTAAATCAGAACAGGAACTACCAAATAAGGTCAAAACAGAACTGAAAGGAAAACCGACATGTGACAGATATCGCCCCCCTCCCGGTAGGTGCATCCCGCACCGTAACAGTAACATCGGGGAGGGGGGGCGGGCGTCCTGGAGGCTGGCATAGGATCAGGACAGGGAGGAGAACAGGGAAGCCTCCAGGGCGGATCAGGGGCCTTGGGAGGCCATGGCGGGACTGGAGATTCGGGAGGCCATGGCGGGACTGGAGATTCGGGAGGCCATGGCGGGACTGGAGATTCGGGTGGCCTTGGCGGATCGGGATCCTTGGGCGGCCATGGCGGGTCGGGGTCCTCGGGAGACCATGGCGGATCGGGGTCCTCGGGAGACCATGGCGGATCGGGGTCCTTGGGAGGCCATGATGGATCTGGATCCTTTGTGGCCTTGGCCTTTGGCCTGGCCACACAAACTGCGGCTATATGGCCCCCCCCCAAAATTTCTTTGGGAAAGTTCCCCTCTGGGGGCCACATTGGAGGAGCGGGCTCTTGAGGGCGCTCTGGAGGAGCGGGCTCTTGAGGGCGCTCTGGAGGAGCGGGCTCTTGAGGGCGCTCTGGAGGAGCGGGCACTTGAGGGCGCTCTGGAGGAGCGGGCACTTGAGGGCGCTCTGGAGGAGCGGGCACTTGGAGGCGCACGGGAGGAGCGGACTCGTGGGGGCGCACGGGAGGCGCGGAGCTGGACGGAACCAGCGGAGACGAAGGAGAGCTGGACGGGACCAGCGTAGATGCAGGAGGGCGCTCTTGCAGCGCGGACTTTCGAGGGCGCTCTTGCAGCGCGGACTTTCGAGGGCGCTCTTGCAGCGCGGACACTTGGGGGCGCTCTTGCAGCGCGGACACTTGGGGGCGCACGGGAGGCGCGAAGCTGGATAGAACCAGTGGAGACGAAGGAGAGCTGGACGGGACCAGCGGAGACGCAGGAGGGCGCACTTGCAGCGCGGACACTTGGGGGCGCTCTGGCAGCGCGGATTCAAAGGGACGCTCTTGTAGCGCGGACATTAGAGGGCGCACGGGAGGCGCGGGGCTGGACGGGACCAGCGGGAACTCAGGTGAGCTGGACGGGACCAGCGGGAACTCAGGTGGGCTGGACGGGACCAGCGGGAACTCAGGTGGGCTGGACGGGACCAGCGGGAACTCAGGTGGGCTGGACGGGACCAGCGGGAACTCAGGTGGGCTGGACGGGACCAGCGGGAACTCAGGTGGGCTGGACGGGACCCTCTTGCGAGGTGCAGGGATAGGAGGGCACAGACGAGGAGCAGGCACTGGATGGCACTGGCGAGGAGCAGGCACTGGATGGCACTGGCGAGGAGCAGGCACTGGAGGGACTGACATGCCCTCAAACTCTATCAAAATCCCTACCGGCACCTGCTTTTCCTTCCTCGGTGGTTCAGGGTGAACCGTTATAGGCGGCGGGATCCTCTCCAGCGCGGACGGCGCAACGTTCATCGCCCTTAGCGGCGGAATCCTCCTCGCCGCGGGCGGAAGATTCATCGGCGTCTCAGGCGGGACGAATTTCTTTTGGGCGGTGGGTATGGGCGAGCGGCGAATGGCGACCCGTTCTCCCCAAAACGGGTGGCCTGGGTAAGCCGCGACAGGCAGCCCAACATCCCACGTAGAACGGGCAGGGGCGAGCCGCGAACGGCGGCGTGAACCCCCGCAAACGACGGGCACAAGCTCAAGCATCTTGAGCGTTGATCTCGTCTTTAGTTGGCGGTCGGATCTTCTGTAACGGTTGGTGGTTGTAGTAATCGGCGCCCACGATGATGAATAACAAAAGATATCTTTATTTAGCATCAACTCACATAAAACCATTGTAAACTTAAGATCCGACAAGGATTGGGACAAAACTGAATGCTTATAAAGAAACAGGAAACAAAGGAGCAAACTAGATAATTAATCAAACACAGGTGACAAGACTAAATGATGATTACTAATTAACTAAATCAGAACAGGAACTACCAAATAAGGTCAAAACAGAACTGAAAGGAAAACCGACATGTGACAATAAGTCTGACTTTCTCATAATTATGACTTTTACTTATTATGACTGTCACAATTTTGACAATTTTGTCTTTTTATCTCATAATTTCTACTTTGTCTCATGAGATGACTTTCTCACAACTGACTTTCTCATAATTTCATATTTTAGTCAATTATTACACATTGTTTTTATTTTTGACACTTTTTCGTAATTTTGAGATTTCACTTTTTATGCAATAATTATGACGTTTTGTCATAAGCTTGACTTTTTAATTCTGATTTTTGACTTTTTATTCTAATTTGTTTTTACTTTTGATCTCAAATTAGAAATGTAAATTCGAAAAAAAGGTCTGAATTGCGACAAACTCGCAAAAACACTTTATAAATACCATAATTTTGACTATCTCGTAATTCTATAGTTTTCCGTAGTATGGCATGATTTTAACTTTTTACTCTCATTTATGATTTATATACTCACTTCTTATGTCAATTATAATATTTTTGTCATAATTCTGACTTAATATCAAATTTACTTAATACATAGACGATAAAGAATCAACTTGATGAAGCTCAAACTCAAAACACGCAGTCACAAATCAGCGCATGCAGTTCTTCTGTCTCTAGTCTGTCTCAGTTTGTTCTGTTTCTTCATGTCATTCCAGACAGACTGGATGATGATCAGATCAAAACTCTGTGTGGAGCACAACAATCTCACTGGATTATTACAATTAATGGCAAAATTAATATTTGGAAATGTAAACTGATATTTCTTCCTGACAAACTACAGCAAAAGATTTTTTTAAACCATTTTTTTAGCTGCTGAAAATACTAGTGTTCTAATCATTTTGGCTGCCCACCACTGTATAAACCTGCAATTGCAAGAAAAAAACATAATTGTGAGAGAAAACGTTGCTATTACATGTTTTAAACTTGAATTGACTGTGATTTTGCTTTCATTGACGCAGTCATGACAGAGTCACCGGATTACCTGTTAGACGACAGTCCGCTCATCAGCGCCGCTCAGCTGGGAAAACTGCGCTTGGTTCGTCTTCTGGTGGAAGGAGGAGCGCAGGTCAACGAGAGAAACCAGCGAGGAGAGACGCCTCTGCTGGCCGCCTGCCGAGCTCTGCGGGGTGATCAGTCCGGATCCAGCATGCTCAGACTCATTCAGTATCTCCTCCACAACCAGGCTGACCCGAACATCCAGGACAAGACGGGCCGCACGGCTCTGATGTACGCCTGCATGGAGCGCGCCGGGCCGGACGTGGCGTCGGCTCTGACCGCGGCGGGTGCTGATCCCAGTACAGAGGACTACGCCGGAGCCTCGGCCCTCGTTTATGCTATTAACGCCCACAATCAGGACACACTTACAGTGCTGATGGACGCCTGCAGAGCTCGGGGACGAGACATCATCATTATAGCCACCGATCTGAGCTGTGACCCGAACACCCCTCCGTCGCTCGACAGCTCGCCCGTCTCCTGCATGTCGCCCTCCGACATCGAGCTCAAGACCAACTCTCCCAACTCTGAGGGCGAGAACATCTTTAACTTTCGAGGAGGCGGGCAGGCTTCTCCTGTCCTCCTGAGGAGCGAGACTCACTGCCGGCAGCGTTTGCGCTCGGAGCCTTGGCTGGCCATCCAAAACCTGGCGCATCTCAGCCAGAGCTACGAGAAAAACACAGAAGAGGAGGAAAACCAAGAGGACGGGTGTTCTCTTCCCTCCTGTGAGTTACAAAAAAATGATTTCTTCTTCTTTTAACTTTATTTTTATATAATAAAGCAAGATACAAACAATGAACTAAACATCCCTTGACGAAAAATTCACGAATATTAATTTATAGTAAATACTATAGTGTTTTTGAACCACACTATTGTAAAGTAGTCTACTTGAATTAATTTGATGTGGTAATTAGTGCTAGCATCCCACCTGGAGGGTAGAAACTCAGGGTTATCTGCTATGGACATAGCTCTTGATAAAGGTTGCCACTCCTCTTGTCTTTTGTTTTTTTTAACTGTTGTCCAAACTCTTAAGAGTTTGCTTAACCCAAATATTTTTAAATTAGATTTTTTTCTGAGATTGGGGTGTATTAAAGCCCAGGTGAAAAAAGTGCACTTCCATAATATACCTAAACTTCTCTATTTTCACACACTAATTTTGTACTTAATTGGCCTATACTAAAAATGATTCTTTAGTAGTTCTTAGGATAAACTTAAGATCATCTAAGTGTACTCAACTGTGTTAATTTGGGACACCATGAATATTAACTAAAATGTGCTTTTAACATACTATCTCTGTATTTAAAAAATAAATGTATTTAATTATCACTTGTAGTACACTTGAACCCATCTTTCATACACTAGTACACCCAAGTGTACTACAATTTAAGTGGTGACTAAATAGATTTTGTAAATACAGCAATAGTATGTTCAAAGCCAATTTTAGTTCATATTCATGGTGTCCCAAAATTATACTACTTATGACCCCAAAAGCACTCATGAGTAGCACAGGTATATTTGTAGCAATAGCCAACAATACATTGTATGGATCAAAATTATACATTTCTCTTTTATGACAAAAATCATTAGGATATTAAGATCATGTTCCATCAAGATATTTAGTAAATTTCCTACAGTAAATATATCAAAACTTTATTTTTGATTAGTAATATGCATTGCTAAGAACTTAATTTGAACAACTTTAAAGGAGATTTTCTCAATATTTAGATTTTTTTGCTCCCTCAGATTCCAGATTTTCAAATAGTTGTATCTCAGCCAAATATTGTCCTATCCTAACAAACCATACACCAATGGAAAGATTATTTATTCAGATTGTATAATCTGATTGATGTATAAAGATTGATGTATAAATCTCTATAAATTGACCCTTATGACTGGTTTTGTGGTCCAAGGTCACAATTAAGTACTAAATAATCATTTTTAGTAGGCCTACATTAAGTACAAAATTAGTGCACATTATGAAAGTGCACTTTTTTTTCACCTGGGAGACTAGTGCTGAGAAAAGGGCCCCGTTCCATGTTAACCCATCCTGTTTCCAACAAACAGATTTGAAGTTTAAATCCGAATCAGAGCAGCTGCAGAGCAGAAGAAACACGCTTCCAGATCTTCTTCAGCCACCGGCCCTTAAACTCACGCTGTCCGGATCCGACACTCACTTGCACCGGGATCCCTGCGCTTCCAGGTTCCCTTCCATCTACAGGAGCAGTTCTCTGTTGCTGGCGCCTCCCGACGGGCTTCACGAGCTCCACACAGCGAACAGAAAGAAGGAGAGAGCTCACGGCGGATTCTTGCCTCCTCTTCCCAGTGTTTCCGTGAGGAACGTGTGCAGAGATCCCATCCCAGCCTCAGCTCCTCTCAGACGGGAAGCTCACGGTCCGTCCCGCCGTCACTCGGTTCAACTCGAGCAAATAACACAGAAGGAAAGCTCGGAGATGCTCTACCTGTTGTGAAGTGTCTTCCAATAAAACCAAGACAATTACACTACCAGTCAAACCTTTCGGAACAGTAAGATTTTTAATGCTTTTTTAAAGAAGTCTCTTCTGCTCACCAAGCCATTTATTTGATACAGCATAAAATTTTGAAATATTTTTTTCTATTTAAAATAACTGTTTTCTATTTGAATATATTTTAAAATGTAATTTATTTCTGTGATTTCAAAGCTGATTTCAAAGAAATCATTCTGATTTGCTGCTCAAAAACTTTTATTATGTTGAAAACAGCTTAGTGGATTTCTAAGAGGTTTCTTTGATGAATAGAAAGTTCAAAAGAAAGCAATTATCTGAAATAGAAATCTTTTGTAACATTATATAAATGCATTTATCATCACTTTTGATTCCTTACTAAATAAAAGTATTAATTTCTATAATTACTTTTGACTGGTAGTGTACATATCATTAATACACCGTTTTAGAGAAATAAATAAGAAAAAAAAACAGCATTTGATCAGATCATTATGTTTAACTTCTCAGCTTTTGGTCATAAAAATAAAGCCACTAAAGAAAGCAGACAATTAAATCACTTGAACCTGTAAAACACTGTTTGAAGATAAATACATGGAAAAATCTTGTTTTATTGTTGGTTATTAATAAAAACATTTTGCATCTAAAAACAGTTCATCGTGTTCAACTTCTCAGCGTTTGCTCATAAAAATAAAGCCAACAAACATTGATTTCCTTTCCAGCTGCTATAAAATCATGTGTTTTTCTGAAGCACAATCTGAACAAATACAATAAAAGATTTCATATCATAAGTCAACATGAAACCACATTTGCAGCTCATTTTACTCCCATAATTTGATGTATTGCAAGTTAAATGCATCAATAGGATTTACAATCATATTTAAATTTACATAATGCATTTTTCTTGCATGAATACTTACATTAAGACAGCGAGGTCATACAGACAATAAACAAACCTGTTAATAAATCTGAATATAAGAATGTTTAATGAGAAAAAACCTAAATGTGAGGCAGTAATGTGAATGTTGAATTACTGAAAGAACATTTAAAAACATAAAAATGACACATATCAAGTCATATTCATCAATACAGGTTTGATATTAAAGATGCTCTCTACAGGAACTCATGCTGAATTTAACCCTGGGTTAACAGCTTTAGTAAACCTTTGGCCACTTTTTAACCCTGGGTAAAGCAAAGTTCCACAACTGCAACTTGAAACAAGGCCAAATCTGAACTGCGGCCCAAAAAGATGAAACAATGTTGCAACAGAATGCAAAGACAAACAGACAACCAATCATAAACTCCACAGCACTTACCTCATTAAATATTCATGAGCTCTGTATAGTCAGAAACAATTGTGCATCTGTTGGAAACCACTAAAATAGTGCAACGGTGTTAACTGGAGTACAGAGAGTATTATTTCTGCTGCATGTGTCAGAAGAATCTAATGGATGAGCAGTTATTAAAACGAGCTCATTAACATGCAAATATGCTCATGAACTCAGGGTTAATTCAGATTTTAATTACATTTTTCCCCCAGTTACTAATGTAGTTTTTGAATTAATTTTGAACTGTTTTCTTTTGTATTGTAGTTAAAGTTTCAATCATTTTTCTGTGTTTGTGTCATGTTTTAAATATGTCTATATAGTTTTAATTAACGTTTAGTTATTTTACATAGTTAAACTAAATAAAAATTACAAATGCTGACTTGGCAACTAGCTAAAATAAGATAAATTTGATTTCAGGTAGAGTTTATTTCAAGTAATGAAATTAGTTTATTTAACAGTTTTAGTTTACGATAACAAACCTGATGCTTTAACATTTTATTTCTGTTAATGTTTATTTAATTTCAAGTAATTTAAATTAATGGTTTTATTTTTAAATTAACGATAATAACCCTGATGTGACGAGATTTTAGATGGGAAGATTTAAAAAAATATATATTTCAGTAAAAGTTCATCTTAAAAGTAAGGAAAGCTGTTTTATGGTTTTACTTTTGGATTTATCTGTATTAACCATGGGATTTGTGCAATTGTTGCAAACGTGATTGACATTATTTTCACGCTACATATTAACAAATGTGTCAAACAGGCCGTAAAGCAGATATGCAGAACTCTTTTACAAGACAGAGTTTAATAGCAACACAGTTACAATATGCAGAAATCTCACTTTGAGACAGGATAAAGCGCTGGGGTCATGTGCAGACGCATGTGTCTGAGACAGTCGTCCTGTCTGGAGAAGGTTTCCCCGCACAGCTGACAGCGGAAGGGTTTCTCGCCTGTATGCACTCGTCTGTGTGATCAAACGCATCCGCTGCGTGAAGCCCTTCCCGCATTCCTCGCAGCAGAACGGTTTGGGCCGCGAGAACGAGAATGCCACGGAGTCGCCGGATCCGGATGAGTGCTCCTGTCGAGGAAGATTCGATACGTACTCAACGTCTCCAGAAGCGCCGAAGCCGAACGAGAACAAACCGGATGAAGCCTGAGCCCCCGGATCCTCCATCATCATCACGTATGGATCTGGAAACATCTGGGAACGCTGCTCTATCAGACTCTCCGGATCGTCGAACGCTTTCGAACTCCACGAGTTTCCGTCGTCGCTAAAACTAATAGTTCCAGCTTTATTTTAATTGTGATTAAACGTTTGACAGCACTAATATATATACATATATACACATACACAGTCGTGCTCATAAGTTTACATGCCCCTTGCAGAATGTGCAAAATGTTAATAATTGAAACAAAATAAGAGGGATCATGAAAATTGCATGTTATTTTTATGTAGTACTGTCCTGAATAAGCTATTTCACGTAACAGATGTTTACATAAACTCCACAAGACAAAATATGTGAATTTATATTCTAAAAATGTTTAAATAAAAATAGTTTACATACCCCTGAGTCTTAATACGATGTGTTATTTCCTGGATGATCCACGACTGTTTTTATATTTAGTGATAGTTGCTCATGAGTCCCTCGTTAGTCCTGAGCAGTTTAACTGCCTGCTGTTCTTCAGAAAAATCCCCCAGCTCCTGCATATTCTTTGGTTTTTCAGCATCTTCTGCATATTTGAACCCTTTCCAACAGTGACTGTATGATTTTGAGATCCATGTTTTGACACTGAGGGACTCATGAACTATTACAAAAGGTGAAAACATGTACTGATGCTCAAGAAGGCCACACCATGCATTAAGAGAGGGGGGGTGAAAACTTTTGAACAGGATGATGATGTGTAAATTCTTCTCATTTTGTTTAATGATAATATTTTTTCATTTAGTACTGGAAGCTACATAAATGCAATTTACCCTGATCATCCAATTAAAAACAAGTTTAATGAGTTGTGTGGACTTCTTGAGCATCAGACAGTACATGTTTTACAATGAAATAAAGCACACACCCAGCAGGACTGCAGGCTCACTCGTGTCCATGATCTCCACCTGTACGCCCATAGAGCATCTGTCCGCAGAGAGTCTCTGTAGCTCGGTCTCAGTGAGCAGCAGCCGCGTCTTCAGTCCCCGGATCTCCTGATGAAGAGCAGCAGCGTCTTCCTCCAGCAGCTGACAGATCTGTAACCTCGCTGCCGAGCTCATCTCGCTGCTAAACACTCTGCGCTTATATCACTAGATAGAAAACACACCTGAGTCCAGATGAAGGGGCGGAAACTCCTTTGGGGAAACATCCGTCAAAATAAAAGTCCCTGTATTATTTATTTAATACTGGGCGTTAGCTAGAGAATCTCTGTTAAGTTTTATTTTATTAATTTAATTTACATTTCTTCTTATTACATTATTTACTTATTGGACATATTGCTGTTTGAGCATCTCTGTATTAATTTTATTAATTTAATTTAGTGCTGTCAAACGATTAATCGCGATTAATCACATTCAAAATAAATGTTTCGTTTACATAATATATGTGTGTGTGTACTGTGTATATTTATTATACACACACACATGCGCGTATATATTTAAGAAAAATATGTTATATTTGTATATTAAATATATTTATATATATAATATCAATTATATAAATACAGTATCTAACAGAAGTGAGTACACCCCTCACATTTTTGTAAATATTTTATTATATCTTTTCATGTGACAACACTGAAGAAATGACCCTTTGCTACTCACTTTTGTGTCCAGCGGTTTAGACATTAATGGCTGTGTGTTGAGTTATTTTGAGTTATTTTTATTTTGTAAATATTTTCTAAATATATACTGCATGAGTGTGTATTTATATATGCATAATAAATATACACAGAACACACACATATATTATGTAAACAAATACTTTTATTTTGAATGCGATTAATCGCGATAAATCGTTTGACAGCACTAATTTAATTTTATTATTTATTTTTGAACATAATCCTGTTGTTTGAGCATCTCTGTGTTTTATTTAAATTTGACTAATTATTGGATTGTTTTTTATTATTTAGTACTGCACATAGTAGTTGTTAGTTTAAGCATCTCTATATTAAGTTTAATTTGGATTAGTTTTCTTTGATTTTATTACTGAACAGAACTGTTGTTTGAGCATCTCTGTATTAAATTTTATTCATTATTCAATTATTTATTGTTGCACTTAATTTATATTTGAATTCAATTTCATTTATTTTTGGGTTATTCATCATCAGAAATATTACTGTTGTTGGCGCAAGCATCTCTACATTAGTTTGATTTATTTACTCTGACATTCATTAGAATTTGAGTTGATCAATTTACACAATGCAAATGAATCTGTAGATCAAACAAACCACACAGAATCAAACACACACACAGTCCTGCAATACATAACAATAACAGTGTAAATCACAGCACTCCCTTCCCATGATCCATTAAGACACGAGAGGACTTTATCCATCAGAAAGTCATGGATTTTTATTGTCAAGCGCAAAATGGTGCTCCCATATTAAATAATCCACACAATCAAAAAATACAACAAAACAGCATAGCACAAGTTTTACAGGTCATAAAATGAAAAAGTTAGTGCTGTCAAACGATCAATCGCATCCAAAATAAAAGTTTTGTTTACATAATATATATGTGTGTATACTGTGTATATTTATTATGTATATATAAATACACACACACGCATGTATATATTTAAGAAAAATATGTTATGTTTATATATTAAATATATTTATATATTATAAATTGTATGAATATAAACATGTAAATATTTTCTAAATATATACTGTATGTGTGAATTTATACATACACAGTACACACACATATATTATGTAAACAAAAACTTATTTTGGATGCGATTGATCACGATTAATCATTTGACAGCACTAATTTATATAATGAAATGTAATTTATGTAACAGTCAATGTGTAACAAATAGATAAAAAAGGATATAAAATTGACCAGCTACTCAAAAAAAGGCAGTATATCAAACTTAAAGCAATGCTATTTTATAATTTATCATACAAAATATGTGTTGAATGTAAAACAGAGTCATGTAGTATGTCATGGATCACCAGTACGCATACGCCTCTTCTTCAGTGTGGCTGCGCTGGTGCAGTTTGAGCGAGTTTAAGTGCGAGTAGGATTTTCCGCACTCCTCGCAGCTGTAGGGTTTCTCTCCGGTGTGCGAGCGCTGGTGTGAGATCAGGTGTGAGTTGCAGTAGAAGCCTTTGCCGCACTGCGGGCAGGTATAGGGTCTCTCTCCGGTGTGGATGCGCTGGTGGATCTTCAGATAGAAGCGTGTGGTGAAGGTCTTTCCGCACTGAGGGCAGCTTGAGCTCCTCTCCGCCGCTGATGGGTTCGCACGCAGGGAGATCTCGCCCGTTCTGTACGCTTCTTCCACATGGTGCTGCGCGCTCGGATCCGGCCGTCGGTTTTCATATCGCTCGCCTGATTCCAGAGGAGACACGTCCAAACTCTGGGCTTCGGAGTTCATGGGATATTCCTCGGAAACGGGTGAATTCCACAATCCGCTGCGCTTCATTTTACTCGTCAGGATGAAATCACTGCCTGCTGATTGAAGTACAGAGAACAGAGGGTTAGGACAGTTGCACCAGAGTGTAATTTACATGTTTGCATATACAATTGAGCGTTGATTATAATATTTAAAAATAAACAGCAGTTGAATTTAATAGTATGGGCTCTGTTGTTAATGCACACTTTAACATTATAGTAAATTTCATCTAACAGTGGGGGGGGGGGGGGGGGGGGCAATAAACAAAAAATTTCTCAAGAGCAATTTTGGAAAGGGACACAAATAGTACAGCCAAAATTGTACTTGTACGGATAGATAAGTGTATACAGCATGGAGATCGTGTTTAAATATGAGTTCGGTTCATAGGTTCACCACGCGGTCATTTGTGACCATGGACCACAAAACCAGGGTCAATTTTTTCAAAATTGAGATTTATAAATCATCTGAAAGCTGGATAAAATTGATGTATGGTTTGTTATGATAGGACAATATTTGGCTGAGATACAACTATTTGAAAATCTGGAATCTGAGGGAGCAAAAAAATCTAAATATTGAGAAAATCACCTTTAAAGTTGTTCAAATGAAGTTCTTAGCAATGCATATTACTAATCAAAAATTAAGTTTTGATATATTTATGGTAGGAAATTTACAAAATATATTAATGGAACATGATCTTTACTTAATATCCTAATGTTTAGCCTGTATATGCTCCCACTAAGTCAGATAATGAGGAAGAACCAAATTGCCTATCACAGCTATGCTGATGATACCCAGATTTACCTAGCCTTATCTCCAAATGACTACAGCCCCATTGACTCCCTCTGCCAATGCATTGATGAAATTAACAGTTGGATGTGCCAGAACTTTCTTCAGTTAAACAAGGAGAAAACTGAAGTCATTGCATTTGGAAACAAAGATGAAGTTCTCAAGGTGAATGCATATCTTGACTCTAGGGGTCAAACAACTAAAAATCAAGTCAGAAATCTTGGGGTGATTCTGGAGACAGACCTTAGTTTCAGTAGTCATGTCAAAGCAGTAACTAAATCAGCATACTATCATCTCAAAAACATTGCAAGAATTAGATGTTTTGTTTCCAATCAAGACTTGGAGAAACTTGTTCATGCCTTTATCACCAGCAGGGTGGATTACTGTAATGGTCTCCTCACCGGCCTTCCCAAGAAGACCATTAGACAGCTGCAGCTCATCCAGAACGCTGCTGCCAGGATTCTGACTAGAACCAGAACATCTGAGCATATCACACCAGTCCTCAGGTCCTTACACTGGCTTCCAGTTACATTTAGGATTGACTTTAAAGTACTTTTACTCGTTTATAAGTCACTCAATGGCCCAGGACCTAAATATATTGCTGATATGCTCACTGAATATAAACCAAACAGACCACTCAGATCATTAGGATCGAGTCAGTTAGAAACACCAAGGGTTCACACAAAACAAGGGGAGTCTGCTTTTAGCTATTATGCGGCCCGCAGTTGGAACCAGCTTCCAGAAGAGATCAGATGTGCTAAAACATTAGCCACATTTAAATCAAGACTCAAAACTCATCTGTTTAACTGTGCATTTACTGAATGAGCACTGTGCTACGTCCGGACTGACTGCAATACATTTTATGTATAATCATTTTCTTTTAAATTCATTTTAAATTAATTTCTATATCATTTTAAAATTCCTTGTTTTTATTATTTTTATTTCCATGTTTTTATTGATTTTTATTGTCTATTTCACTTTCTTTTATGTAAAGCACATTAATATATTATTTTTGTGCGCATTTCATAATAATAAACTTAAACTTCTATAACTTTTTTTAGTTTCAGTTAAACTTTTTCACTTCAGCAATAATCTGCCAAGCGTCTTTTTTAAAAAAAGAGACCAAACTTAAGTCTGCACTTCAAAGCCTTTAAGATGTATGACAGTTTAAGTTGGAAAAACTTACTTTTACATTTACATTTATGCATTTAGCAGACGCTTTTATCCAAAGCGACTTACATTGCATTCAAGTTTTTACATTTTATCAGCTCTTGAGGTCTATGCTCAATAGGTCTATGGTCTATGCTCAAAAAGTGGTTAACAGGTAATAAATGGACCATAAGTGTTCCATAAATATAATCTAGTACCATTAAAAACCCCTAAAAATACAAAATATTAAATAAAAAAAACAGGACATTCAAGTCATTATAATAATAATAATAATGAAAAACAAATCAGTAATTTTTGACCGCCACACAAACAACACCAGAGGGTTAAAGACAGAAACACAATTTGTTCAAAAAACCATTGTTGAATAAAAATGCCGTATACATACTGTGCACTAAATCTGACGCTTCATAGAGCAGCTAAAAAAGTCCCTAATTCTAAAGACTAGTTAGTTAGACTAGTACTGACCACTCACCCTCTCTAGCTGGTCCTGTTGTTCCAGCACTGAAACTGTCCTGGTCTTCCACCTCTGGACCCAACGGGCAAAGAGCAGGAGATACTAGAATAAAACAGTGTGGAATCATTCAAACAAGTATAAAACGACTGAGAATGTAGATTAGAATATTATATCTGACAATCATAAAGAGTAAATACTTGGTAGCTCTATCATCATTTTTAAAAGCATGGTTATTTTAAGAATGTGTGTGTTTTACTCGGTCCACTGTCCCACTGTCCGTCCTCCATGTGCTCCTCTTTGATCTGAATGGATTTAATTCCATCTTCCTGTGTTAGAGAATGACAAGAAATCAAGATAGTATATAACAAATATTGACGAAGAATCTAATAATGAAGCAATCCTTACATTTAGTGCAAATGTCTGTGCTGAAGAATCGTCTGTGTATGTCTCTACCTGTGTTTCTCCGTCATGATTTTCATTGAACTTTACAAGGTTGAGGTTCACCTCTGATGAGAAAAAGAAATAGTGGAAAAAACATGAAACACAACGGTTACAATTCATGCATCTGTAGGGATTGAATACTCCAAACAAAACTTCTGGCATCATTTACTCACCCTCATGTTACATTTACATCTATTAATTTAGTGACTTACAAAAGAGAAACAAAAGTATGCTTGGGATCATTACAGTTCCCTTTTTTTCTCCACATTAGTGCTTTCCCATCACTTAGATAAAGGTTCATCTTTGTCTCATCGGTCCATAAACACAGTTCCAAAACTCTTCTGGCTCATCTTTGTGCTTTTTTGCACAAACTCTAATCTTGCCTTTCTATGTTTGGTGCTGGTCAGAGGTTTGCATCTTGCTGTGTAGCATCTGTAATTCTGTGTCAAAGTCTCCTGAGGACAGTAGATTGTCAGAGCATCACCCCAGCTTTCTGGAAGTTGTTGGGGATTTTACAGACACGTCTTTTAGGATTCATTTTGCTTTTATGATGTCTGTCATCAACTACTGTTGTTTTCTCAGCCGATCAGGTCGTTGTTGGTCGCTGGTGGTTTCCAAACTCTTGATTTCTCCATGCCCTTTGTTTTTGCTAGAGCTCTAATTGACTTCCTCTTTTCTTTCAAGATTCAGAATACAGAAGTAATGGATATAACTGATACGACACATTCCCTGCTTTTAATATCTGAAGAATTAATGCAGCAGGACACAGCTGATCACTTAGAAAGACCTGAGAGGCAACTGCTCCAATACTTATGATCACATGCTCATCAGGGCTCTATTTATTTGCTGAATAAAAGTATATATGTATATGTAAATATTCCACAAAAGCAGTCCATAAGACATGTTAGAATATGAAATATGTTTAGTGATTAATAACTAAGCAATCAAATGTCTGATTGATTTCATGCTAAATATTTTCTGAATATTGCATGAAAGAAGGAAAAGCATATGGTTTGGGAACAACATGAGGGTGGGTAAATGATGACAGAATGATCTTGAGTAAATTATCCCTATTAGTAATAATAACACCAGTGTGCATCAATTCGATACCTATGTTTATATGTTTCATGACATGTTTTTGTGAATTTATGAATTTTTTCCCTCCCACAAAAGTAGTCCATAAGACTTAGAAAGAGTGAAATATTTGACTAACTAATAACTACCTAAGCTATTTAATGACTTCAGAAGACTTTGAATATAGAGCACAGGCCATCTAGCTTTCATTCACTTTCATTGCATGTTGTGCTAAATCTTATGAATGTTGCATGAAAGAAGGAAAATTGTATGGTTTGGGAACAACATGAGGCTGAGTAAATTATTCCTGTAAGTACCAATAACACCAGTGTGCATCAGTCTATGTTTATATGTTTAGTACTAAGCACTCATATTTAAAGTGCACATGAATCTGAATTTGCAACACACTTCAGGATTGCAACATAAGAAATGGGAATGAGACTTGATTTTATCTACTGTAAATGATGAAAAGTGGATGTAACAAACCAGATCGGAGTGCAAGTTCACCGTCGGTTTAACTTTACCTTCACTCCGTCGTTTGGACTTTGGGGTTTGAACCGAAACGCTCTTTCTCTGACCGTAAGCCGGACACTGGCAGGAAACATCGCGGGTCTGCGGCTGTCAGACGGACCCAAACACACACAGCAATGAATGCATGCAGGGATGGGCAGTATTTATGATGCATGTATTTCAAATATAAAATAGGATTTTGTATTTGAAATCTCCTTGACAAGTTCTGTAGCTACTTTCCGATTATGTTTCATTTAAAATGAAAACATTTGATTATTTAATAATTGTTGCAATGCTAAAATGTTTGTTTTCAACTTCCAAATAGTGATAATAAATAAATATTTGATTGCTGAATATTGTACTGTAATTGAAGTAGCTGTTTAGTAGGATCATGATTTTGCAGGAATTATTATTATATTTATGATTAACAATCAAATGAGTTAGAAACTAGTTGCTATGAATACAGGTGCCATCAGTTGTCTTCCTATGAATGACTTGAAAGGCCCTTCTTTACCAAATACCAAGTAACTAAATTAGGATACAATTATGAGTCATTCTCAAACTGTTACTGTAACTTCATCTGGGAGATCACAGGGATATGTGAATATTTGATCTGTTAACTGGTTGCATGCCAGATTTATTGCATGACTCAGGTAGAGAAAAGCTGTTTCTATCAAACACTGTTTACTTAATCAAGGGAAAGATCAAATAGGCCAATTGATGGAAGGTTACAGTAGTTTATTTTGATACATGGTGTGGCTGCTGTATTTTGTAGTTTATTTGCATGCACTTAAAATTAAGGTATTTGGTATTTTATTTAAAAATACATTTTGATGCATCTTTGCCCAACCCTGGATGCATGCGTGGATGAACGGTCAGCTGCGCTTACCTCCGCAGCTGGTGACGCACCGACGGTGTAAACGGACGGAACGGCTGTCTCGGTCAAACACAGGACTTTAGCGAAGCCCATCTCGTGTTGCGTTAAATTCTGGAAGCATTCAGGCGTGAAATGCCGCGAGCACAAGCGCGAATTCTCCGTTATCCCTCCTTCCTCGAAGTGTAAAAACTCAAGCCAGCGCGCGCGGAGCCACGGTGTTTTAGGGATGGGGAACAACGTTTTAAGAGGAAAGCATCCGAAAACGCATCTTTTCACCATCTCTAGCTAGCCTAGTTTTATGTGGCGTTGTGTGACAGGTTGAAGGGGCGTGGCTAGAGCGCGGGTCGCTAGCGATTGGCTGAAGCGCAGCGGGGCCTTGCCTACGTCAGCAGCGACAGGAAGTTGTTTCAGCGGAGGCGTAAGTTATTATATTACGATTAAAGATGAAAAAGCTCAGCGTCACGTGTGTCTGGAGATAAGAGTACCTCTCTGTCCGCTGTTGTTGACTTGTATTCCGACGGAGCGCAGGTTCGCTTGGTTCTGTCGGGCCGATCGCAGCTCGCTCTCGGTGAACTGGAGCTTGACCAGCAGCGTCTCGACCTCCATCTGGCGGCGCGTCATCTCCGTCTCCACCGCGCGGCTCATCTCCAGCAGCGCGCATTTGGCGAAGCGCTCGAGGATAGACGCCAGCTGCGCGTGGATATCGACCGGTGCGGACATTCTAGTCGTTTAAGTGGCGAATAAAGTCTGCTGTTATTGTGATTTAGATGCTGCTCAGAGAATCTCGCGTCCGATCTGGTGCTTTCTTTCAGTGAATCCCGAGCGCGCATCAGTAGTGTTTACACAAATCTCACAAAACACTTGGCCATTTCCTACCGAAGTACGTCAGCGTTTGAAGGCCCAATAGATGCTGGGCTGGTGCTTTTAAAACACCGTAAATCCTAGTTTAGAAGCGCCACAAAATGACCCGCTTCGTTCTGGATTGAAACAGGGCGCAAATTACGGGTTTGTTTTTTACAATGAACAAATACCGAACAGTTGTCATTTTACATATTAATATTCAACATTATTATTTTTAAATGTTTAAGCAAGAGTAAATGGTACTTAATTTCTCCTGGGACCAAATAGACATCTGTTCGTAGAGGTAACCATGGCAACAGAGACAGGCGGTTGATGACAAAACTTCACAATATTTAGGGCCCAAGCCAGTAAGGCGCAGGGCCCTATTGTTCTTCTAAGGATTATTATTATTTTTTTTTTTTTTTTTTTTTTTTTTTTTTTTTTTTTTTTTCAATCATCCGGGCACTTTTGGGGGCCTTAACGTGCCCGAAAACTCTCGAAAATTGGCACGCACATTGGAACCTGCGGCCATTAGGACGCCGCTGAGGCTGGGACCCGGGCGTGGCACAGGGGCTCTACGGCGCCCCCTGGAAAATTGTCAGAAAACTTGATGTATAGCTCACACATACTTGCACGTATTCATATGAAACTCGGTACACATATAGAACTCATTGAGCTGAACAACTTTCACGCAGCATGTCTTAGGCTCCGCCCAACAGGAAGTCAGCTATTCAGGGCTGTTTAAAAAGCGCATGCTCTGGAATTTGATATACTCCTCTGAGGATTTCCATACGATTGCCACCAAACTCGGTGAACATGATCTCAGGACATTGGGGACGCTAAATTGCGAAGATATTTTTGATATGTCGAACGGTTTGCCCGTGGCGAGGCGATGAAGTTATGGCGAAAAATGAGACCCAGGAAATGCCTAATAACGTCCACATACATTGTATGATGTAGATCAAACTTCAGTGATTTGTTCTTTGTATGATGCCGATCGGATAGATGTGACTATTATGACTGAAAGTTATAGCGCCACCAACTGGCTGCAGGAAGTGTGTCGTTTTCAAAATGCTTTGAATTCAGCATCTTATTTTTACTCGATTTGCTTCAAACTTCACCAGAATAATGTCAAAACACGGCCGATGTAAAACTGTGAAGGGAAGATTGATATCTAAAATTATGTTGCCATGGCAACGTGTCAAAGTTGAAAATTCGTTTCTGGTGATTTTGAGGCAGATAACATGTTTAGAATGTCATGAAACTCAACACACATATGAGTATTAATGATAGTTAGACACTGGAAAAAGCTCATATACGGGCGTGGAAGAGGCACTCTATAGCGCCACCTTTTGTCAAAAATGAGGGGGTTAGTTTTAGCTACAGACCCCAAACTCGGTACATAAATTGTTCTAATTAATCCGGACAACTTTCTAATTTACAGTCATTAGCTACGACCAACAGGAAGTCGGCTATATTTATTTTAATGTGGGTTTTTTTTAAAAACGGGCTGTAAACAAATTAATACTCCTCCAAGCAGAAACACGGAAATCACACCAAACATTTTTTATCATGATGCCAAAATACTGAAGATGCTAAATTGCGGACGGATTTAGGATATCTTGAACGATGATTTAATGGCAATTTATTAAAGTTACAGTAAAAAAGATCATTTCTTTTTTTTTTTTATCTTTTAAGAGCAGCTTCCAAACACTTCATAAAAATTTACATACACAGAACAATACAGTCTGAGGATATGTGATTAATTTTATGAATTTACAATACACTATGCAGAGGAGAAAATTTGAAAACTATCAGAGAGTTAGACTTAGACTGCTTCTGAGTGAGAGATCCCTGTCAGCCTGCAGCTGAGTGAGGGGTGGGGGTGGGGTGTGAGTGACTGTGTGAGTGACTGTGTGGATTGAGCCAGTGGGTGAGAGAGAGAAAGAGAGAGAGAGGGTCTGTTTTTTTAAATCTTTAAAAAATGCTTATAAATCATTAAAGATTTTGATAACACTTTATAATAAGGTCTCAATTCTTAACATTAGGAAATGCATTAATTAACGTGAACTAACAATGAAAAATATATTTTTACAGCATGTTAATTCTTCCATGATAGTATGAACTAACAAAGAACAATTTTTTTAAAGCATTTATTAATCTTTTTAATGTTAGAAAATTAGTCATGTTCAAAAGATAAACTTTAAAATGTAATAATATATAAACACATTTTGGAATTAATATTGATCAACATTAAATGGTATATAATTATTAATGATTATATATATATAATGATAGCTACAGACACCAAACTCGGTACATAAATTGTTCTTATTAATCCGGACAACTTTCTAATTTACAGTCATTAGCTACGACCAACAGGAAATCGGCTATTTTTTTTTTTTATGTGTTTTTTTTTTTTTTAAACGGGCTGTAAACAAATTCATACTCCTCCCAAGCAGAAACCAACAATTCACACCAAACATTTTTTCACATGCTTCCAAGATACTGAAGATACTACATTGCGGACGGATTTAGGATATCTTGAACGGTGATTTAATGGCAATTTATTAAAGTCACAGTAAAAAATAACACTTTTCTTTTTTTTTATCTTTTAAGAGCAGCTTCAAAACACTTCATAAAAAATTACATACACAGAACAATACAGTCTGAGGATATGTTATTAATTCCATGAATTTACAATACACTATACAGAGGAGAACATTTTCAAACTTATCAGAGTTCTCCTGTCTCTGTGCTTCTAATGTGTGCGGTAGGTGACTGGGTGGGTGACTGACTGTGTGAGTTCAGTGAGTGTGGAGGGAGAGAGAGAGAGAGAGAGAGAGAGAGAGAGGGTCTGTTTAAACTTCTCAATAAAATCCTTAAAAAATGCTTATAAAGCATTAAAGGTTTTGATAACACTTTATAATTAAGTCTCATTTGTTAACAGTAGGGAATGCATTAATTAACATGAACTAACAATGAAAAATGTATTTTTTACAACATGTTAATTCTTCATTGATAGTATGAACTTACAATGAACTAACAATGAACAAAATATTTTTAATATTAGAAAAATAGTCATGTTCAAAAAATAAAACTTTAAAATGTAATAATATATTAACACATTTTGGAATTGATTTTGATAAACATTAAATGGTATATATTTATTAATGATGTAAATTAACAACAGTTAAATAATGTTGTTTTTTAACATTGGTTAATTCACAAATAACATTAAATATTAACAATATATTTTTTACTTTATTAATTTGTGTTAGAAAAAATTATTCATGTTAGTTAATGGAAAAATAAATCATTAAAAAAAGCTTATAAATCATTAAAACCTTTGGTAACTATAATAATTTCTCATTTGTTAGCATTAGTAAATGCATTAACTAACATCAACTACCAATGAAAAATATATTTTCACAGAATTTAAAGTTTTATATGTTGTTCTGTGTGTGTGTGTTTCACTGAGTTGATGATTTGGATTAACCCTTTAATTGCCGTATCCCTTAAAACCAAACTGCCAGAGGGTTACTGTGATGCTTGTGCTCGCTGGGCACCGTTTTATCGATGCCACCGGGGTGGCGTATGCTGACGGCTTGGGCCCGTCATCGCTGCTCGCAGCTATATTTATTTTTGGTTTCCAAGTCTATATCATAAGACAACGTTGCTTTTTTTATTATAAGGATAAGCATTTTCTAAATGGCTCATGTGTGTCTCCGAGAGACAGTTTGGGATGTTCAAGACTGACTTTCGTCTTAATTCATGCCAAACAAATTACATGAAATTGTGTGTGTGTGTGCGTGCGTGAGTGTGTGTGAGAGAGAGAGTGTGTGTGTGTGTGTGTGCGTGCGTGAGTGTGTGTGAGAGAGAGAGTGTGTGTGTGTGTGTGTGTGGTGATAAAAAGTGGTAAAAACCAAAAGCCAGAGAAAAGAAACATTAAATATTCAAAGCAATTTACTTTATTTATGCCTATCAAAGACAAAGCAAATTGTAGTCTAGAAAAATTATCCATACCTAGTATAATGTAACCAGTAATTAACCAGTATAATAAATAAATTAACAAATGTTCTGACTTCAAGAATTTAAGTTGTGATAAAGAAACATATGAAATGTGTTTATTCTGTCATTAGTTTCTCTCTCTCTCTCTCTCTCTGAGAGACATACATAACTTATACAGTAGGTTCACTCTCCTTTAAAAAAATAATAAATAGTTTTTATAGCACTAGGAATATTCTACTCGTTTAATGAAGCCCCAAAATATGATTAAAATACCATCTCTAAAAAAAAAACGGTGGATAATTTCTATAAATAATATTTTGATTATTCAAAAAAAAAAAAGATGTTGGTGAAGTAGTTAAGACAGTTAGGGTTGGTGAAATTTCTGCTTATTTAGTTGGTAGTTTTTTTTAACAAAAATTAACAAACACAAAATTATTATATTTACAAAAAATAATTACAAAAAATCAATACCACCATTTTTTTAAAAGACAAAATTAGGAATATGTTCCATATATAATCATAAAAAAATATATTTTTAGCCAATTTACTTTTATAATATGGTTGAATAAAGTCAACAACTCCAAGACCTCCATCACTAACATTATTTCTTAGAACCTGCTTTTTGATATGTGGTTTATTTTTTCTATAATAGTTGATGTAATAATGAACATAATTGTAACGGTGCACACACGAGGAGGACACAGGAACACGCAGACGAGGACGTAAACTCAAATAATACTGAACACATCAAGGCAGGGCAAGACAAGGCTTTCAGACAGGAAACACTGGGGGTAACAAGTAGACCAGACGAAATCCAACTGAATAAACAGCACTATAAATACACAGGTAAATCAGAGATAATTAGACAAACACAGCTAGACAAGAATTAACTAATGATTACATTTGAACAAGGACAGGAAACAAACCAAATATGGAAAGAAGAGGCAGGAACACGTGACACACGATTTTATGTGATAACAATTGCAAACTTTAACTCTTTTTGAACAGATAAAATAACTGGAAGAACTACAAATGGCTCTTACGTTAAAAATAAAGAGGGTTTGTTGAAATCCTGAGTGCTTGACATATATATCTGGGGAATAAGAGGTTTAATTAAGCGACATCATATACACACAGAGATATTTATAATGAAAATAGTAATTTATTAAAATGAAATGCATAATTAAAAATACATAAATGCATGAAATGCATGATTAAAATACATAAAACATCATATACAGATTGTCTTAATTAAGCAGATGTGTTTGGATTCTTATGCATTTGTTCCTGAGTTTTTGAATGCATGTGTAATGCAACACAATGATTAAAGCATTAAACCAGTCTGAAAATGAATGTGTTGGTTTAAAAACTAGTTTATATTTATAAAGTGGCTGATTTGTAAACAACCATTTTATTTTGTATGAATATTAAGATATAAATGATAAAAATATTTATTAAATGATTTGAGAAGCACTTCTCCACTATACAGCTCCAATATATATATATACACACAATGTTGCCAAAACTATTGGCACCCCCTTCTAATGAACAGGTTTGACTACTTTAGTCATTTCCATGAGTACAAATCTTAATGTTTAAGCATATAATGATATTCTTGGGAATTGTGTGCTTCTAGTTTTATAGCAACAGTTCGGACAGGACCCTTTTCTATTCTAACATGACTGTGTATAAGACAAGGTTCAAAAAGACATGATTGATTGAGTCAGTGTGGAAGAACTTGACTGTTCTGCAGAAACCTCTGGTGTGACTTTAAGAGCCAAAAACTCATCACCAAACACCACTGACTTGTACATATGGGTACAGTCATTTTAGACACTTCTAAAACTGTTGCAACAGAGACTGAAATAAACATTTCCATCTTTGTTGTCACAGTTTTGGAAGTGCCTTTTTCTGTTCTAAAGAAAAAGGGGGTGCCAATACTTTTGTCCATATAGTGTATGTACAAGTCATTGGTGTTTGGTGATGAGTTTTTGGCTCAAGATCTGCATTTAAAGTCACACCAGACCAGTCAAGTTCTCAATCAATCAAATTGACTCAATCAATCATTTCTTTTTGAACCATGTCTTATACAGAGATGCATTGTCGTGTTAGAATAGAAAAGGCTCCTGTTGCTATAAAACTAGAAGCACACAATTCCCTAGAATATCATTATATGCTTAAGCATTAAGATTTGTACTGATAGAAATTACTAAAGTAGTCAAACCTGTTCATTAGAAGGGGGTGCCAATACTTTTGGCAATATAGTGTATATATATATTTATCATGTGAAAATGAGTATATTGAAAGAAAATGCGAACCCTTTACTTTGCACATAATATTTTACACGTTTGCTCTCACGTCAGTCAGTTTTCCCGTCTTTCCGGGTCTCTTTGTCCCACTGTGCTCCGGACAGTCTCTCTGTGCTTTCTCTCTCTCTGCTCCTCTTCTCTGTGGCTCGAGCCACAGCTTCATCGAAACACATGCTGATGCCACTGTTCCTCTTGGCTTCTCTTTCTGCGTCTCTCCTGCGATCCGCTCCATCGTCCCACGTCCCTCGTCTCTCTCCGGGACCCTCGGGGTCCAGCTTCGTCCCGTTCTCTGCGCTCTCGTCCGCGTCTCTGAGTGCTGTTTTAGTTTCCGCTGCGAGTTCGTGGTCAGTTTGCGCTTCTTTCTCGTCGTGCTGTCTGTGCTGAAGCTGTTTTCTGAGCGTGAACGCCGTGAGTTTGGAGTTCTGAGGTTTGGGAGGGATGGCAGGAACAGCTTTCGTCGGATTCGCAGCTTTGCGTGGAGAACATTTGCGAGGCGCTGCTGAGATCTGATCAGACGTCTTTTCTTCCGTCTCTTTGCTTTCAGTTTGTTCGTGTTGAATCTCGTCTGGTCGCTGCATGAATGTGGACTTTTCCAGATCATCAGGAGAAAGATTTCCCTCAACAGAACTTTCTGTTTTTACGCTCACGTCCTCCTCAGAGATTCCTTCACTGCTTTCCTTTAAATCTTCTTGTCTTTCAGCTTTGTTTTTGTCTTGTTCTCCTTCTTTTGTATGTTCCTCATCTACGTTCTCAGATTCTCCTCTATTTTCCTTTACATTTTTAGCTTCTTGTTCTCCTTCTTTTGTATGTTCCTTGTGTATTTCTTCACATTCTCCATTGTTTTTCTTTAAATCTTGTTTTTTAGCTTCATCTTTAGATCCATCTTTTGCATTTTCCTTACAATCTCCACTATTTTCTTCTAAATCTTCTTGTCTTTCAGCTTTGTTTTTGTCTTTTTCTCCTTCTTTTGACTGTTCCTCATCTACCTTCTCAGATTCTCCATTATTTTCTTCTAAATCTTCTTGTCTTTCAGCTTTGTTTTTGTCTTTTTCTCCTTCTTTTGAATGTTCCTCATCTACCTTCTCAGATTCTCCACTATTTTCTTCTAAATCTTCTTGTCTTTTAGCCTCTTGTTTTTTTGCATGTTCTTCATCTCCTTCTTCACATTCTCCACTATTTTCCACTAAATCTTCTTGTCTTTCAGCTTCATTTTTGTCTCGTTCTCCTTCTTTTGAATGTTCCTCATCTACCTTCTCAGATTCTCCATTATTCTCCTTTAAATCATCTTGTCTTTTAGCTTCTTGTTCTCCTTCTTTTGCATGTGTCTCATCTATTTCTTCACATTCTCCACTGGTTCTCTCTAAATCTTGTATTTTGGCTTCTTCTTTAGATCCATCTTTTGCATTTTCTTCACTATCTCCACTATTTTCCTCTAAATCCTCTTGTCTTTCATCTTCGTTTTTGTCTTGTTCTCCTTCTTTTGTATGTTCCTCATCTACCTTCTCAGATTCTCCACTATTTCCCTCTAAATATTCTTGTCTTTCAGCCTCTTGTTGTTGTTTTTTTGCATGTTCTTCATCTCCTTCTTCACATCCTCCACTGTTTTTCTCTAAATCTGGTCTTTTGGCTCCTTCTTTAGGTCCCCCTATTGCATCTTCCTCACAATCTCCACTAATTTCATCCAAATCTTCTTTTCTTTCAGTCGTGTTCACTTGTTTTTGTTCTTGATTTTCATCACTACATTCTTCTACAGATCCAGCTTTTGCATCTTCCTCAACATCTTCACACTTTCCTTCACCTGTATCTGTTTTGTTGTTGTTCTCACACTCTTCTCCTTCATTTTCCTCCATATTCCTCACAACTTTCATAGTTTCTTCACGCTTCTCATCCTCCTCCTCTGTTCGACCCTCTTCGGACTTTGTTTCGTTGATAATCTGTGTTTGTTCCTCCAGCGGTTGTTCTTGAGGAGCCAGCGAGACGCGGTCTGCATCCGTCAGCTCAGCAGTGATTGGTACCTCACTGTTACAATGGTAACCGTCAGCATCCAGCACCTGATGAGCATCTTTGGCTGGAGACAGTGCTGGGATGGGCTCAGGAATGCTGGTGATGTCGGTCTCAGTTTGGTCGGGTTCTGGTGACGAAGGAATCGAGTCCGGTCCAAAATAAGTGTCTTCTTCACTGGCTTCACTCTCTGGATTATCTTCTCCACTGTACACATACAAAAGTCAAATATTACACAAACACTTGACAGCTTGTGTTGATACAAACCCATATTATTCTCTTTCTGCCTTGAAACAGAAATAGCTAGTAGAAGACTATTAGAGTGTTTAGGTTTATGTTTTCCATGAAAAGAAAGCATACCCATGACAGACATCAAGCTACAAAAACAACCATAAATGCATGATAAAAAAAAGTTTTTATTAATACTGGGAAGATTTTCAGTCTGTTAAATAAATTATTCAAAAATGTATTCAGAAAATAAGGAATTATTAATAATTAAATTAATCAGAATCTACCCAATATTTGTGTGTGCTACTTTTTGTGTGCTATATATTTAATTAACAATTATTTAATGTATTATTATATAATAAATTAATGTAAATATACAGTATACAGTATATACAGCCAGTATATATTGACTCAAAAGCTGTTTCATGGACAGAAAGGCAGAAGGCAGAAAGAGCCACAAACAAACAGCAACTGAAGTCAGCTGCAGTAAAGCATCACAAAGAAGAAGCCCAGTCTCTGCTGATGTCCATGAGTTACAGACTTAAGCAGTCATTGCCTGCAACATTTTTATTTATGATGATGTTTATTTGTCCAATTACATTTGAGCCCCTGAAAATGGGGGACTGTGTATAAAAATGGTTGTAATTTCTAAGCATTTTGTTATATTTTTGTTCAACCCCTTGAATTAAAGCTTGCAAAGTTTATCTTGATTGTTTGATTTTAATTTTATTCTTGTGGCATACAGTGCCGAAATTATGAAAATTGT
This sequence comes from Barbus barbus, assembly GCF_936440315.1. NCBI lineage: Eukaryota > Metazoa > Chordata > Actinopteri > Cypriniformes > Cyprinidae > Barbus > Barbus barbus. Next base: position 120,223 of record NC_136754.1, on the reverse strand, counting down.
GTCAGTGTCCAAATATATATGGACCTGACTGTATATATATATATATATATATATATATATAAATCCAATACTAAATCAAATTAAGATAGTTATAATTAAAAACATGTAATTTAATTTAATTAAGCTTTAATCAAAATGTAAGTGAAAAATCAAATGATTAAATAATTTTTATTTAATCATTTAATCAATATAATTTTTATATTTATTATTACTACTATTAATTTTATTATTTGAATTTCATTTACCCAATATTTGTGTACTGTGTACTTTTTATGCAACATTTATTCAGTACATTAATTCAAAACTAAGTAGATAGTGAAAATGTCAGAAATATTTAATTTTACTTAATTTAATGATAATATTTTAAGAAAAAATGTAAGTTAAATTACATTGTTTAAATTTTCTGTTTGTACTGCACACAAATCATTATATGACTTCACATAAAAGTGTAATATAGCACATAAATTGTATGTATATTATTATTTTATGGTACATTTTATGGTATTTTGCTCATTTTGGACCTTGACAACCTTTATAAGAGCAGTTTCATTCTCATGTAATCCTTTACAGAGAAAAAAAATCATATAGGTGATTAAAGTATGAAATTAATTTTAATTTTGCACTTACATCAGTGTGTGTTTATCATTCTCCACATCCTTTGAATGTCTCTCTTCATTCTTCTTTTCAACCACACACACTTCATCTGTCTTCAATGCATCTGAACTGAGATGTTCTTCACTAAGCAGTGGCTCAAAAGCGGGTGCACTACTGTCTGTCAATGCAGAAGCTGCAGGAAGCGCGTCTTCTGATTGGTCGATGGATTGCACATCATTATTGTTCTCTGGAGGAAGTGTGTTTGATTGGTTACTAGTGTGAAGATCTACATTGTTTCTAGTAGATGACCCAGAGGTGGTTTGTGGACTCAACCAAGACAGCCCCTGATAACCGGCTGGAAGACTCTGACAAAGCATGTCCTCGTATTCAGATCCTTTATCAGACTCATCATCATCAGCAGGGCTGTATTCGTCATCTGAGGATAATGACAGGGCCGGCAGGAAGGGGCGGGACTTATAAGGCAGGCTGTGTGATTTTCCAGGAAGAGGCCTGTGTGTGAAGGATGGGGTGCTGCTTTTGGCTGCAGGTGTTTGACAGTCATTAGTGCAGTTTTGCGACAGACCGGGAACAGCCTGATTGTCCTCGTTTTCATCCTCCTCTTCCTCATATTCATTCTCAAAACAAGGCGCCTCGACTGAAAACTCAACCTGATGAACAGAGACAGACGTCAGATACAGACATCTTAAGGCATCAGAAGTGTGCTCACATATACAAACAATAGTCTGTTAAACTAAGAGTATTAAACTTCTTTATAAGAAACTTCATTTAGACCGCAAATTAATCACTGGCATTGAATTAAAACCTCTTATAGAATCATATAATACAGCATCACATAATCCCAGAATGCACTGTGATGGTAAAAATGTTCATCTAAGATCATGGAAGAGTCAAAGGAAGTGTAATTTAAAATAATTATTTTATAAAATATTTTATATTTTATTAGGTGATGAATAATACTAAGTAGATTATTCAGTTACAAAAGCAGAACTGTTTTTAATAACTCAATTTACTTCATTTTACAATTGAAAATATAAATTCAATTATTCAATTAAAAATTTAAATCATTATTATTATTACATTTATTAAAGGGTAATTTAATTTACACACAATATTTGTGTTACTTATTCTTTATGCTATATATATATATATATATATATATATATATAGATATATAATTTAAATGTGTGTGTGTATTTAATACTAAATAAATCTAAGGAGGCATTAGGTTATAATTTTATTATATTTTAATTCAAAATGTAAATGTAAAATAAGTAATTTAAATTAGTGATTTAATCCATTATTTTTAATAATTGCATCATTTAATTTAATTTACCCAATATTTCTGTTTGCTATATACTTTTATATATATATATATATATATATATATTCATTATTGAATAAATAGATCATATGTAAAAATTTTCAAATTAAAATAATTAATTTAATTATAATACTCTAATTAAATGTAAATATAATGTAAATATATATTTTTAATTTCTTCTTTTTAATCATTTAATTTGATATAATTTAATTACTTTTATTTGACCTAATATTTTTCTCTTGTGAGAAAAGTTGTCACGAGACTGCTATTTCTCACTCATTCATTTCTTCATTCACACATGCATGAACACACCGGGTTTCCAGCACAGCTCTCCATCGAATCCAAGAACCCAAAAGCTTCCTGGAAATCCAGTGGCAGATCCGGGTCTGGAAACTCCTTGTTATCGTAGTTGTGCGGACTGACGGGTTCCTGATGGAGGTTTCCTCTCATGTCTGGGGGGAAACACATTCACATTTGCCATTTTCTACCACGCACTTTCCTCAGACAGCTCATGTAATGAGCAAACAAAATTTCCTACATATTATTTTAACATTTATGGCAAGACACTACAGGCAAAAACATTGTTTTTTCATGCACTGATCAGATTTAGTATTTTGGGCTGTTTGGCTTCTTTTGTGTTATTTCAGACTAGTGGAAAAAAACATCCAAATACACATTTAAGGCAAGATATCCCAGGTTAATAGGGTAAAAAAACAAATATATCTCTCCATAATTCCCCAGTTCATTGATTGCATTAAGAATTGCAAACATATTTTTGTATTTCACTAATTTGGATACATTTGCAGAACATTGGATCAAAATTGTTGTTTGGTTTTGCCAATATATTAAAGGTTTTTACAGAAGAGATTTTCTCTTTTTATCACTCCAAAAATCAGAAGATACAGTCAACAGAAAGAAAAAAACACATTTTCCCCCATGTTTTAGGAATAAAAAGTTAAAAATATAAATGTAATTAAAATGTAAATGATATATGAACAAACCACTCAGTAAAAATCTTCAGAAAATAGACAGGAATAAAACCATAAGTTTTGGGGTATGTAAGTGCTGCTGAGGAAGAAAAATAAATTTTCAAATATATGGATTGTAATTAAAATATACAGACACAAATAGATAAAGTGCAATTAAAGAAACACTACAGGCAAAAACTTTCTTTCCTGCACAGGGGTGCGTTTCCCAAAAGCAACTATGGTTGCAAGTTACATCCTTGCCATTAGAGTTCAATGGGACTTACCACCATAGTTAGCTAACAATGCTTTTGGGAAATGCAATTGTTTTTTCAGACTATTGGGGGGGAAAAAAACATCCAAAATAAACTTATAGGTGTTTATTTGATCACACTTTACCTATTTGTGTCTGTAGATTTTAATTACAATCTGTATCTTTAAAGGTTTTTCTCCACTTCAGCAGCACTTACATACACCAAAACTTAGAGTTTTATTCCTCTCTATATTCTGAAGGGTTTTACTGAGGGATTTGTTCATATTTCATTCACACTGATATTTATAACATTTTATTCCTGAAAACATGGTAAAAATGCAAATATTTAAAGGCAGTGAGTTTTTTCTCCACTTCAGCAGCATTTACAAACACTAAAACTTAGGGGTTTATTCCTATCTATATTCTGAAGGGTTTTGTTGAGGGAAATGTTCATATATCATTCACGCTGATTTATACAACATTTTACTCCTAAACACATGGTGAAAATGTGTCTGCTTTCTACATGTACATTTACATTTATTCATTTGGCAGATGCTTTTAACCAAAGCGATTTACAATTGAGGAATACAACAAGCGATTTACTATAAGATGACAATAAACACAAGAAGTGCCCGTTGTACAAGGTTTCAATCATTGTTCTAAATAGTTAAAGCTAGGACAGGAAGGGATAAGTATAATAAGAGAACAGAAATGCCATCTGTTGACAGTATTTTCTGATTTATAGAGTGATAAAAAGAGACATCCAAAATTCCCTGCAGTAAAAGCCTTTAACTCTAATATTTCAACAAAATCAAACAAGAAATTTGAACCAATAGTTAGATTTCTGTTGTGGAAATGTATGCAAATTAGTGCATATTTAACTTGACAATGCCTCATTTGCATATCTAAACATAATATTTCAAAAAACGAATACAAAAAATATTTTACCCTATTCACCGGCAGTGCCTTGCCCTAATTGCCTTGAAAACATTGAAAAATTAATAAATAAATTTTTTAAACAAAATTGCAAAAACAACTAATTCTGAACTGGTAAGTTTGTGATCATCGGACTGCTCACATTTACATCAATCTCAATATTTCTCTCTTACCCATGTAATCCTCTTCTGTAGTTTTCTCTTTGTTTTGTGGTTGTGCATCTTCTACATTTTCCTTAACAGACTCTTGATTCTGACTCAGATATTCTGCTTCTATGGCATTCAATGCATTTCCTTTTTCTGGCATGTCGTTCTCCTTTTTTGTAATCTCTGCCATATCCTTCCCACAATCCAACTGGCTTTTCACATAACTATTGTTTTCTCTTTCCCCCTCTTGAACATCATAATTTTTGCTCTGTGGATTTTCATCTGTGGACTCCGTCTCTATGCTCTTAACGTCCTCATCTTCTACTTCGTCTCCTTGAAGGGGTTGTTCCTTATCATTCCAGCCGCCGTGCAGGACACCCAGAGCCAGTCCAGATGTTATATGAAGCGGGACAGTCACTGAAAATGGCCCTGATATGTGTATCCCGGCACGCCGGTCTGCTTTGCTGGTCATTCCGGGCGATCTGGCCACGCTCCTCAGCTCCGCCCCCTCGGCTCCGCCCCCAGACTCCAGACGGTTATAAGTGCCCGGGGTTCCTCTGCACACCATGCTGACCTGAGCGCCGCCCGTTCGCCTGTAAGTCACCGCGTATCCACTGGACACGCCCCCTCCGGCAGAAGCCACGCCCTCTGAGCTGCCCGATGCCGTGGACAGAACCAGAGAAGGAAGATGAGCTGACAGATGTTTGGAATCTGAGAGACAAACAAAATAATAGTGACACATAAGATTGTGTCTGTTCAAAAGTGTTTGGTAATGTTTTTGAAAGAAGTCTCTTCTGCTCACCAAAGCTGCATTTATTTGATCAAAAATACTGTAAAAAATTTGAAATATTATTACAATTTAAAAGAGCTGTTTTCTGTGTGAATATCTGTTAAAATGTAATTTATTTCTGTGATCTGCAGCTGTATTTTCAGCATCATTACTCCAGTCTTCAGTGTCACATGATCTTCAGAAATCATAATAATATACTGATTTACTGCTCAACAAAATTTATGATTATTATCAATGTTGAAAACAGTTGTACCGCCCAATATTTTTGAGGAAACTAAGATACATTTTATTTGTCAGGATTCACAGATGAATAGAAAGTTATTTAAAATATATATTTTTTGTAACATTATAATTGCTTAATTAATTGAATTTCATGCATGCTTAGTGAATAAAAGAATTAATGCCTTTCAAAAATCTTTTCACAGAAACTGATGCAAAAAATGCATGCATAGAATATTGTTGTGCTCATGCAGAAGAAGCGATAATTAATTCTGATGACTTTTGGTAAGAAAAGAGTAAAAAACTGTAATATTGCAATCACTGAGTACTTTAAGCAAGTAAACATCTTTTCAGATTAAAAGATAATGTTTATTATCTTGATGAGATTAATTAGAAAATTCCTTAAATAGAAAATGCAATGCATGTAAATAAGGTTAATGAATCTAACAATACATATGGACAGAAAGAAATAGAATGATTTAGATTATTTAAAGATGTTTTGTGATTAATAAAAAAGCATATGGCACTTATTTTGGAACATATATTCATGCTTATGGATGCGTTTTTTGCCATAAGTTAAATATATTAGTAAAAAGCGCTATACAAATTGAATTGAATTTTCAAATTTTAGTACAAATTCTAAACAATCAATAGGGAGAATAAGGTGATGTTAAACACCAAGAAATGTGCAACATTTAATATCTTAATGCAGTAAGTCTGTAATTGTAATGTCATACAGATGAAATATGAGTATGAGACTGAAACAGCCGTATATACAGATGAATCTTTATCATGAGCAGATGATGAAACGCTCTTCATACCGTCTTGTGCATAAGGACCTGAGCTCAGAGAGTCCATGCTCTTCGCCGGCCTCAGACCTGTCTTCTCTTTATCTGTGCATTTAGAAGATACAGATAAACGTGAATCAATAATGAGAAACAAAAGCTATGAATTAGATGTGAGAGGGGAAGCATTTGTATTTAAATATCTGTTGAAAATGTATTTTGCATTTCCAGAATACTCTATAAATCAGCTGTTTGATTTACAGTCAGACGCTCGCACCTTTAGGACAGTATTTGTTCTTCTTGCGCGGATCTTGGAGTCTCCCGCCCAAATTAAAGATGGATTTCCACTTCCTTCCTTTGAGGGAGCCCTTCCTCCTGAACACAACACAGACAGTCAAGCTTTATGCTGATGAATCTGCACGATCAGAGAAGCAGTGGAATAAAATAAAATAAAATGATGCTTTTAGTGTTTACATGAACGCATCAGTATCATTATTATTATATTCATAATTATTTAACTTATAGGCACCTTTGGCTTACTTCTCTCAACTCACTTTATTGGGGGGCACTAATCCTAATACTTTATAGTAGTGATGTTACTGGGTTAAGGTTAAAACAGTAAAATTAAATTAAATTAAATAAAGTGCAAAAACTTAATAATGTAAAATTAAATAAATTAAATATTAAAATTAAATTAAATAAAAGCATTAGTAACTAAATGATCTTCAAAATTTCATTATTATTTAACCTTTGGCTTACTTTTCTCAACTCAGTAGTGATGTTACACTTGGGTTAAAGTTTAATAAAATAATGTTAAATAAAAATATAATAATAATGATACAATGAAAATAAAAAAATAAATAAAATATAACTACAATAAATATAATAAAATAAAATAAAATTGGGTAAAGTACAGTAAAGTCAAATAAAATTTAAAATTCAATAAAATAAAAAGTAAAATAAATAAAGTAAAATTAAATAAATAAAAATAAAAATAATGTAAAATAAAATAAAATATGATACTGTAAAGTCAAAAAAAAAAGTGCAATAAATAATAACAGACAAAAAAAATAATGTTTATGAAGAATTAGTTGCAGAGCCAGTTGTGAATGGAGTGCTGTTCATCTTTCTGACCAGTAGATGGCCACATCATTCACCATGTTCAAACTCTTTCAAATGCAGATTAAAGTTTCACCATCACTATTTCATAGTATGGATATTGAGAGGCACTATGTGTGGTCAGTCTTACTTGTCAGTGCCGTCAATAATAGAGTGGTACGGCCGCATGGGCGGGGGTCCGTCTCCTGGACTGAGGTTCCCTGGACAGTGAACTGGAAAAGACTTGAAGAAAGGATCATCCGTACTGGACAGTATGGGAGACGGGAGGGACTTCCGGCGCGCCACGCTCAATCCTGGATTAAAACAATAAAATCAACATTTTACAACTGAGAAAACTGGAACACGTAATACTGAGGATGATGAAAATAACATAACATGCAGAGGGTTTATTAAGGAAGATGAAATACCGCTTCCAGGGAAAAGCTCAGGCACGTGAGTGAGAACAAACTCCACCACGATGGACTGAACCCGGACCTCCATGAACGCGGCGGTGCCGTTAAAACCGGTCGACTCGATGTCCTTCGATCTGCAGATAATTATGCACTTATTCAGTTATAACAAATAAAGCTGATTCTGAAGCTCAACTGCTAGAGAATCACACTTGCAATCAATGCAATCAATGCAAAAAAACAACAACTAATTTCTCACATAACACTTCCTCTTGTTGTCCAGTACAAATATCTACTAATTCTTAAATGAAAATACATTTACTTGAGAATCAAAATGACATTAGATATTAAGTGTGGTTTTCTGAAAAATGCATAATTAGCAAATTAGGTGAGTTTTTGATTAAAACAAGAAACTTTTTTAACTGGGTCAGAAAATAAATACATAAATAAATAATACACTATTATTATCATATTGTTTTCTCTTTAAATTAACTTGATTTGTTTTTGTTTGTTTTTTAGCTACTTTTTAGATAAGCAGATGTTTTTCTTGTTTTAAACAAACCTTTAAGCATAAATGCTGTCAGATTTTCAGAAAACTAGTGTTAATGTTGCTTTAACTACAACAAGGACTACAACAAGGACTACAACAAGGACTGTTAAAATCTGGCTGGAAGGTGCTGACTCCACTCTTCAACATCAATTCCAGCACACAGAATGGAGTGAGTTTGCTGCCCAGGCCACCACAAACTCTCAGATTAACATTGACACTTACACCAACTCTGTCATGGAGCACATCAACAGATGTGTGAGCAGAGTGACTACACAAAAAAAAAAAAAAATCTTCCCCAATCAGAAGCCCTGGATGAACAGAGAGGTTCGCCTCCTGCTCAAAGCAAGAGATACAGCCTTCAGGTCTGGAGACCAGGAGGCTTACAGCTCAGCCAGAGCCAACCTGAGGAAGGGTATCTGCCAGGCCAAACTCACACACAAACAGAAGATTGAAGATCACTTCAATTCTTCAGACCCCCGGCGTATGTGGCAAGGCATACAATCTATCACAGATTACAAACCACCTAACTCTGTGCCCCCCTCCAGCTCTGCCTCCCTCCCAGACGAGCTCAATCACTTTTATGCTCGTTTTGATCAAAATAATAAGGAGATCTCACTCAAAGCTGAGCATCAACCCAGTGAACTGCCTCTCACACTCTCCACATCAGATGTTTACTCCACTCTGCATAAGGTGAATGCACGGAAGGCAGCTGGCCCTGACGGAATACCTGGTCGTGTGCTTAAAGCCTGTGCGGAGCAGCTAGCTGGGGTCTTCACGGACATTTTCAATCTGTCCCTGGCCCAAACATCTGTCCCCACTATCTTCAAAACCTCCACCATCGTACCAGTACCGAAACACTCCACTGCCTCGGTCCCTAATGACTTCCGTCCTGTTGCACTCACCCCCATCATTGCCAAGTGTTTTGAGAAACTGGTTGCATCCCACCTAAAATCCTGTCTCCCTGCTACACTGGACCCATTCCAATTTGCCTATCGCCACAATAGGTCAACAGAGGACGCCATCTCAACAGCGCTTCACTCTGCCCTCACCCACCTGGACAGTCAAAACACACATGTGAGAATGCTGTTCATAGATTTCAGTTCTGCATTCAATACTGTAATCCCCTCCAAGCTGATCTCCAAGATCAGCCAGCTTGGAATCAGCACACCCATCTGCAATTGGATTCAAGATTTTCTGACTAACAGACCTCAGTCCGTCAAGTTAGATAACCTCTCCTCCTCCATCATCACCCTGAACACCGGCGTGCCACAGGGCTGCGTACTGAGCCCTCTCCTGTACTCCCTCTTCACCCATGACTGTGTTCCTGTTTATGGCTCCAACACCATAATCAAATTTGCAGATGACACCACGGTGGTAGGTCTGATCAAGGATGACGATGAATCAGCCTACAGGGATGAGGTGCAGCACCTGGCTGTGTGGTGTGCCACCAATAATCTACAACTAAACACCCAGAAGACAAAGGAGATCATTGTGGACTTCAGGCGGACTAGGAGTCATGCGCACACACCCATCTACATCAATGGAGCTGTAGTGGAGCGTGTGTCGAGTTTCAAGTTCCTTGGCATCCACATCTCTGATGACCTCACCTGGTCCCATAACACCTCCACTCTGGTCAAAAAGGCACAGCAGCGCCTTTACTTCTTAAGGAGCCTTAAGAAAGTTCACCTGAATCCCAGGATCCTTGTGGAATTCTACCGCTGTACCATTGAGAGCATACTCACGAACTGCATCTCAGTATGGTACAGCAATTGCTCCGCATCTGACCGCAAAGCACTCCAGCGGGTGGTGAAAACTGCTCAACGGATCACCGGCACCCAGTTAACTTCCATTGAGAACATTTATCATAAGCGCTGTCTGGGCAGGGCAAGAAACATCATCAAGGATGCCTCTCACCCTAACCATGGACTTTTCACCCTCCTTCCATCCGGCAGGCGTTACAGGTGCCAACGCTCTCGCACAAGTAGGCTCAGGAAGAGCTTCTTCCCCGAGGCTGTGACACTCCTGAACGCCACACCACCAATCTAACTCCTGCACCTGCTTATTACTGCACTGGTCACAGTACTTTACACACATGCATTTGCACTACTCATATTTTGCACAGACTGCACATTGTT